>NC_137881.1:7437814-7569422 GCF_963924005.1 Protomyctophum bolini
TGCAAGCAGGAGCGACCGGGAAAAACCTTCCCCCGCCCATGTTAAAACATGGACATACTGTACGTGACGTGAAGTGGAATTATCATTGTGGCAACTTCATTGCCAAGTGTAAATCAATGCTAATGTCGCGCTAATGCGACACATTGTGAGTCACACCTGTCCTGCACACAACCAAGCATAACATGACTTTTAGTTGTATAGGATCTCTCACCGAACATTTTAGTCTAGTTTGTATTTGTTGACGGAATTGTCAATATATATTTACTTTTGTTTTATTATAGATTAGTTTTTAATTCGTTTCCGCCTGTGAAAAAAGGTAGTCGACGAATATAGTTTTAGTCGACGAAATCACCACTGATGCGATCAAAGGACTAATGGTTTTACTTTCTTTCTCCCCCTCCCCCGGTCTGGTCCATGCTTCTGGTGTGCATCGTGCAGGTAAGGGAACACACACACACACACACACACACACTTGCTTGCTTGCTTAAGGTTGTCCATCGTGTCCGATGATGACAGTCCATCTCTATATCTTGTGAGTGTAATCCAATCCGTGATCCACACTGTCTGCCACAAACGGAACAGGTAAAAGCCCGGACTGGGGGGTGTGGGTGTGGTACTGACTGGGGGTGTGGGTGTGGTACTGACTGGGGGTGTGGGTGTGGTACTGACTGGGGGGTGTGGGTGTGGTTCTGGCCTCATGTTCTTGGACTGGGGGTGTGGGTGTGGTACTGACTGGGGGTGTGGGTGTGGTTCTGGCCTCATGTTCTTGGACTGGGGGTGTGGGTGTGGTTCTAGCCTCATGTTCTTGGACTGGGGGTGTGGGTGTGGTTCTAGCCTCATGTTCTTGGACTGGGGGTGTGGGTGTGGTTCTGGCCTCATGTTCTTGGTGGACTGGGGGTGTGGGTGTGGTTCTGGCCTCATGTTCTTGGCACCGTCGATCACCTCCGCCCTCCTCAAGCCTGTGCACTCCTTGTTGGAGGAGCTGCCGCCAGACGGAGCGCTGAGCTGCGGGGTCTCCAACATGTCCTCATAGCCAGGGGTCTCCAACATGTCTGTATACGGACAAATGTGGAGAGAGAGAGCGAATGCATTTTCCGGCAACGGCATCAGCCGCGGAACACCCGCGGCAGGCGGTAGTGTTTCTCGGTGGCATCAGTCCGACACTCTACCCCAAAACCCTAAACCTAACCTAACCGCAAGCACGGCGCAACGCATGTCGGACCAACGCACTGCCGCGGAAGCGAGCGGCAGTCGAGTGTCTTAGCTTTCTGTTTTACACACCATTATAATGTTCTTATTTTGATCACAACACCCACTTACTGAATGTCAAGTCTCCAGGGTCCTAATCCTGGTCCCTAAACTACCTCCCCCTGGCCAGCCTGATTGAGGGGAAAGGAACTGGGCGGAATAATGTTTTCCTTCCACGGGCCGGACGCGTTCCATCCAGTCGGGGTAACTCGGGGAAACTGCTTCTTTTCACCTCTGTCAGGTGAAAAGAATCAGCTTGGACTCCTCATGCATATAAGGATGAGGACGTTGGCAGAGGAAGTGTAGCGCCCAGGATTACATTAGACAATTGACACTGGGTTGCAAAATTGTGGGATAAAAAGTATAGGTAAAAAAAAAAAGGCTCCAGGGTTTCTTCCTGGATATGTATATGACACTTATTTAGTATGACAATATGGTACATTAGGAGTGCACTAGTACTAGTGGTTCTCAAATGTGTTATTTGCAAGGACCCCCTTTAACTCTGAGAGTGTACAAATGAAACATTTGAACACTCAAATTCTGGTAATTTCTGTTTCTCATTTTGTATGTCTGTGGCAAAAATGTAATGTTGACAAATATGTCCACCACAAGCCAAAATGGTGATGACCCCTGCTCAAAGCAGTCAACATTTTAGTACGGCAATTTCACGAATGCCATTTCCTTGGCACTTTTAAGCCTAACTCTGACAGCGGTTTACTAGGCCTATACTACTATAATGTATTTAAGTAGAAAGGCATATAAAACCCCACAATCCCGAAATCTAAAATTTTAATGCCTAATCCTAATCCCAACCTCGACCAGAATCCTTTCCTAATTGTAAACCCAATCCAGTGTGACTCTAGAACTTCAGTCATTCGTGCTGACATCATGCTGACAGAGCTGTTCTGAACCTGAATTGTGTGTGTGTGTGTGTGTGTGTGTGTGTGTGTGTGTGTGTGTGTGTGTGTGTGTGTGTGTGTGTGTGTGTGTGTGTGTGTGTGTGTGTGTGTGTGTGTGTGTGTGTGTGTGTGTGTGTGTGTGTGTGTGTGTGTGTGTGTGTGTGTGTGTGCGTGTGCTGTGCCCGGGCAATCATCAATGTGTTAGATGATGCACGATCCGATTGCCTTTTGCACAGCTTATGCCAGGAGTCACTATAGCTACACAGTATATCTATTTGTGTCCGGCTGTGCTTCAGTGCAGAGGTGGCTGTGGGTCAATCCTAGAGTCCGTTTGTGTTGGTGACTGAAAGCATATCTCGCCTTCAACCGGTCGACGTCATAACTTTGCGGATCTGTTTATGTGCATGAAATCCTGTGGTGGTTAGTTGAGGAAAAGCAGTTTCCGAGGGATGTAGCCTATACCTATACCTATACGTATACGAAGTCCTGCCCTATATGGGCGTTCTCTGCATCAGGTCGTACAGTATGCCACGCCTTTCTCCCCGGAGATAAGAAAGGGGGACCGGCTGCTGCTGCTGCTGCTGCTGCCGGGGACCAGGCTAATTCCCACCTATTGGTTTGGTCTTTTGGTCTATTTCTATATTGTTGTGGGAATGGAAAGATAAATAACAGAAGGCGATATATAATTAACATACGTATGTATTGTATGTATGTGCTATTCTTTATAACAACTCCAGTGTGGTATAAGATGTGTGGTCTCTCTGTCTCTCACGCTGTATGTGATTTGAGCTGCTGCCTATATTTTGCAGCCTTTCAGGACATAGATGGGATCATGGGATGTATGGGGCGGGTCATCCAAGCATGCATTAATTGCATTAAAATTAATGTTCAATTTTTAGTTAACTCAGTTATTTTGATAGCCCCTAACTAATTCCACATCACAGTGTATTTAGAATAATTTGTAGCGGTCTCACGGTACACCGAGTTGGAGAATTGACAACAAAATTTACTTTTTCGGTTTTGTGACTGCCTCTTCCCTCCCTGTTTTTATTTTTTTATAGTACTGCTTTACAGCTGCCCCAGACATGGGAGCTGTTTTCTTTTATTTGAAACGAAGACGTTACCACCAAACCAACCTTTTATATTGGAACAAGGCTATTGGCTTTTATTTGTGAGTGGCTGTATAGCCCCAGAGGGCAAAGTAAATAAAACAAGCTGGAATGGAAGAATGGTGTATTATCATTCACTTTCCTGTACAGTCAGAGCTCCTTTCAGAAGGACAAGGGGAACACATAAAAAGCTTTCCAGATCAGCGGTGGACAGCACATTACATGTACACTTGAGTAGCCCGCTGCACATTTGCAGCGGCGTTATGTAACAACATTAACCCATTCTGACCTGAGATCAGATTCATTTCGAGGTTTCCACTGGACAACACACTGGTCTGATGAACCCATTCTGACCTGAGATCAGATTCTAAAAATGTCAGTCGTTCTTTTGATTTTTTTTAAATAGCAGACCTTCAAGCTCGTAGCGCGCCACTCGGTGGCGCGCTATGAGCTTGTAGATCTGCTATTTTTCAATAGCTGAAGCATAACATGATGCCAACACCAAAATGGGTTCCCGTTCAGAATGGGTTAAGTGTCATTGTGAGCTTGGAGAGACACGGACCCTCACAGTACAACAGGAGAGAGCCCTGGATGGAGTCCACACAATAATGCTACGAATGGCAGTAGCCAGTAGGTGTCACATGGACGGACCACATCAGACATGTGGACCTCTATGGGGACAGAGCACGTGTCGCTTTCACAGACAAAAAGTCAGAGAGCGAAGGATGAGGCTGGCAGGGCACTGCATAAAGTAAATTGACTCTATGGGAACCAACTATAAAGGCAAAGCCAGGATGGGGAAAGAAGATTTTGAAAATAGCAGATCTACAAGCTCTCACAATGCATCGCATCGCGGCACATTGTGAGCTTGTAGATCGGCTATTTTCTAATTACCGAAAATTAATGATATATAGGGCTGAAGGGGTTCGTGTACAGTATGTTTTGTAGTAGTAATCCAAATCTACAAAGTAACTACTAACTAAAGTTTTCGAATTGTTCTTGTGGAGTAAAAGTAAAAATTTTGCCTCTGATATGTAGTGGAGTATAGAAGTAAAAGTATTGGAAATTGTAAACCTTGTACTTAAAGGGATAGTTCACAATTTTTTAACTTTAACTAAGTTGTATGAAATACTTGCCATTAATATAGTGGTTGCAACTGTATTAATTGATTACCCTTGTCCCGTGTGGTGGGAGTTCTGCTCTGGTTTTGGTGAATATTAAGTGGTGATGGTCATTTTGTGGGGGGAAATGGGGTCACTTATTGAACGTAAATTAATCCACAAAACTAACGTAATTTGAATTGTTGACCTCTTTCTAAAGTGCAACTTTCGTTCATCTTTGACCCCTCTATCACATGGAACTATTTTTGGGGGCGTAGTGATATGGACACAAATAACTTTGAAAAATGAATGCGCTAATGTTTACTAATGTACAGTAATTAAATAAATGTACTTAGTTACTTGCGGATCTGCTACTTTTCATTGTTGCTTCACATTGTAGTGTGATCAAATTGGCCATTATTATTAATTATTATTTTTTAATACGGAGATAAGAGGTTTCCTGCCGACAGCAACGAAAGGTAACCAGCGGTATATGCGAGGCCACAACCTCGCGCTAAATGTAAGCCGCGGTATACGCGAGGCTAAACGGTACAGTACATGCTAAATTAACCTTCCACAATTTAGGACTCTCTAAAACCCAAAAGTACTGTATACTGCGTGCTCCGTTTTTATCCTCCTCATATTAAAATCATCAGCTTTAATGCGGCCATAAAGTACATGAGGCTCGTATCTTTTTTCTTTTTTTATGAGACACATACCATCGTGATTAACAGTAATTGGAATCCCGACATCGTGGCTGTGGGGGGAAGCCAGCGACCGTTCCCAGTTACCCAGCGTTCGCTGGGAACTCGTCCAACGATGTTGAAATAAATAAACGTTACGCATTTGTTGTGTTATGACTGGTCGGTTGTATCAAAGATTTACTGTGTATAGCAAGCTGTAAAAAAGCCTGGAAACAACATGGAAAAGTTACAGGTGGTGAACAAGTATTTATTGTTTTGCTTGCTGTGGTACTAGAGAGACAAATGGCTGTGGCGTGATACAATATAACACATTTTAGTGTATCATAAACACATTTAATGCGTTTTGAATGATAACAAAGGGTCCGGAACAACAACTACTGCTGCGTTCACACTAGGCAGATGCAACGATCCAAAGATAACAGGGTATCTGTCGCTTTGTATATCTTGTTGCTCACACAATCGTTGACCTCATCAAGTTGATAACGGCTCCTGTTTTGACAGCGACAACACGCAATATTACTAACCCTATAACACTAAATCTAACTCTAACCCTATAACCTGCCACGTAAGTCACTTGACAACACGTGTCTTCGCTGTCAAGACAGTAGCCGTGATCAACCGCACATAATGCAGCCTACTGAGATCTGGTAGATCAGTAGAGAATTCAATTATGTGATGTTGACGTGATTTTTGTCCCATGGAATTCAAAATGGGTGGCAGTGGACAATTTACAATTTAGGTATTTAATCCAGAGTGATTTACTGTACATTAAGCAAGAACAAAAAGCATGGCAATACATCACATACATAAAAGTAGTTATCATAAAACATGCGTGAACTAAGAAGTTAGAACGTAACTGTAATATCTACAGTATATAATGAAACTATACATATAAACTATACTAATACTATACTATACTATACATTTATACTATAAAGTGCTATGACTACATATAATGCAATTATAGTGTTGTCGTACGTAACATGCTATAAGTCTGTATAAAATGCTATATACTGTAAGTCTACATAAAGTGCTTATCTAAGGGGCTAGGGCAAGTGCTACGGGCCATGATGCAGTCTGAAAAAGTGGGTTTTCAGATTACGACGGAATATTGGGAGTGAGGCTGCATTTCTGATTGTAATGGAAAGTGCATTCCATAGTTTTGGAGCCAGAAGTCAGAAGGGAGTTTGGGACATGTGGAGCGTTGTCCCTGTGTTTTTAGTGTAGGTACTTCCAGCTTCCCTGCGTTCTATCATACTTTCAAGATATGGGGGAGTTGTCAACGGCATATAGTGATATATTGTGAGCAGATCGGTCCGGTCAGTGAGGTAGGAGGAGAACCACTTTAGTGCCGTCCCACCGATGCCCAGATCAGCTACAGTAGAGTGTCTAGGAGCAGCTGGTGGTTCACTGTGTCAAATACTGCTGATAGGTCTAGAAGAATCAGGACTGCAGAGTGGGAAGCAGCTTGGGCAGCATGTAGTGCTTCTGTAGTGCAGTTTCTGTGGAGAGGGCCTTTATGAATCCTGACTGGTTGGGATCCAGCAGGTTGTTCTGTGAGAGATGCAGAGAGAGAGAGTTGGTTGGAGACTTTTAAAAAGAAAGCAAAGGAGTGATGCCGGTCTGTAGTTCTTGACATCTGAGGGATCAAGGGTTGGTTTCTTGAAGACAGACACCATGCAGAGGTTTCTATGGTGATGATGGACGACTAACTCTGCCATTATCTGCCAGCTCTCACAGAGCCGCACGGTGTGTGTTCACAGTTCACACACCGCTCTCCTCTAAGATCAATAGCCCTAAATAACCCCGCACACACTCCACTTTACACTGGAAAAACTAAAGTATTGAATGTTCAGGTTGGTGATGTCAGAATAATGTGTTCGCAGATAACCCTACAATCCTTTCATGCCCTCATATGGCCTAGCACCAGCCAGTAATGGTCTCCTAATCCTATACACTGCGGCTAATATACAGCTGGTCTGCTTTGAGTGCTTTCATACTGCTGCAAAGCAATGCTATCGGATTCCATGCCAGGGCAATGGGAATTCACTGCCCAGAGTGACCTTCTGCTCACTTAGTTAATACGCACCATGTGTTTGAGGCATGGCATTAATATTCTAGGGTTCTAGGGTCTGAGAGGCTGAATCTCATCAAATGGTGGTCCACGTGGCTCAAATGCTGAATAAATAATGGACTATTGACCAATCCGAATCAGTCATTCAACCAAACTCTGGAATAATAATGATGCAACATATTTAGATAGCACTTTACAAAATTCTAGTTATTCAGTGCGTGCGTGCGTGCACGGTTGCTCAGTGCTATGCAGTGCTAGAAAATCACTGTGTTCATCTTACCCTTACTGTACTTATTTTTAGAACCATATCTATGCCCTGCACGCACCAGCGCACACACACACACACACACACACACACACACACACACACACAGAGCAACTGGGCAATTTACCAGAAGTTTTGACACCTCCACTTTCTGTGTACAAATCAATAGAAGAGAGCTATGCAGTGAAACTGGTCCTACAACACACAACGAGCAGAATGCTGAGCAGTCTCACTCTGTCTCTCTGTCTCTCTCTCTCTCTCTCTCTCTCTCTCTCTCTCTCTCTCTGTCTGTCTCTCTCTCTCTCTCTGTCTCTCTCTCTGTTTGTCTCTCGCTCGCTCTCTGTCTGTCTGTCTGTCTGTCTGTCTGTCTGTCTGTCTGTCTGTCTGTCTGTCTGTCTGTCTGTCTGTCTGTCTGTCTGTCTGTCTGTCTGTCTGTCTCTCTCTCTCTCTCTCTCTCTCTGTCTGTCTCTCGCTCTCTGTCTGTCTGTCTGTCTGTCTGTCTGTCTGTCTGTCTGTCTCTCTCTCTCTCTCTCTCTCTCTCTGTCTGTCTCTCGCTCTCTGTCTGTCTGTCTGTCTGTCTGTCTGTCTGTCTGTCTGTCTGTCTGTCTGTGACAGAGATCTCCACAGACCTAATGACAGTTCGTAGTTCAAGGTGATGTTTACTCCGTTACAATTATTTGACAACTTTAGTTTCCTTGTAGATTATTTACTTTGTTTGAGTATTATTACAGAACATACAGTAACCACTTCATCATCAGTAGAGTATTTCTACATTTCATCATTGATACGTTTACTTAAGTAAAACATGTGAGTACATTATTTATCGGTACATTTTTATCAAGTTAAGACAACGATACTTTTGTTATCAACATCTTCAAACGTGAGGTAAAGTGTATATTGGGCCTACACGTTAATCCTATAGTAGCATCTCTTCACTGTTTTCACGTACTTTTATTGGAACGTATCAATGAATATCTTTCCTTTCATCATCATATTGCGTCATTAAACTTAATTAAAGCCGTAGTCAGAGCAGCCTATATGCTAATAAATCTGTTTCTAGTTTCCAATACCCTCCAATTGTGTGATTGTATTAGCCCGTGATAATCTCACGAATATTTCAAGGTATTGTACGGATAGTTTGGGCTTATCTGTTATTTTTTCCCAGACATGCCGTGTTGCTTCTGCTGCTTGCCTGAAGACCTGGGACAGATGACTTAATGGGATATTCTTTTTTTTCCTTCCTCCAAGCACTCGCGTTATCATTCATTTGAAACATCTGAAAACATTATCTAAATAAAACTGTTACATTGACTTGCTGCTCATCGATCATGCTATATTGTAGGCATATTAAGAATTCACAATGACAAAGTATATGCAGGATCCCATCTATAATGGTTCATTTGAACTAAAGAAATCAGTTAGTTTACCCTGAAATGCCATCCGTTTGCATTGAGTAAATCATTTTTCTGGGCCCAGGCCCAGTCAAGACGAGCTCCCCCTACTGGCCTCTCATATGAACTGTTATTTCTGCACTGGCATCACAGACTGTCTCTGTAGCTGCCCCCTCGCCCTCCTGTCCTCTCCTCTTATGTAATATCTGAGTAATAATGGACCTTTGTCGTTAATAGGTTCTCAGCACAATCCCTGCTTTGTCATTTAATCCATAGCGTCCCCTGCACATTCAATGGTGTTCATGTGATTGTAAGGCAGGGCGAGGGAAGGCTTTATAATGGAAGAAATCCAATAGAGCACAGGGTTTATCTTCGGTTTGAATACCTATTATTATATTCTCCACAGTATCGGATTCATCAGGATATGATTGTATTGTGAAAGAGCATTTCATATACTCTGGACTTTAACCCAAGCTCCGAATGACAAATGAATGTGCTGTTCTCACCAGAAGTATACTCAATTAGTTTTACTTTTTTTTTTTTTAAGTAAGTAAAAGTATCAATACCGCAATGTACAGTAGGCAATGGGCATGCTCTGTTTCAACTTTCAAGTAAAAGTCCAGAATAAAACATTTGCTTGTAAAAGTACAACATTATTGCCATCAAAATATAATTAAAGTAAGTTTTCAAATGCATAAATAGTCTTTGAAAATTGGTTGAAGAGTTGGTTGGTAACCAAATGACCTTTAACCTTTTGAGAGTGTAAACCAAATTGACCTGTAAGGTTTCATTATAGGCTCTCAGGAGTTCAATTATTATTACTGCATTGCTCAACTTATACAAGAAGTCTACACACTAATTAGAGAAAGTAGAAGAAGTGTTGGACAAAATCTTATCCAACCATAACAAAATATATAAAGTATTATATGAAGTTCATGTGAAAAGGGTTGAAAACAAATTAAAGAATAGTATTTGTCACATACTGTACATTGCTGTATGTGAGATGTGTTCTCCACATTTGACCCATCTCTTGGAGCAGTGAGCAGCCGTCTGCGGCTGCACTAGTCGGGAATCATTTGTAGTTGATCTGATCCCTCAATCCAGCCCTGAGTGCCAAGCAGGGAGGCCCCATTACAGTCTGGTTTGGTATGACCCGGCCAGCTAGGGATCGAACCCCAATCTCCCAGTTTCAGCAGACACTGTAACCACAAGGCCACTGAGCAATATTGGATCGGTATCGTAGACCAGAGAGAGAGAGAGAGTAGACGCTCCACATGTATTAATACGCTTCCCTCCATAGCAGTGTGTATTTAACCCATTCTGAACGGGAACCCATGTTGGTGTTGGCGTCATGTTATGCTTTAGCTATTGAAAAAATAGCAGATCTACAAGCTCATAGCGCGCCACCGAGTGGCACGCTACGAGCTTGTAGGTCTGCAATTTTTGAACGACTGACGTTTTTTAGAATCTGATCTCAGGTCAGAGAATGGGTTAATCAGACCAGTGTGTGTCCAGTGGAAACCTCGTATGAATCTGATCTCAGGTCAGAATGGCTTAATGGCGTGTGGATACAGAACGCGGTGGATTTAGGAGATTTATAGCGAGGCAGCGTCGGAGCTGCTGTCCACGGGGAGCCGAGCTGTAGTCTGTCTGAGTGGAGGAGTATTGTCAGCTATCAGTAGACAAACACTGCCTCATCCTCATCCTCTCCTCTCCTCTCCTCTCCTCTCCTCTCCTCTCCTCTCCTCTCCTCTCCTCTCCTCTCCTCTCCTCTCCTCTCCTCTCCTCTCCTCTCCCACTCATAATGCACAGGGAGATGAGGCATGGGGCTGGAGAGGCTGTGAAAGGAAAGGAGGGTGGAGGAAGTACCCCCCTTCCTCTCCTCTCTCCATCTCCCCATTATAGCACACCGATGCAATTAATTTCACAAGTGGGACGTAGGTAGGCCGAGGTATGGCACTCAAATCGATGCATGCGCCAGTATTATTCACCGCTGTTAAAGTTGGCTGTCTTAATATGCTGTTTAGACAGATAGACGGATTCCCGTGGGAGGGGGGGGTGGAGTGGATTCAGTTGTCATAGCAGCGCCACAGGAGCCGGGGGATTAGAGGGCAGAAACAGGTAAGGGTACAGAGATAACGGCTACGGTTCAGGAATAATAATAATGTCAAATAAGAATAGCAAGTATAGTAAACAAGTAATGTAAACGGAAATGTTTGGTATTTTTTTCTGTTTTGTATACGTCTATGGAGTTACTCTAACCTCGTAACATTACTCTAATAGACCCCCAGGTGTGGTTAGAAAGAATATTCAAATATGTCTTCCCTGTGTATTTTTTGGTTTAATTCCTGAAAGCTTAAAGCCTTTTTGAGTCAAAAGGCCCAATCGAAATACACCACTTTAGTCAGTGACATCATAATCCTAACCCCTCCTCCATTATCATACAACCATAGATATAAAAGTGCAGCAGCCTCATTGGCTGCTGCACTTCGTTGGAGGAGGGGCGGAACAATTTACACTGGGGGAGGAAGTACGTCGGAATAGTGGAAGGCACGCTATAGAGCACCGAAGTCTGACGTTACTTTCAGTAGAGGGCGTCAGTCCCCAGGTTCATGTATTTGTTTAGTTGCATTGAAATCCCCATTGAGGCGATTTTAGATCGCCTCATATAACAACTGTGTTTGAAAAATAAACATGTCACCCCGGCCGCTTCACTCATATGGATATGAAGAATCAACTGACTGAGAGAAAACGCTAATGTTACTGCTGCTGAATTAGTTATATTTTCGCTAGAAGCAGACTGTATCATATATGAGTGACTGACTGTTGCAAACGATACAGAGACACCTACCTAACAATAACGCCGAGACAGCTTGTTTATTTTTGGACCACAACGCTTATAGTAGACGGTATTAAGATCACCCCATGTTATTCTCCATAGAGAAATTACTTCCGCGAACCAGGGGAATCGTCGGGATGAGCGAGTTACGTCAGGACTTCGGTGCTCTATACGTCGCACTGCCTTGACTGTCCAAATCGCAGCGCATCTTTTCCTGGGATCTATCAGACCCGAACACACGCTCTGTGACGCACGCTTATTCCGCTATGCTTTGCAAGGAATCTCGGGGAAAATGTTGCCCTCCCTTGAGAGCCGGAAGGGCTCTACTTTTATATGTATATGCATAACAACAGCTGTGTGCATGGCTTTTGATCAGGTGGGTGAAAACCTGCAGGTATAATTAATGACCTGGTGGGTGTAGCCACATAAAAATAGAAATAAAATCCTCCTAGTACCTAGTGCCTACTCATTGCTATATGTCTCCCCCCAGGTCTTTAATGAACAAACAGGTGGGTTACAGAATGTCAGCCAATCAGGAGAGAGTACCATTTTATCAGCTTCATTAAAAAGTGTACTTTCCACTTTTGTTACTGCAAGTACATTTTGATACCAGATTACCAGTACGTTTATACTGTTTACTCCAGTGACGTTTGACTTGTAACAGAGTATTTTTTTCATTTTGCAGTATTGATACTTTTAGTAAGTAAAATTTTTGAGTAGGCTACATTTTTTCCCCACCACTGGCGATACCCTCCGCATAACTATAACTATAACTTCACAGCCATTACTCTATAGCTGTGATATTGATTTGCAGCGACGCCCTCATCTCTGCGGGTCACCTCTTCCTCCATATTCCCTCAGATAATTAACTGTTGGTATACTTCACCTTATTGATTGTTTATCTTCAGTGGGCCACGCATCCTCCAGAACACAGCAGGGGATGAACCGGCGCCATGAAGGGGCCTCGGAGAGCTCATACGGTAGCTGCACTAAGACAATTACATTGCCTCGATCACATGCAGTTGGCCCGGCCCGCTGACAACTAAGATAACCCAGCAAACCCTGAGGCTGTTTCTGATGAAGGCTGTTCACGGCTGAAACGTCACGTGTGTCTAAACGAATGGTGTTTTAAATGAAACCAAACACCACTGGAGCAGAGCCAGGCTGTGTGCGGACGTCTTTCTTCTTTCATGTATCTACCTTTAGTCCAGCACCAGCGCAATTAAGCCACCTGCTTTTTAAACTGATGATTCTGAAAAAGGTCAAGGACCCCCAAAAGTATATAGGCCTATGTATTTGGCTGCATAATATCCCTGTCTAAAAAATAAAAGCAAATATTTATTTGTATTGTTTTTTCATGACAGACAAAAAAACAAGACATGTAACACAATAACACAGAGGCAAAGATTTGAGTTTAAATGTCGTTTTTATATTTACTATTATAGCGTGTACATCTGCTATATTCTTGAATATCTAACCAATGTGCTATATATCATTTATCCCATTCTGACCGGGAACCCATTTTGGTGTTAGCATCATGTCGTGCTTTAGCTATTTAAAAATAGCAGATCTACAAGCTCATAGCGCGCCACCGAGTGGCGCGCTACGAGCTTGTAGGTCTGCTATTTTTGAAAAATCGAAGAGCGACTGACATTTTTTAGAATCTGATCTCAGGTCAGAATGGGTTAATCAGACCAGTGTGTGTCCAGTGGAAAACCTCGTATGAATCTGATCTCAGGTCAGAATGGGTTAAATATACTATAGCCTAAAATCTAAAATGACACGGATGCTTTCCCAGTGTTGATGGGATAATGAAAGCTCGGGTCCAAGGCATACTGTCCAATGCCAGCGGTGTACAGTCGATGTGGAACATAACCCATTCTGACCTGAGATCAGATTCATACGAGGTTTCCACTGGACACACACTGGTCTGATTAACCCATTCTGACCTGAGATCAGATTCTAAAAAATGTCAGTCGTTCTTCGATTTTTCAAAAATAGCAGACCTACAAGCTCATAGCGCGCCACTCGGTGGCGCGCTATGAGCTTGTAGATCTGCTATTTTTCAATAGCTAAAGCATAACATGATGCTATAACACCAAAACGGGTTCCCGTTCAGAATGGGATAATTACTTCTGTGTGTCACTCGGCATCCGCCAATAATGCGCCCGTGGCCTCTCGGCGGTGTTCAGCCTTGTCGACTCGGTGCTCTGGAGGTCACAGCGAGAGGTTATAGACTCTCGTCATCCTCTGCCTGGAGAGGCTGTCGATACTTCAGGCCTCCAGTGATGTCTCATCACGGAGAGGTTGAAGAGCACTTGACGTCGACAATCACAACGCCTTTTTCCTCTTCCTTGACTGAGCAATCGGACAAATCGGATCTGTTCCACAAACAGTCGAGAATGATTCTAAGACTAATTCAGCATTCATTCATATACATTCATTCACCCACTGTCAATCTTCAAATGTAATCCAGGCGCTACAGTTCCCTCTGCCAACCTGGGGGGAGCAACGGACATGCTTCTTTCAATGCATGAGGAGCTAGTCCAAGCTGCTTATTTTCACCTGACAGGGGGGAGTTTTCCTGGTTGGACGTAGGGTGACCAGATGTCCCCCTTTGCGTGGGACAGTCCCTCATTTCCAAGATGTTTCAGGTGTCCCACAAATTGAGACCACATTGTGACTGGCAGGCATCAGTGTTCAAATGCCATAATAGTTAGTCCCCTAATTGTTGGCTTTCTGTTGTAAAGCTCTCTCATTTTCTCTTTCCTGCAAGATGTTTTTAAGCAGGTCGTTCTGGAAAAAGATTATCTGGTAACAGACGGACGGACGGACGCATACACACAGTGACACACGGACGGACTCACACACGGACGGAGTGCAAAACATACTCTCTCCCCATGCCTTCGGCCTGGTGGAGACAAATATGCCTATGGTTGAATATGACATCAAGGCATTTCATAGAAACGTAAGTAGTATACGTTGCTAACCCCATCCTGTCCCACATAAGCGTCACACAAATTAACAGTTTGGATCTTGGACGTAGCACGTGGCAGGAACATGTTATTCCAACCAGTTCCTTTCCCTTCCCCCTGCATAAATGCATTCGTTATCGTTATTGCAAGAAGATCAATCTCAATTTGAAGAAAGTTGGAGTAGGATTATGCCATTTCTTTCTTGTTGCCACTTTTGATGCGTGCATTCTAAATCTGCATATTTTTGTATGTACTTATTGTCCTGTAATTACAGTGATGGTATAGAGCGTCGCAGTCCCCTGCCCCCTTTCATGACGACGACAGGCCCAGGAAATAATAATTCCCCATGGCATTTTTCCCATAGACATTTCAAAAAGTATTTATTTAAAGACCTTTAAAGAAAGAAGAGAGTCGGATGATTTTGTCTCGAGAACCCGAAACAACTTAGACATGTTGTCAACATCAATGTGACATTTGGCCTGTTTAAAACACACGCTGATTTGAGACACATTATTCAAAGCATTTTTCGGGGCTTTTGTCACTGAGCTTAATCTGTTTTTTACCTCGTCTCATCACATTCAGCCCTTTAAGCGTATATACTTTCTTTGATCTAGAAAGTTTGCTGTGTGTTTCAGTAAATTGCACTGAAAAGGCTGCCTCCCGCTGTGCGGGAGACAGCCTTTTCCATTATGTCCCTGCCGTGAGTACAGTACCTGCTGCCATGTCGTTATGGCTGTCGGGTTGGGAAACCTTGTATGTCCAAGACTGTCTGCCCGTCTTTTTTCAAATCCAACCGTTGGCTGCCATGGACAGAGATCTCTGTGTCTTTGTCTTTTGGTTCTATTAATAGCCTCTTTTAAATAATACCGGAGCGTTCCACTTCGCTAGGTCGGTGTACTTGAACGTGGCAAGACGGCCGTGGCATAGATTTGTAGTAATGGCCCCAATCTTCAGCTGCGTTTTTCTCTGAATTGCAGGCTCAGATTGAGGTGATTGTTAGAAGCTCAATGGAAAAGTCTGGGCTACCTACCCTACGCGGTGACTATTATTAACGCTTCTGATGAAAGTGAAAGTAATTATCCGTAATGGCTGATTACTACTTCCGGTTCACCGGAAGGTGAAACTTTGGGATTTTGAAAAAAGGAAACAGCAACCGTGGTAGTCATTGAGTCAATGTGTTAACATTGTGACAATGACCAATCTACAAACTCACGACTCGTGGCGTCGACAGGCGCTGTGAGCTTGTAGATTGCTTTTGTGTGATGAAGCGGGCATTGTTTTACCCCAAAAAAGACATTTTGGAAATGCGGAGATACGAGGTTTCCGCCAGATAGAAGTGATCGACTCCCTGGCATGGTGATCAAACACGGGGACGTGTGTGTGTGTGTGTGTGTGTGTGAACACCGGCTAAGTGGAAAATGGAATTTCAGTCACCTGTATGTACGTAATGATCAGTCAATGTTGCCTTTCATGTCAAAACTCCCTCTCACAAAATGATTTAGCCCCGAAACACTGCAGGAAATTATTATCTGGCTCCTTCACTCACTTGCTCTTTTGTTTTTTGGTTGTATTCATGAACCCAAATATCAGGTAATGTTATGATTCATTTGGTTGAGAAAATGGCACCGTTCGCCCATTTCTCAAGAGAGAGAGAGAGAGTGTGAAGTGTCACCATAACAGAATAACCCATTCTGAACGGGAACCCGTTTTGGTGTTAGCATCATGTCATGCTTTAGCTATTGAAAAATAGCAGATCTACAAGCTCGTAGCGCGCCACCGAGTGGCGCGCTACGAGCTTGTAGGTCTGCTATTTTTGAAAAATCGAAGAACGACTGACATTTTTAGAATCTGCTCTCAGGTCAGAATGGGTTCATCAGACCAGTGTGTGTCCAGTGGAAACCTCGTATGAATCTGATCTCAGGTCAGAATGGGATAAGAAAATTAATTCCTGTTGTTGCTCTGAGTAAAGCATCACCCACTGCCAAGCGCCAGGGTTCGCATAGGGCCATCCGTACTCAATTATAAATCCACTGTGCACTCCGCTCGGTCGGTGTATGGCATCTTATGGCCTCCATTTAAGTCCCGTATTATACAGCCTCTTGTGTCTCTCCTGAAGCACGGCACTAGCACAAAAGATCTGATCTTGACTTTGCGTTATCAGTCGGTATAAGGACTTTGCGGACGCGTCGTTGGAGTGGTTCTGTTCAAGTGCACAACGAGATAACATCAATCACATCTGCATCTTTGTTGCAAAAAGGATGAGTCACAGAATCTCTTCAAAGTTTACTTCGGGAGGAACTGGGACACGGTACAAACTGCACGGTTACACAACATTGTTACTGTAAAGTGTGATGTTGTTTGGCAGACGGAACAAAAAGTACAAGTGCTGGATTATTGGGACGTCAGATTAACCCTATACACACCCAGAATAGATTGCATAATGATTTCTCAAAAATGCATCAGTTTGTTTTAGAATTTGTTTTCTCCAGAATGTCCAACAGTCAAAGGGCATTGCACTAAAGTGACCCCTTCATTGCAGGCTAACCCTTCATAACTAGGCTCGCCCAACCTGCCGAGGGAATACATCAAAATACTGTTGACTGCGGCGTGTGCCATGGCTCAGTGTTTCCAGGCACCTTGGCTGGTAATCCAGTCTGGCAGTGTGCCGCGGGTTCGACTCCCGATCACCTGGTTTCCTCTGCCATCAGTGTGTAAATTGGTGAATGTGAAACACAATGTAAAGCGCTTTGGCGAAAGTGCTATATAAATGCAGTCCATTTAAACCAGCAGTCTGCCGGGCAATTTACCCAATCACTGTGTATTGACTGTTCATATTTTACCCGGTGACAGGGTGGATATGAACAGTCAGTCCCCAGTGGATAATGAGAAATATACTATTTATAGTGTTGTGCAACACTGGCAATACTGCATAGAGAAGTAATGTGTGTTTTGACGTATTGCTAAAAGCCTGTCTGCTTCCTCCCTCCTCCTCCTGTCTTGTCATCTTGCCACCTGTACCTTCACCGCCGTGAAAAGGTGCAACGCCTGTTTTGGCGCCATTGTCGAGGAATCATCACGTTGTAAAAGTTCCCAAATAGCCATCTCACCCCTGGGGGCCCGCCCGCCCGCCCGTCCGTCCGCCCCAGCGTTTGCCCATTAGCGCACTCGGATGTCCTTAACCCATTCTTACCTGAGATCAGATTCATACGAGGTTTCCACGGGACACACACTGGTCTGATTAACCCATTCTGACCTGAGATCAGATTCTAAAAATGTCAGTCGCCCTTCGATTTTTCAAAAATAGCAGACCTACAAGCTCGTAGCGCGCCACTCGGTGGCGCGCTATGAGCTTGTAGATCTGCTATTTTTCAATAGCTAAAGCATAACATGATGCTAACACCAAAACGGGTTCCCGGTCAGAATGGGTTAAGCCATTAAGACCTGGAACGCATCTGTGTCACCTCAGCGTTTATAACTACCATTATTTTATGCTTTAGCTTTTGAAAAATAGCATCTACATTCTACAAGCTCATAGCGCGGAACCGAGTGCCGCACTATGAGCTTGTAGATCTGCTATTTTTTTTTTAATTGTGGAAATGTAGCAAATCTTTGAACATATATTCTTTCACAACAAACATTTTTAACTCATATATGTTTGCTTCTGGGGGGGGGGGGGGGACCATCTCTAGACCAACATATTTTCAGATCGGTGTAAGTGGGCAATTACATATCATTTTTGGGGGTCATTGACATTAAATAGTTTGAGCATTTTTAGAAAACTGTCATGATTTAGAAGACCATTTTGTAGAATCTGGTCTCAGGTCTCCATGGGCTAATAACGGCGCGCAGCGCCATCCATCTGTCTATCTGTGGGATCGTAAACAACCCCCGCTGCCGCTGTCCTGTCCGTCTCACAGTGACAAGATAAATACCGTCTTCTCCTCCTCCGCGTGCAGCCTCATCTGGCCTCGTCCAGAACAGCACAGCCAGCCCCTCAGGGGAGCAAACACTGGCAAACACTTCCCCGCTAGTCTGCTCCCTCCGGCTCTGCTGATAAGAATATAAACCCTAATATGAAGTCCTCCAGTCGCACTTCAACATGGAGAGAGAGGCACACAATGGACAGAACTCTCCTCCTCTACCCCCGGATTTGAACCCGGTTTCCTGCAGTGCTGAGTGCTGAGCTTGTTGCGTCAGCTCATCACGGGCTGGCCAGCACTCCAACTTCATATAATAGGTCCTCACTAATAATCATGAAAAAATGGCGCAATTCTTTTCTACTCTGTCTGCATCTCATAGGAGGGCTGTGGGCAGTTCAGAAACCGTCTTCCAGTGACGACATCGATGGGGAATACAAGCTAATAAAACCTGCAACGTTTCTAGTCCTGTCACTGGAAGACAGTTTCTAAACTGCCCACAGCCCTCCTATGAGACACAGACTGAGTAGGAAAAAAATCGTGCCATATTCTATCATGATTATTAGTGAGGACCTATTATATGAAGATAGGTTGAAAAGTGATGAAGTGGTCCTTTAATATAAAACACATTATTCAGGCACATTTCAGCCACCTCTTTTGAATACATCTGAATTGAATAATTAAAAAGATGTGCGTGGACTTGGCTGCCACATGGCGTCATGTCTGAAAGCCAGACGTTGGAGGACTCACAACGTTGGAGAACTTCCTCCATCACAGCTACACCCTAGAAAGCGATAATGGCCCTTACTTCAACACGATGCGGCACAATGGATGATAACTATAAAGCTCATATCAAGCCATTACAGATGTCTCTAGTCTGACTGTGCGGCATGGCAGCTATTACGTTTAAAGTCATACATTTTCGTTTAAACGTAAATGTTATCATCTTTCACTGGTATATTTTTCACAAAATCACTTTACAAGTTCTCTAAACAATTACAATATTGAACATCATTTGTTTTCCAGGCACTGGAAATCTACTCTAAATGTAATTTACAGAATTCCTTTTAACCACTACTTTGGCTATACTTTTGCAGATCTACTTGGCTTGTTCATCTTTTTTATCATAAAATCTACTTATCTTCTGGGGGTCCCTGTCACAAAACATTTCCAGACAGTACGCCACGGACGGAAAAAGTTTGAGGATCTTTTATAGTCAAATTTTTCAGTGATTAATATCTTGTTCAGTGGGTCCGAAACGAAGGCTATACCCCTGAAACTCTATGCTCCCTGCTGAGTAGAGTACCCCCAGCACCACAGGGTGTAAGAATATAAAAAATATCTGTTTGTTTTGAATTAATCATTCTTAAATTCAGCATTCTGTCGAGCAAATAACTGCCATCGCAAGGTTACACCGCGCGTGCAAAACAAACAAGAGCTCATTACTAGCTGATTGAAGGTCTGTGGCTTTTGCATGGCAGCACACACTGCACTCCAGATGCCTTCGCACCTGCAGTGCACTCACACTCTCACCAAACCAATTGCCATGTCCGACCGTTCGCTAATAATTCAAGACTCCGAGGGGTTCCTTTGTCACTCAGTCATGCGAGTACAAACGGCTAAATGTTGACGGGCATACTCCGCGCACACTGCTGACAACATGCTATTACAATAGCTTCGCTTGTATTGTTATTAAAAAGGTCAAATAGTGAAAATAGCTGATCTTGTATCATGTAAGTAGGTCAGTTGGTTTTCAACCAGTGGTCTGGGGGACCGACTGTGGTCCTTGAGGGGGTTCCAGGTGGTCCCCTGCAGCTACATGATGGTGTAAGGATGGAGAAGGTCTTGGTCGCAAGAGCAGAAAGTGCTGACCAGATCGAATAATAATAATAATATTATCCGCAGTGGTCTTGGCGATGTTCTTCGGTTTTGGGAGCAAGTTAAGAATGCTTAAATTGCAGGTTTAGAATTAGAATCTCATACAGACAAGGTTGACAATTAATAATCGGACGGAGATTGGTGCTGGCAAGATGCCTTATAAAAGGAGGGAATTACGTCACAACTAGGTAGGCGTGGCGACATCCCTGACAGTATCCCCGACAGTATTAAGAGTTGGTAACCAAATTGACCTTATATAGATCTTTAACTCTTGAGAGTGTAAAATGAAACCAAATGGACTCGTACAGGTCCATTTGGTTTCATTGTATGCTCTCTGGATTTTGCTAAACATCTGCATTACTTAATTTACCAAGAAGTCTACACAATTCGAATTGTTATTTTGATCAATGTGTGCCTGTCATCTCTCCTAATGGTACCAACATCAATACGGCATGGAACTGTGGACAACATTGTATCCAACGACGACTAAATATTCCACGTTCTGGGTTCTGTGAGAATAAATAATGGAACCCCCCGCGGTCACGCGCACGTTTGTCAATTTAGATAAATGGGGAGACGGGGACGCTCAGCAGCACCTGTTCCAAATTGTCCCCCGAGCGGCAATTAACTGCACTTTAATGTGACAAATATGGGTGGGATGTGGGGGGGGGGGGGGGGGGGAGGAGGGGGGGTTCTGGTTTGCGAGCAGCAGATGTGAAGGTGATGTTAGGACATCCATCATCAGTGTGTGTGTGTGGAGCCAGGGTCAGATTTCAGATGGCCACTAGGGTGGAATGCAGGCAGACGTGGAATGAAGTAGACCAGACTTGAGATCAGATTTAAAAAAAATGTCTGTTTGAAAATGACAGTTTTCTGAAAAAGCTATGTTTCTATGTCAGTCGTTCTTCGATTTTTTCTAAAATAGCAGACCTACAAGGCACAAGCTTGTATGAGCCTTTAGATCTGCTATTTTTCAATAGCTAAAGCATAACATAATGCCAACACCAAAAGGGGTTCCCACCCCAAAATGGGTTAACAAACAGATTATAGGCAAAGCAAAGTTACAAATGAGAGAGTCTCGGGTGTATGGGTAAAAACAACAACCGTTCTTGGTTTTTACCAAGCCTTTTATTCCCCGTTTGTCACGTCATCTATCCTGTACCCGTGGGTCCCCTTATCTGGGTTGAAATGGTCACAGCACGTCCAACTGGATCCACGTTTAACTGGATTCCTGATATTTCTCCGAAGCTGTTTTGGCACTGTGTTTGGCTTGCTGTTTAGTTGAATCTATTGTAATCTCTATGGTGCTGTTACTGCTGTTTTGTCCTGGACATTTGGTCCTGTGAGACTATTACAGTACCTTTGCCACATTGAGTTATTGTCCTGGTCGCCTCGTCTGGCTTGTAGATCTGCTACTTTAGCTTTTATTTTATTTTATTTCAATCCTGCAGTACACACACGCACGCACGCACACACACACACACACACACACACACACACACACACACACACACACACACACACACACACACACACACACACACACACTTCCCTATATTATTTGTTAAAACATTGATCCCTGGGTGTAGCTCTGGTAGACAGCGTGGAAGCTAATCATGCAGACGTGAGAGTGGTGTTGGCTGTTAGGATGAGTCCTGGCATGGGTGCGGTGTCGGGCACGGTGTTGCGGTCGGTGTCGCTACGGGACGACGTCGTGTGAATGTGCACGCTGCCAGGATTGGGGTGTAGGGGGAGGCATGGGGGGAGCATGGGGTGAAGGGGTAACACATTAAAACCGGGAAAGCATATCTGGCAGTTTTTAGATTTTATATATGTACTGTACATTACGTATATACAGTATGTATACAACATTGGTTGGCTGTTCAATTATTATTGTTTTTTTTTTGCGCAAATCTTTATATAATATATATATTTTTTTTTAAACAGAACATTTTTGTGTAGGGGCTGCTATTGTGCCATTTCGGTCCACTCATGTTTAAGACTAAAATTATAAAAATTCCCAACTTTTCCCAGCTCTTTTTTTGATTATTTGAATGTCTGTTTTAATGTCTTGCGTTTCAACACGGCTTTGAACTGGTCCAGTGCACATGCAGGCCCTTAATAACCTCGCTATCAATTCACGGCACCTGTCTCTGTCTGCTGCCAACTGAATTAACTTTCTCGCGTTCAGTTTGCAGTGCACGTACGGTTCTGTAGCAAGCTATCCACAATACATACAGTATATGTATGTATAAAAATAATTAGAAGCTGACATGTTCCTGTTGATACAGTACAAGCATTTTCTCTTGACAATCACATTGCTTTTCTTGGAGAATAGGAGGGTTTCACTACCTCGCCCCAGCCCGGTTCTGACCCTACCCAAAACACTAACCTAATCCTAACCTGTTGATTCCGTCGACTAAAACTAAATGTTAGGAAGGGACTACTGGACAAGAGATCCAGTATAAGTCCTTTTACACTTGGTTGCATGCTGCAAATAGCAGATCTACAAGCTCACACCACGTTGTGAGCTTGGCTATTTTCAGCAAGTATAAAGACAGTCATTACGATGGCATCAAGGCCCGACAAAATACATTTTAGTCGACTAAATCAACTTAAATCCTATGATATTTAGTCGACTAAAACTAGACTAACACTAAGACATTTCAGGTGACTAAAATGTGACTGAAACTAAGTGAAAACTATTCAAGAAACTATGACTAAATATGACAAATGACAAAATTTGCTGCCAAAAACAACACTGATGGGTACAGGTTGTGCATATGTTTGGTCCGACACCCTAACCCAACACTAACCTACTCCTAACCTCACAAGGGAGACGGGTGAGTCTGAATTGGCCACGCATGTGTCTTAACCGGTAACACATGCCGGGAGCCACAGGTTTGTCTTGACCGGCTATGTGTAACGCCCGGGATTCGAACCCAGAACTTCCGCGCGGGAGACCCGAGTTTGACTCCCGGGCGTTACACACACACACCTGTCTGACTGTGTGTTAGTACATCGGACCAATGTATGCGCCCCCTGGCACCGGGTCGTACACCAAACCTCTTTACCCAAAATAAGCTCACAACACCTCGCAGCACGCAAGTTGTTGTGAGCTTGTAGTTGAGCTATTTTGACTAATCCTCCTATCGCACAAAGATTTGGCACCCCGCCTGTAGCAACTCCGAGAACCTCCAAGGGGTCCCGGAACCCCTGTTCAAGAGTTATTGTCAATGAGTGTGAAATAGTATTGCACTAGAGCAGTGGTTCTATAAGTCCTGTAAATAACTTTTTCATTACTTTATAGCACCTAACGGCTCGTAAATATGTAAATCTTTCCCCCTAAGATATACTGTATCATGTCACGAGAAAAACTTTAGATAATCAAAACTAATTCTATCATAGGACAGATTGAAATTAATTGTTGTACTTGGCGTTTAACTATACTTAAACCCCAGTATCGCTTTTCGATCTACAAGCTTGTTGTGAACATGTAGATCTGCTATATTTGGTGAAGACACGTGGTGTACTTTAGACTGAAAAATAATGCACCAAGTAATGTGCAAGTGACATTGATTCCAAATTCCAAATATTAATCACCCATGGACTTTTGTCAAGGCACCCTAGGGTGCCACATACAGCACCCACTGCGTAGTGTCTGCTGAACCACAAATCAATCTCACTGTGCAGCATTCAGTGTACAGTACTTGGGGCGGCTGTGGCTCAGGAATCAGGAGGTAGAGCATGTCGTGGTTGTGGGTCGGCGGTTCGAATCCCGGCTCCTTCTGTGTACATGTCGAAGTGTCCTTGGGCAAGACACCGAACCCTGTACATTGCCTCCAATGAGTCGGTCGGTGTGAGCTTGCCACACACTGTGTGTGAATGTGGGAAGTGAGGACGCTGGCGTCGACTGTTCGCCGCTTCACCTGCCAATGTATGAATGAATGAACCCATTGTAAGTAAAGCGCTTGGGCACTTTGAAAAGTGCTATAAAAAATGGCATTCATTACAGTACTGTCTGTACTGTGAAGCCAGGCAGCCGTGACTTATACCTCTGGTGTGTTACTGTTACACGTTTGTGTTATTCGGTACTTCCAAAAGCTTGTTGAAACAAATGGTTTCAACATGTCTACATCGGTATGGTCTTATGATAACCTTGTTATGCGAAAATGACTTTGGCGGAATTCTACCTGCTCCTGAAACCGCTGCCAGGTAATTTGGGGTGTGTGCGTGTGTGTGTGTGTGTGTGTGTGTGTGTGTGTGTGCGTGTGTGTTCTCGCCCACACGCGTGGGGGGGGGGGGGGGGGGGTGAATTGTGTTTTCTCCATTTCTCCATTGTTACATCATTATTTTGTTATGCCAGTTTCACTGTTTACTCACCGCCTCCGTCTCTCTCGTCTCTTTCTTTCTTTCTTTCTTTCTTTCTTTCTTTCTTTCTTTCTTTCTTTCTTTCTTTCTTTCTCTTGACCTGCTCTTCTCTTTATCTCTCTCTGTCTCGCACATGCACTCTATCTCTCTCTCTCTCTCTCTCTCTCAGTGAGTGATGAATCTAGACAGTTAATGTCCCTCCTTTGTTCTTGTCTGGCTGCTTCATGCCCATTTTATTACTGTACGACAGTGTCCTTCAAGCACACACACACACACACACACACACACACACACAGACACACACACACACACACACACACACACACACACACACACTGTCTCACACACACACACACACACGCACGCGCGCACAGTGTAAAAGTGGGTTATGACCATGAGCTCGACAAACTCTTTAAGCGTGATTCATGCTTCATTGCATCACAACGCCGATGATGTGCGCCGAAAATAGCCGATGGACCAGTTCAACGGCGCCCCGTATGTGGGCTTGTAGGACTAAAAGAGACGATAAAATAACAATAAAGAATGATTAAAACTTTGTTTTCCGCTCGGATGTTGCGCTCTGAAAATAGCAGATCGACCTACAAGCTCACAACAGAACACATGTGACACGTTTTGAGTTTGTAGATCGGCAATTTTTAACATGCAACCGAGTGTAAAAGAATCAGGCTTTATGACACCATCAAGGCACCGCCAAAATACATTTTAGTTGACTAAAATAAGACATTTAGTGGAATAAAGCTATGAAGTAAAATACTATGAGATGATGGTAATAGCGCCGCTCGCTTCACACGGGTGTGATTTATTTTTTTCTTTTATTTTTTTGGGAGGCTTTTTCTGCCTTTTCTTTAGATGGTATACAGTAATCTGACAGGAAATGGCCCCGGCTTTGGGCACAGCACAGTGCCAAGTAAAGCTCAGGTACTTTCAGGCTGAGTAACTACTAACTGAAGTTTTCCAATAAATGCTATTAGAAATGTCGGCTGAAAAGTACCATATTTTGGCTCTGAGATCTAGTGGAGTAGAAGTGCAATTATGTAAAATTGGAAGTACTCCAGTAAAGTTACAAAGTGTGCTTAACCCATTCTGAACGGGAACCCATTTTGGTGTTAGCATCATGTTATGCTTTAGCTATTGAAAAATAGCAGATCTACAAGCTCATAGCGCGCCACCGAGTGGCGCGCTATGAGCTTGTAGGTCTGCTATTTTTGAAAAATCGAAGAACGACTGACATTTTTAGAATCTGATCTCAGGTCAGAATGGGTTTAATCAGACCAGTGTGTGTCCAGTGGAAACCTCGTATGAATCTGATCTCAGGTCAGAATGGGTTAAGTACAGTACTTGAGTACCCCCGTGTGTCCTGACTTGCTCCTCGTTCGTCGCAGCTGCAAATTAATCATTTCAGATTCAGCGGTTCTGACCCGAGAAGGCAGAGAGAAGTCAGGGTACATATACACAGCTGGCAAACAACTTCAAACACGGGCTTATTAAACAGTGATTAGGGTGACGATGTCGATGAGTCGCAACCAGAATGACAATATTATAGAGCGAAAAAATCCAAAACAAGTGGGAACAGTGGACTGTTTGTTATGGAGAGGACAGTGCAGTTGGCAGTGGGCTCTGAACGAGGCAGACACACAGACACTAGGCGGGCTGTCTGGCAGAACACACGGCACAGAGGGCACGGGCTGGCAGGCCCGGCTGGCAGAGACGGGAGTAACAGAGAAACACGGCCCGTCAAGCGGAAGTTCTGGCAATTAAACACCACAGGTGGGAGACTGAAAGCTATAGAACTTTGAGCCATAGTGTCAACGGCAAGTTGGCAACGTGAACACATAGTCTGGCAGCAGACTGAAGAGTAGAGCTATATGTGGGAATGTGTTTGAAAGTACATGTTTTCTTTTTGAGGGGCGCTATATAGTGTAGAATCTACACTATAGCTGAATATAGGAGGGCCTATATTCAGCTATAGTGTAGATTCTCCTAACACATTAAACATTAAATGCAAAGGACCATGATTTTTGTACTTTTTCTGTTTTATATATATATGGAGTTAACATACAGTACTCTGACCCCCAGGGGCCTATATCCTGGTTTAATATATCCTGGATCAGCGATGAATCAACCGGCTTCATGAAAGCTGGTTAATCTTGCCAGATTAATTTAGCCTGTCAACCTGCGTATGTTGAGGCTGTCTTATACATTCTACGAGAGCTTGCGATAATGTTAATGTGAATGGGCTCCTCATAATATGGGTGTAAATACATTTTTTATTGTAGTGGTTCGAGTGGACTCGGTGGGGGAGGATTCCCGGGAGATTGAGCACAAACAGGGAAGCAACAAGAAATGTGGAGGCGTAGACAGCAGAAACCTTACACCAACAACAGCAAACGCACGCACGCACGCACACACTAAATCAGTAGGCGAGTCCTCACACAAAATGCAGAATGTTGGTGTTATTTTTGCTTGTTCGTACTGTATGTATGTAGCGGAAAAACAGGTTTCACAAACACAGGAAATGTAAGGGAAAACCCAGAAAAGCACTGGGGAAAAATGCCTTGAATTGATTTTGTTCACTAAAACTATGATGACTGTTGCTTTATAAACATAATTTTTTAGCATGCCCGTGACATTTTCAGCTATATTGTGTGCGGCACGCGGCACGCATTGAACATCGAATTTTCGAAATCCCTGCACGGTTTTCTAAAATGAGAACAGTGAACACTGCAGAGTTTGACTAATGGCCACTCTGCCAATATGTCCCACCGTAGCAGGCAGCCCGGCTGGCTCCCAAATCACACGGCCTAAATCCAATGCTGCACCCGAAGCCTGACAAATACCAATGTCATGTTCAGAGAATGATTATTGTGGAAATTAAATAAACAAAAGCCTGACTGGCATTCTTTGTTATCATGGCCTAGTTTACAGAGAAAACCATTCATTTGCAGTGTCACATTATGTTCTCAGCACGGCGTGCAGGCATGTGTGTCTGTGTGTGTGTGGGTGTGTGTGTGTGTGGGTGGGTGTGTGTGTGTGTGTGCGTGCGCGTGTGCGTGCATGTGTATTACTATAGCCTACTTGTGACGGCCAAATGTCCCCACAAGTATAATTGACAATGTGAGGATATTGTTTTCCTGGGTGGTCCTCAAGATACATTTTTAGTTTCATGGTAAACCCATTCAGGCCTGACGTCAAAAATTAAAATAAAACGTTTTCCAAATCATATGAGCTTGTAGATCTGCTATTTTTCAATAGCTAAATTATAACAATGTTTAAAACACCAAAAGGGGTTCCCGCTTCCCGTCCAAAATGGGTTAAAATATATTAGTTTAGGGTTATAATTAGGAAGGACGGGTTAGGCTTATACATTTAGAGCAGGGGTCTTCAATGTGTTTGACCCCTTTAGCAGAGACATATTGTATATCATAATAAGCCCTATTCGTGTAACGGGTATAAGAAATACTCTGTTTATTGCAGTGAAATCAATGCTAAAATATGTCTGTATAGTTTATCCTCCTGCGTGAGTGGTTGTTTAGCGCCCCCTACGGGTAGTCTATAAAGGTGACCGGAAGCGAAAATTCCCCACAGTCTGACAAGCTCTCTGCTGTGGTAAGTGTGTATTGTCCAGAGCTCCTTGGAAAAGTATTATAAAGTACACTAAAAAGCTAACGTGAGAATTGTTGTATGATACACAGTCATGTAACAGCATTGGACATGCTATCCCAGTGTATTTTTGTTTTGTATTTGTTGCTCACGTTGTTGTTGCTCACGTTGGTTGTTTATTTATTTTGATACTGAATACAATGTTAACTTTCTTATAGACGTCAATATCAGCGGAGGAGCTAAACCACATATGTTCTGTGTCTTGAACCACTCATTTGCAGGTAAATGTTGTTGCACTATGTTCTGTATTAAGTCAGAGACGTTTACAAGTTCATATTGTATTGTTGACAGCGGACGCCATTTTAGAGTATCGCGCCCAAACTTGGTGCCGGCTGTATTTTCTGTGTACCACCAGAGGGTGCTGTTATGCAGATTAACATAAAAAAATTTTGGCTACCGTCTTGCATTTATGTATTTTTCTATTTCCTTTCTATATAAAAAGGATGTTGTAGGTTTAATTCAAGTTAAAAACGGATTGTATTTGAATTAATTGTAAAGTATTAATGTTAAAACCCAGTTAAAACCACTATACGATCACATTTTAAAAAGAATACTGTTAAGAACCATTGTAAAAAGACATCTGAATGCATTTCATGTTAAATGCAAAATATTATAAGATGTTTGTACTATTGACAGTCTGACTAGCTCTCTGCTGTGACGTCAATATCAGTGGAGGAGCTAAACCACATATGCTCTGTGTCTTGAACCACTCATTTGCAGAGCTACCATAAAGAGAACCACACCATCCAACCCAGTGCCTCTCTGTGTGTGTGTGTTACATGACGGGACGGGTACACAACCGTTGCATTCGCACAGACTAGTATTGCCCCAGGACCTCAGGTAATATGGAATAATCACAGAGGACGTCTGTGTTTTTAACGCTATGCAAATAGGGCTTTAGATATAAGGCTCACTTTGTTTGACAGCACATTCATCGTGTTGTGTTTCTTCTTTTTTGGTTTTAGTTTACACTATCTTTTCTGTGTACAAAGGGAAATGTTTCCCTCTGAGATAGAGGAGTAGAAGTAGCCCATACACATTAACCCATTTAGGACTGAAAGAATATATATTCAAAGATTTGTGCCGCATTTTCACGAATTTTCAGAAATAGCAGACCTACAAGCTTGTAGCTCAAGATTGTAGATCTGCTATTTTTCAACAGCTAAAGTATAACGTATAATGCTTAGTTAAAACACCAAAAGGGGTTCCCGTACAGAATGGGTTAAAGATTGGAGTGCTGTGATTTTTGTACTTTTTCTGTTTTGTATGCGTCTATGGAGTTACTCTAATAGAGTTTGTTTCTGTTCTGTTCACGGCATTCCATCTAAACAATGCTCAAGTTAAGTAAAAGTATTTAATTGTAGTAATGGTACTTATAAACGCACAGGACTTGAGTAAATGCAGGCTACTTACTTGATTACTTTCCACCACTACTATGAACAAGCAGAGACGTGAAGCACCCGGAGGACAAAGTGATGCCGTTAAACAGAGAAACTGCCCTGAGGCCTGAAGCCAATTGTTCACAAGTCACTTTTATTTTCATAGGCCTGCCTCGATTCACGATTCAAGGTTACCTTTATTACCCCCCAATGGGCAATTTGTAGCACACAGCCAGCAGTAACCACAAAATAATCAGACAGACAATAATAGATATAAGCATTAAATGCCATAAAAGCACAATAAAAACACGCTGAATTATTTAAAAAGCCAAAGGAGGCAGCAGGGGACGAAATGTTACGAGCTCTTCCAGGCTGTATCTGCGTCCAGATGGAAGCAAATTATAACTTTGTTAAGGTTAACTGTTAATTTTTATCTCGCAATAATTGGCCCTGCGCTAAAAGCGATTGTCCAGTGCCAATCCAAATAGTTCTCAACCATTGCTATGCCGGGCAAGCTTTCGTCACCTCATAGCTGTCAATGTTATTTTGCGTGTGGCTGCATGTTGTTGAACATAATATACAGTTTAACGTATGTTTAACGTATGTTGTTGAACATAATATACAGTTTAACGTATGTTTAACGTATGTTGTTGAACATAATATACAGTTTAACGTATGTTTAACGTATGTTGTTGAACATAATATACAGTTTAACGTATGTTTAACGTATGTTGTTGAACATAATATACAGTTTAACGTATGTTTAACGTATGTTGTTGAACATAATATACAGTTTAACGTATGTTTAACGTATGTTGTTGAACATAATATACAGTTTAACGTCGGGAAAGTTACACGACTGAGTCTGAACGACTGAACTGATTGATTGATTGATTTATTTTATTTTACAGTTTGCAGAATTACAGTACATTTCAAGCACAAACTCAATACAAAGACTGTTAACTGTGAGTGGACGGCCTAATTAAGCATTACACTTGTTTACAAGAGGGTCCACCATGTTCAATTCATCCAAACATTTAGAGACGTACAAATAGACACTTTCATATAGTCAAAGAACGGAACAGGAATTCATCATAAAGGAAGCAAAAATGGAAAAGAAACGTATACAGTGAGTGGAAAAGGGGGGAATTAAAAGACTTCAGTGCACTGTGCAAAAAGTGTGTGGCTAGTTTCAATCTGCGGGGTCTATAAGTTTAAACTAGTTAGCCAATTTACAAGCATTGCTTTGCCTGTCTCTGTTTCCCAATGTACGTTATCAGAACCCACTTTAAAATCCCTTTCATCCAATTTAGGGAGGGGGGGGGGATTCAGATACTGATTCAGAACTGATGATGATCACCGCAGTCTTAGCGTGCATTACGTGAAAACTCCCGTCGGGTGGTCGTTACTTTACTTAAGTTGACTCGACTGTCAAGACCTGCCTGTGTACACATGAGGATAGCTGTTGAAGGTTGTGCGTTTCTTCAATGTAACCTGACCCCACGTCAGTGTACACATGAAGATAGCTGTTGAAGGTTGTGCGTTTCTTCAATGTAACCTGACCCCACGTCAGTGTGTACACATGAGGAAAGTTGTTGAAGGTTGTGCCTGGCAGTTTTTGCAACTCACTCTGAAGAAGGCCTGCTGTTTGTTCTTATTTGCGAGGGCGAGTGGAGTGACCTGTGCCGGCTGACGGAGGCAAACGTGTGGATTTAATTCAGTATAACGAGAACAACACATCACATCACATTTCCATGAAGGTCTTGTCAACATTAAAACTCTGCAGCCTGCAGTAAAAAAAAAGGGGGGGGGTGGGGGGCAAAAAAGCAAAGGCACTGATGGGCTTTTTATTTTTTTTATCCCCACATGAGGCTTGAAGGTCAGCTCGGTGTCGATTACAGTGTACAGGTATTTGTATTGCTGCAACAACCTCAGAGGCCCGGTCATTAATCACTGATGACCGTATAAGTAGGTTGACTGTAACTACCTGAAGTCCATTACGTCTCATTAGTGCTGGACACGTTGTTGTCCTAGGGAGGACGCTTTGCTCCGCTCCACGCCATTCTGTCACCGCTGGGAAGTAACACGCATACGTACATATTTACGCAAGTACTGTACTTACTTTAAGTACAATTTTGACCTGAGATCAGATTCTAAAAAATGTCTTCTACATCCTGACAGTTTCTATGTCAGTCGTTCTTCGATTTTTCAAAAATGGCAGACCTACAAGCTCGTAGCGCGCCACTCGGTGGCGTGCTATGAGCTTGTAGATCTGCTATTTTTTAATAGCTAAAGCATGACATAATACTAACACCAAAATGGGTTAAGTACAATTTTGAGGTATTCTTCTTAACTTTTTACTACTGGAGTATACTATACATTTTCAGTACTTATACTTCCACTACATGGTCAAAGGCAAACATTGTACTTTTGTATGCCACTATAATTATTTGTAAAACTTTACTTTTTATTTTGTAGAGTCGTGATCAAGGTCACATGGCTGTTCAGGAGAGACGTGGTGACATTATGTCGTCGGTGAACTCCATGATGTGACGTCTCACATATTATTGGCTACTGTATACAGTACAGAGACTCTGAGAGCCTCCACTATGGGCTGGAAACCAGGCTAGTACACTACAGGACCGCTGGGTCCATCAGCTACTGTAGGAGGGAAACAAGGGCATTCCACTAACACTTAACCCATTAAGACCATGAGATCATTAAGAAACTTCTTCTGAAAAAAGTGTATGTTGCTATATCGGTGGCTCTCAAATCTTTTCATGTCAAGGACCACCAAAGTTATATGTATTTGGCCACAGACACCCAATTTGGACCCCCGAATTTAGCTTTTAAAGGAGGTAGCTTATATCCAACAATTAGCAAAAAAAAATAGCTGATCTTCCAGCTCATAGTGCAGCACAAAGTGACGTGCTGTGTGCTTTTAGATCTGCATCTTTCGGAATAGCCAAAGTACAAAAGAATGGTTAAAGTGATTGGAATGATTGCAAATAGCTCACATATAAATGACGCAGATGCTGTCGGTCGCGGTCTTAGCGCGTTAAAGAAGTCCATCAGTCAACAGGTCAGGCCAGGATCGATGGACGAGGGTGCTGTCCAACCAATCTGCTAAAATATGAAGCCGGACACAATTAAAAAGCAGAGCGAGGATCGATAAAAAACTAGCGAGACAAACGTCTTGGCGCCCTTGAGGGCCTCTTATAAAGAGTGACAGCTCCTCACTAAAACATGGACATTAAAGCCATTATTAAAAAAAAGTGTCCAGTTAATTTAGATAAGGTCAAGGTCGGACGTGGCACTAAAGGGAAATTGGACGCTAGAGTATTAATTTGGGGGGGGAGCACATTGATTGACTACTTAAAACTCGCTGCCACAGACAGTGAAACTAACGGCAGCCTCTGTTAGCCTTGGTTTAGTGATTCAATATCTGTTTTATTCCGTTTCGTCGCTCTGGTATATTTGGATCAGAATCACAATCAGAATCGCATGATTCAAGTTCTCAGTCATATGGATTCCATAAACCGGCATATGTCTTCAATGGAAGCATGTTGCGCATGCAGCGAAAACAGCGCATATTCTGTTGAACATTTCAGTCGTGCAGATTTTATTTTGTTTTGTATTATGTTAATCCACGGGATCAACTTTGTTATCATGTTGTTGGTTTACACACGTGAGCAGTGTGAGACTTATTTTATTTCGTGCATGCTGCGAAAGGGAGGAGAGAATGGCGTCATGGCGATATGTAAGGAAGAGCAAGAATAAAATAAATTGATAAACGGGTCAAATAAACTAAAGATGTATACTTGTACACAATAACGCAAAGAGTGTATTGTTGCTTTGTTAGTAAGTATTACATATTGTTGCTGACCTTAAATCCCCGAAAATATCAGATCTACAATAGAAGGCACTGGTGTATATAAGGCGCAGTTCAGATCAGTATAACAGCCGAAGGTCTTAATGTAACAAAGCCATGCACGGTAAATCTGTATATGGAAAATCTACATAATCCACCTTATCTATAAATCCACATAATGTAATAACTACACATAAGGAAGTAGGAACGGAATCTACATGAAGATAACGAGCTCCAATTGCGATGCAAGAGTACAGACTTAAACGATATTATAATATGCCAATAATAATCACGGTAAAGCACACCCTCTCGTGTGTAATAGTGTGATTATATACAGCAGTTACCAACAACAAAACACATCAAAATGTATTCATATTGTGGGGCAATTCAAAAATATATATAATTATTTTTTTGTATTCCTATATTGCTGTTTCCCTGTAAATAGAATTAAGACTAAGAGACATAGTCCCTGTTGATTCAAAGTAGCAGAGCTCTGTCACCGTCTCACCAATCAACACAGCTGAGCTGTCAATGGTGGCCCACTGGCCCACTGTGGGAGGCATTCCAATAATATATGCTCCGCCGTACGACTGTGTCGCGTGGCCAAAATACTGATCTACAAGCTCACAATGCATTGCGATGGCGATGCGTCGTGTGAACTTGTAGATCGGCTATTTTTTGAACAGGGCAGTGGCTATTTTGTTCTGCGGTGGGTCTTGCTTGCGGTCTGCTGTTGGTTTTGAGCGTTGCCTAACCACTCCAATGAGTCTGTCTGTCGGTCGGTCTGTCTTCCTCTCAGACAGGCTTTTATTTGTTTATTGTCAGTAGTATTAACCCATGTAAAAGATGGATGCATTCTACCATGCATTGTCAATGGAAGACAGACGCAACGATGCATGAAGCTGCTCCACAGCAACTCGTCTTTGTGTCTTTGTGTCTGCCCGTGTTGAACGCTCCATTAGAATCATAGAATATTATGATCTGCCCACGTTTTGTGCATAATGTACTGCATTGCTGTCGGTTCAAGGAAGGCAAACAAACTCATAGCAGATGTTTTTCCGACAGCGGTACACGTGGTGTCTTCTTTCTTGGTGCCAGCTAGAAGCCTCGACGGGTGCAGGCGATATGAAGCGTAGATAGGAGGAGGTGGGGAAGTCACACCTGCAGTATTTTTTTGTGAGGTGTAACAGCTTGGAGCGAGATGCCACTTCACACTCGTCGCCACAGATGCATAGTGTGCTTTTCTCACATTTCTCTGTCTTATGTGTAAGAGTAATATGGTTATTTAGTTCTGGTTTCTCAGACATTGTAGCAGTAAGGATAATAATTATAATAATAAGGATAATAATTATAATAATAGAGGGAAGCGCTCATCCACTGTTACACGATTTGCTGGCTATAAGTACAATTGTGGAGTACTTTACTGGACTTTACATTACATTTTCAACACTTCTACTCCTCTACACCTCAGAGGCAAATCTTGTACTTTTTTACTCCACTACAATTATTTGAAACCTTTAGTTACTTTTTAGATCTGTAGTATTATTAGTACAAAACATGCATTAACCAATAATTTTTGTATACTTTGGCTATACTTCAGGCCATGAAGCGACATAATGAGTACTTGAGAGAGTGTTTACATTTGGCATGCTTGTTCTTGTAACAGGGTATTTCTGCATTGTGGTATGACTATTGATACTTTTACTGTATCAATGTGCGTATATACTTTGTCCACCAGTGGTTTGGGACCTGTTGTCGTTATCTGACGATCTCTACCTGATCTCTTGTGGATCTGTTGTGGTTATTATCTGTTATCTGATCTCTGGTCTGTGACGAGTCCTTAGATCTGTGGCTGCTATCTGATCGCTGTTCTGGGATCTGTTATCTTTAGCGAGCGAGGAAAACGAATGCACTGTACTACTGTAATGGCAGGCTGTGTGGCATGTGCGTGCGTGCGTGAGTGCGTGCTTGGAAACCAAATCAAATGGATGGCACACCATGCACGCACACACTGCAGCAGATGGTCATTGTCTCTGGGTTTCCCAAATGGACGGGAGAGGCAAAAAAAGAAGAAAGAAAGAGGAAGAAATGTCAATAAATCCATCAGACTAAATGCCAAGTCCATGTCAAGGAAATGTCACTGTGTGCGTTTAGAATAGGTCCCCTGTCCAGGGAATCCTGGACAGCCTCTCTCACAGCCCGTTAGAAAAAGGTACAGGGTCCACTGAGATGTGTATATATATATATATATATATATGAGGTATGTAGTGGAAGGCAGCGATGATGGGATTTCTATTGAGTCACCCCCGTGAGGGTATGATTTAATGTATTTTCTACATGTTCACGGACCAGGGGAACATACAGCCCAGGCTGCTCTGGGCGGCGGTCTCTCCCCCTGGATGAGATGAGAGAAGAGCCCAGCAGCAGCCAATCCCTGCCCGCGGTGGGCGGGGGGGCATTGTGGCATATCCAGCCCTGAGTGGAATAGTAAGAGAGTGGCGACACGCTTTTATCTCGCCGCAAAGCGGGTGCCTATGGGCTATAGTTCCAAACATTGGAACTATCCCATTGAGATAGAATGAGCACGTCCGCATTCCATTGTTACAATGGGAGACAACGCTATAGTGTCGCCACTCTCTTACTAGATTACTCTGATACAGCCCAACCCCTGCCCGCGGTGGGAGGGGGCTTTGTGGTGTACAGCCCAACCCCTGCCCGCGGTGCCTGCCCACGGTGGGAGATTTAAGGAGCTCTGACACTGCAAGGTGTTGAGATAATGCACTCCGCAATATATCAATCCTTTTAGAACAAAGTGGGATCCTAACAGTACGTTTTAACAGCGGGCGGCAGCCATAGCAGGCCAACAGGCGATGGTCGAAAGGTGGGCGGAGCAACGTCTCCCGAAAAAGATAAAAAAAATAATTAATCTTCTCGGGCGATACTTAAAACGTACTGTAAGGGGGCTCCAAGTGGACCAAGAGTTTAAATCAGAAAGATTGAAAACCACTGGAAGAGAAAGCCACAAATCAGACGATGGAAAGAAGTGCTGGACTCCAGACTGTACAGTAAATTAGACCGTGGCGTGCATGCTCCAGTCCACATTGCTTATGCAAAGCAACGTTGCATTTCCCTTCTTTTAGTTTTAGTTTTTTTGTATGAAATGGGCTCTACAGATTGAGTTAAGTAAAAGTCAAAGTCGTACGATTTGTCACACACGTTACCGCAGTGAAATTTGTTCTCCGCAGTTGACCCATCTCTTGGAGCGGTGAGCCGCAGCCAAGGAGCGGTGAGCTGCAGCCGTGCCGCGCTCGGGAATCATTTGATTAGTAGATTTGACCCCCCAATCCAACCCTTTGATGCTGAGTGTCAAGCAGGGAGGCACTGGGTCCCATTTTTACAGTCTTTGGTATGACCCGGGCCGGGGATGGAACCCCGACCTCCCAGTTTCAGGACGGACACTCTAACCGCAAGGCCACTGAGCTGGTCTCACCCCTGTGCTGTGCTGTGCTGTGCTGTGCTGTGCTGTGCTGTGATCCGATCCTGTTCTGTTCCGTTCGACTATCAAAAAGTTTGGAAGGCAACGGTCTGGTAACTTGTAGGCTGAGTCAGCAGGGCTTGGGTGTTACTGCATACAAATTTAGATTTACTGTATTAGCTGGAAGAAAGGATTGACTGCATGCGGAGAGCTGGAGCTAATACAGGAGGGATGCAGGCGGCTAAATGCATGAAGGGTAACTTTTAAAGGGGTGCACCGCGGTTATATTGAAATGTCAGGCCTTAAAGCTCAGCAGAAATACATCACATCTAGTCACAATGCACTCAGCCGTGGCGCTGTAAAAACCAGATTGGCTTGAAATCCTTTGCGTGTTATTCATGGCTTTTGAGGCATTGTGCAGCATCAGACTATAATCTCTCTAATATGCTTTTCTTGTTTGATCCAGTATGCTAGTCAGATTGGACACGGCGGTAATGTGGATACAGTTTTTGGTCAGGCATTATTCTATAAGCCACGTGAAGCAGAAGCCATGTAGTGTCCCTATTCTGGGCAATATAGGCAAACGTTTGATGAAAATGGCCGTGTGCACAAGCTCACAACGCGGCGCAAAAAATGAGTGGACCAAATACAGACCCCCTGGGTAGAAGAGGGGGTAAAAAGCATTCAAAAAGAATATCACAATAATTGTTAACTATACCCTACAGTACCGGTAATTAAATTATCACTTCTTAAAGATCACACCTGTGTGAACTGAGCGGTGCAACTATATTGTTAGTTACTTTACTGTACTGTGCTCTGCACTGTATTGTATTGTAGTGTACTGTGCTCTGTACTGTACTTTGATTATTTTGGGACAAAATCTTTGAGAAGTTATTGTGTGGGATTTCCCAGAACATCCAGACCCCCAGGAACGCGGCCCGGTTCCGGTGATCCTTAATTCCCACATCCAAAACGGTCGAGAAATGACAGAATTACCGCGTGGGAGCCCCCACCGGGAGGACGTACTGACAATAATGTGTTAGACGCTCGACAAAGCCGGATGCACCACGCTGGATTCGAATCTCCAGCCTCCGCGGTGGTGGGCGGGCACTTTACCGCAGTATACCCATGTTTTTGCAGGGATCTTCTGACGTTCTGTTTATTTATGTAACCAATGCAGAGTCTGGGATCTGAGCGGTTTCCATGGTCTGCCTTATACGGACTACGGAGGGTGACTAATCCTGCTTTGAGTCTTTAGGCCCGGGGAGCTTGGGTAAGCTCCAGTGATGTGTCTCATTGTTCGCCGCTGACGGCCCTGTCAGTGGATATCACGTGGAAGTATATATATTTGTAAACTGGCGTTGGCGTGCGAGTTATGGCGGGCGTGTGGCACTATAGCTGACAGGCGAACAAAGAGGTAGAAGTTATTGTTTTGGCGGCTCGATGACGAGGTCAGAAACACCTCACCGCTCTGTCTAATTCCATAATGCACTTACACGCATCTCAACTATAGCTGCAGACTGTATGGGCTGTATGGGCGATTAGCAGCAGTGTTGGTGAACGTTCAAATACGTTTAGTTTTTCTTTTGCTCGGGGCCCATATTTGGGTCATGCAATATTTTATGGGTTGCGACTAAGTAAATATGCCTTTTTTGTTTTCCGTTATATGAAAAAAGAAGAAAAATCTATATTTCGAAAGATTTTTAAAAAGTCACAACTTTTATCAACTAAAAACAATTACAACATTCTTCAAAAGGTGGTTATTCCACAAATAAAATGAAAGAAAAATAATTATGTCCATGAATAAATCTAAAAATAAGTTTGAGACAATAGCAGACCTTCAAGCTCTCAACGCGGCACAAAGCAACACGCTGTGAGCTTGTAGATCTGATACTTTCACTATAGTTTGGTTCCAATGAACCATTAACTCATCAAGACATGAGGCCGATTCTACAAATACCTTCTAAATCAGTAGCTCCCCCCAAATTGGTATATATTGGACTCTCTCTCTCTCTCTCAGCAGCCTTATAGCTGACTTTCGATCCTCTCAGTCGGTATTTGCTGACAAACCACACACAGCCATGAGGCGATTTGTCTTCCCTATAGCTGCTTCCACCGTGTACGGTGATCGTATCTCTGCTTTAAGACCGGTCTGCTTTGTTAAGTTTGTTTTCAACAACCAGTCACTGGAGAGACGACTCAAGATTGCTTTAGGATTGAGCATCGCTCGTGCGTGTGTGCATTTAACCCATTTTGGGCAGGAACCCCTTTTGGTGTTGGCATTATGTTACGCTTTAGCTATTGAAAAATAGCAGATCTACAAGCTCATAGCTACCTACAAGCTCGAGCTTGTAGGTCTGCTATTTTTGAAAGATTGTGAAAATGTGGCACAAATCTTTGAATATATCTTTCAGAGTGAACGTTTTTAACTCAAAACTTTGCTACTGGGGAGGTCCCTGGAACAACATTATTTTCCGATGGGGGTCGGCGGCCAAATACATATATTTTTGGGGGTCCTTGACCTGAAACAGTTTGAGAACCACTGACCATAGGGTTTTTCAGATAACTGTCAGCATTTAGAAGACATTTGTAGAATCGTTCCCAGGTCAGAATGGGTTAACACAGCTGGGTAGACAAAGTTAGACGGTACAGACAGGGGGTGATGAGCTCTGCAGCTTGTGGCTACAGCGATACTACACAGACAGGTCAGATAAGGTCCGTCTAAGTGGGGCTTACTAACATCCCTGTTTGTTGTCTCATCTCTATCTGGGAAACCTTGTATGTCCAAAACGTACACAAGAATATTATACGAGTGGCTCTGGGTGTCACGGATGGACTACATCAGAAATGTGGTCCCTCTGCAGCGGTGGTTTTTAACCCTTTTCATATTGGCATTTCAGCCACGGACCACCATTTGATGATATTTAGCTTCTCAGACCCAAAACTGCAATGTGGTTAATGCATGTTTTGTAATAAAAAATAATAATAACAAAAATCAAAAAAAGTAATTAGTAACTGAAGTTTTCAAATAGTGGAATAATTAATAATTATTTGCCTCTGAGATGTAGTGGAGTAGAAGTAAAATTATTGGAAATAAGGATCATGCAAGCTAACAGTAGAATATCTTCAGTCTTTGAAAATTCTTCCCATTTTTGATATAAACAAACTTCAAATCAAGTCTGTTTTCAAAATGTATTCCATTTTAATATCATTACACCAGAGCATCCATTGATCTTCATTCCGCCTTCTTCAGGACAACATCAATTTTCCATCAAGTTCAGAGGACCAAACTTTTGGAATAACTTACCGTCTCATATCAGAGTCTGTACTAGTCTCAGTTATTTTAAGAGACAATTACTGCAATTTTTATTAATAAGCTTGCGGGCAACACGCCCTAGTCATGTTGTTATTTGATATTATTATTAGAATATTTTTTCTTTTTTCATTATCATTTATTTTTCAATCTTAAGGCTTACCAATATTATTCATATCTTAATTTCTGTTATCTAAGCTCAACTGGTAGCTTCTATATATAGGAAGGCCACTCGATAAGCCCCTTTGGGTTTTTCTTTGGCACTTCCGGCACATCATTTATGTAACTAATATAGTTTCTTATTGAAATATTTGCTTTCTGTATTTCTTTTATTTTACCATATTGTTATTATGTACATATGTGCAAATAAACTAAACTAAACTAGAATATCTGTACAGTGAAGCTATAAGTATACACTATAGAGTGTTATGTCTACATAACATACTAGCCTTTGCATACGCCTGTAAGGTTGTCGAGGATTTAGTGCAAGTGCTACAGGCTAAGAGGTGACTTTTCAGACTACGGCAGAAGATTGGGAGTGAGTTTGTAGCTCCGAGTACAAGCGAATAAGAAGACCACAAGTTGAAATGTGGAGGTTTCCACCTGACGGCAACATACATGACTGTATACTGTATACGGCTACACAAGAAGGTCTTAACCCATTTTGGGCGGGAACCCCTTTTGGTGTTTTAAACATTATGTTGTAATTTAGCTATTGAAAAATAGCAGATCTACAAGCTCATATGAGCTTGTAGGTCTGCTATTTTTGAAAAATCGTGAAAATATTTATTTCAGAAAAACTGGTGCATTTAGAAGACATTTTTGTAATTTTGAGGTCAGGCCAAAATGGGTTCGATTTTTTTGAAAAATCGTGAAAATATTTATTTCAGAAAATTGGTGGATTTAGAAGACATTTTTGTAATTTCGAGGTCAGGCCAAAATGGGTTAGATAGATGGTATAGATTTTTCTGGCAAAGCGCGTACGTGGAATCCGTGATGTTTTTATTCTGTAAATGTAGTTACAGAGATGTTTGAAGGTGTCTTCGGTCCGAACACCAGACTATTCAATCATTCTCATATTGATGTATCGCCAGAGAACATTTTGAACATTTATTTCATTGACTGGTTGAGCCAAAGAATGTCCTTCAGCCTCCGTGAGTGAGAGACGCTGTCGGGCTTTTCCTCATACAGTAGCATTCTTTGCAATATTATCCCATTTTGGGCGGGAACCCCTTTAGCATTATGTTATGCTTTAGCTATTGAAAAAAAGACTAAAACCACTAAAGTTTTATAGCAAAAATAACCAATCTATACGCTCACAACGGGTCACATTGTGCTGCGGTGTGGGCTTGTAGATCTGCCATAAAAAGAAAAGTTATTAAGTGCAAAGTTATAAAGTGTGTCTACAGGTTTTATAAACATTGAATGAGCTTTTCTACATTAAATAACTACATCGGATTGCATTGGGACATAGTTTCCCTGTTTTAATTTGCTGAAAAGTAACTGTTTTGGAGTTTAGGACTTTTTTTAATTTATTTTTTCTCCAACAGTGACTGAGACAGTTCCATCTTTGATGAGAGTAGAGCTCATTTAGAAACCAGACAAGTCCTGCTGGAACTGGTTCCATATCAGTGAGCTGGAGACGGTCTGGGACATGCTTATTTACTTAGACCAGTGGTTCTCTCAGTCTGAAAACGCTCTTCAAACTCCATCTTAGCCCCGTAGCACTTGCACTAACCTCGACAACCTTAGGCCTATGCAAACTAGGCTAAACTTATGTAACTTAGATAGCATTTTATGTAGACATATAGCACTCTATAGAGTGTATATACTCATAGTTTCACTGTACAGATATTCTACATGACACATTTCGAGCTTGCATGATGCTGTAGTTGTAGTATGATAAAATTGGGCGTTCATTTTCTAAATAAAAACACACAATAAGTAATAATATGGAGAGGTGTGTAGTGGTGTAGAAGTAAAAGTATTGGAAATACTCAAGTAAAATACCTCAACATTAAGTACAGTACTTAAGTAAATGTGCTTAGTTACTTTCCACCACTGCAAGTTGTAAAATCATTGGCTATTTTTTTGCTATAGTTATTCAATACTAACAGGTGTGTTCTCTCTCTCTCTCTCTCTCTCTCCCCTGTTCAACGTGGATTGATGAAACCGCGCTGTATCTTCTGTCACCTCACCTGGCATCATCAGGTAAGACAGCATTGACACGCTCTCGAAGGAACACTTTTCTTGCAGCCCCGACTTCCATTCATTAGCTGTAGCAGCGATGTCATATCAATGACACCGCTCTCCCTGTTCTCTTTGTGGTTGAGCGGCTTAGTTTGCTGTACTGCCACCCGACAACTAGCCTTGGGACGGCTGATTTGTGAGGGGCGCTATAAGCATGGCTTTTGAAGGTTACGTCATAATATGGCAGCCAAGTCTGTGGATATTACAATTCTTAGCACTCTGCCAGCTAAGTCTATATGGTTTGTTTAGGGCACTAAAAGGCAACGCATGACGTCATGTGGCCGATACAATATTTATACCTCACTTCACACATTTTCTTTCTTCCCCGATGTGTCCGATTCTCCGTCCTAAGAACCGCAGTGATGCTGCCTTCATGCAGGTGTATTATTTTCTCTTTTTTTCCCCCCATAGTGTTTACTCGGTTTCAGCTCACCTCTTTTGTTGTCTTCAAATCTCTGTAATTGTTGACAGAAACAAGTTTAGGCTACACATTTATCATGTCAGGGTTGTTCATCGTACACACCTTGAACCAAGACAGCAGTGGCTGCCGTTCGGATTTGTCAGAGTTTGTAATCGACAAACCGCTGTGTTGATTTGTGTCAGTAGTGATATATGACCTTCTTGTTTATTACCTCGACTCAAGAGTAATTCTTTGAACACTCTTTTACGTAGTTTTATGTTTTTCACCTCTGTGGAACTATAGCAGCTACATGATGCTGTACTGTACATACGTGTTGTAGGCTACTACAAGCACACTACTGTGTTGAGATGCCTACACACACTCAGTAGCCCAGTTTGTGTGTAGGTGGATGGGTGTGCGTGCACAACTGTGTGTGTGCCGGCATGTGCGCACACAGATGTAACATTCATTACAAAGGGTTTCCGAGGATAAAAGTTTGGAAGAAGTTCTGTAAACCGCAAGTTTTTTTTTCATTGTAAGACAGAAAGTACATTGTGCTATCCTACTATCCTGAGACAGTTCCATCTATAATGAGAACGAGAACTCATCCATTTAGAAAGCCAGACAAAACGCTGGAACTGGTTTCATATGAGTGAGCTCCATCGCAGACCGTCTGGGACGCTGTGTCTGGAACACTGCCATTTTGTTTGAAATGAAATTTAAGACCCCCTGGGGGTCCACGAAGAAGCTAAATGATTGATAGTTAGGAACCAAAATGGTCTCGCGAGTCACGGTTGTTGCCTGACTTGCCTCCCACAATTTGTAAATGCTTCCGTCATACAGTCTGGAGAGACAGAAGCTCTGGAAATCTGAGGATACAGCCAATGTGAAGCCTCCTCCCCGCTTCTGTTTACTCTTTACAGTTGCACGTGGTGCGCACATTTTGTGTTCTTGCTTATACTGTAAATCGCTCTGTATTAACCGTCTTGCCGCCAGCATTGCCACGGTTTTATCGCGTGTATAAACACTTATTTTGAAGAGCCAAATATCCGTAACCGCATGTTATGTTACAATGACAAAATGCTGTGTTTGGTGTCTTGACCGGTTGTTCATTGTTGTTCTCTCGCTCGGTGCAGAATAAACCCGACCGCGAGTATCACAGCGCCTGCTGTCGGCCGTTGAAAAACCTTGTTTTCACCAGAAAACGACATTTATTGCGCCGATTTGGAGATACAGAAAAAAGAAGAAAAAAACACCCAGCTCAAATGTAGTTAGGAGGTTGTTGTCGAAGCGCTTTTTAATACTTTTCATTCAAAAAAATTTTTTAACCAACACACAGAAGTAAAGGGTGTTCAATAGCACTGATTTATGGTTTCTCGATTTTACTGTATAGTAGTGTACTGTACTTCCCATCACTGCTGAGCAGTTCCTCGTTTATAAACTGGAAATGCTGGACGTTGGACCTTTCAACTTGCTCTCCTCCTCTGTACAGAGATGGAGATCATGAATAAGATTATATATGATTTGCACACAAGCTTTTATTCTGATCTGCTTATGGACCTGACTGACTCCGGGCTAGAGTGCATTGGCTCAGCAGTAAACCAGGAGTGCCTGTATCCAAAAACCTCTTGGCAATAGATGGTACGCGCATGTTGCATAAAGTGATTGGGAAATCAAGTGGCAAACCGAGTGGCAAAGTGACTTGGCAAAGTAAGTTTAATGTCGTTTAACGTCGTTTAATGCAATGAGATAGGACTTTTCCGTTTGGATGTATGGGCTATCAAGGCCAGAAAAGTAGTTTTTTGCCTCTCAGTAGTCCTGCATAACTTCTAGGTATGACGATGATGTCACACGCCTCTATAAGGCAGGCTTCTGGCAGCCATGCTGGGTCCAAAACAGAATACTGTTTCCCCTGCTCTCATCTGCATTCACCGGGTAGGTTGAGAGACCTTGCATAAGTCCCACATTTTCACGATTTTTCTAAAATAGCAGATCTACAAGCTCGTAGCTATGAGTTTGTATACCGGCATCTGCTATGGTTCAACGGGTTCAAGTGGTTAACCCTATCTCTAAAACCTCTTAAACCCCAGGGGGGGAAATCAAAAACATCGTAGTTGGAACCGGAGACCAATTGGGTCTCCATTTACCCGCTGAGAGCTGTTCATGAGGTGGACAGCCGCTGCCCCCGCCGGCGGGGGCAATGGGGCTCAAGATTAAAGGACCACTTCACTACTTTTCAACCTGCCTTCGTATAATGGGTCCTCACTAATGTTCATGTCACTGGTGGACGGGTTTCTGAACTGCCCACAGCCCTCCTATGAGACACAGACTGAGTAGAATTTTTCTTTTGGTATATTTATCGTGAACATTAGTGAGGACCAATTATACGAAGATAAGTTGAAAAGTGGTGAAGTGGTCCTTTAAGGGGTTAAGAGGCAGTGGGTGGGAGAAGTACTCTGATTTTAGAAAAGGTAAAAGCTGTTGATGAATCTGGATGGTTATGTTTTATTTTGTTTTTTTTAAATCTGGGCTCACTTCCAGTTTCATGTCAAGGGCTGCATTATTTTGTCCATGGACCCCCATCTGAAATTAATTAATTTGTGTCAGGGACCTACTAGAATTGCATTGTTAAAATGTTTCAAAGAGATTCCACATTTTGTAGATGTTTTTTTTGTTAATAGCCGGTCTACAATCTCACAGCGCGTTGTGACTGTGAGCCTGTGGGGATGGTAGAATTGTCTCGGTTTGTCTCGGTTTAAAACACTCATGTGGCCTACTGTATAATTAGGCTTGCTCCGATCCGATTGATCACGTGATTGGAAATCGGGGCAGATCACGTCATTTTCAAATGATCGGATCGGGAGAGCAAAATAACACGATCGGGACATCCCTATACCTATAATAGTCGCATCCTTAACCCATTCTGACCGGGAACCCATTTTGGCGTCAGCATCATGTTATGCTTTAGCTATTGAAAAATAGCAGATCTACAAGCTCATAGCGCGCCACCGAGTGGCGCGATACGAGCTTGTAGGTCTGCTATTTTTTGAAAAATCGAAGAACGACTGACATTTTTAGGTTCTGATCTCAGGTCAGAATGGGTTAATCAGACCAGTGTGTGTCCAGTGGAAACCTCGTATGAATCTGATCTCAGGTCAGAATGGGTTAATATGGCTTGTTTTTATAGACCTGGTTGCTTATTTCTCTCGCAAAATCCGGCAGCACTGGCCACCACTATAGCTGGCTGACGTCTGGCCTGCCCCGCCCCCCACACGACACAGGTGGATGCTGGGCTTGTCACGGTGGCATCTGAAGCCTTCAGGTTTTTATTTACCATGCTCTTAGACGGGGCTTTATTGGCTGACAGAGGGGCTTATCCCATTCTGACCTGAGATCAGATTCATACGAGGTTTCCACTGGACACACACTGGTCTGATCAACCCATTCTGACCTGAGATCAGATTCTAAAAATGTCAGTCGTTCTTCGATTTTTCAAAAATAGCAGACCTACAAGCTCGTAGCGCGCCACTCGGTGGCGCGCTATGAGCTTGTAGATCTGTTATTTTTCAACAGCTAAAGCATAACATTATGCCAACACCAAAATGAGTTCCCGTTCAGAATGGGTTATAGGCTGACCTTTGAGCGCAGCTGTGGTGGGGGGGGGATTAAAGCATTGATCCCCCCGGCTTATAGTTCACACCATCGTGGAACGCCGCGGCGATCGATCTGACACAAGGCGGGGGAATTGAAGTGCCCTGTGCGTTCCCTGGCCTGGCGGGGCGTCAGAGACCTGTTGTCAATCATTCGTCTTATATAAGCTTTGCGAACGATCCTTTTCTGTGTGTGTGCGTGCGTGTGTGTGCGTGGCATGCAAGTGTGTGCACTTGCGTGCTTGAGTACGTGTGTAAGCAACTAAGCGTGTGCACGTGGGTGGTTTTGTGTGTGTACCTTTGTTTTTTTGCGCGCGTGAGCGTGTGCACATATTTGAAGATGCTGGAAGATGGAAGATGTAATCCTTTAACGGGATTACAAGTTGCCTTGTGCTTTGTTGGTGTGCTGTATCACTGGATCAGGTTCTCAGCTGTCACTGTCACTTATAATGGACTGTCACTGTCACTTATAGTGGACTGTCACTTATAATGGACTGTCACTGTCACTTACCAGTAAGATGCCTTGGGGGTGAGAAGCGACCTCGCCCACGCAGGTCTCGTGCGATGCCACGAGACCTGGGCACCATATATGGGGCTTTCCCGATTTATGGGGATTTTGAATGATACATTGACTGACTGACGGGAAATGCATGATTACATAGTTAACTGTGACCTTTCCAAACCTCAGATGTCAATCAACACTCATGGTATTACAACGATCTCATATCCCCCAGAATCTACAGGACCCAACAGTGGTCTGCTCAAGGGTATACTTAGAACACTAGGCAGCCAGCACTAGGTCGTACTGCTGGGGCAGATCGGCGTGTGCACGCATCCGCCTGGGTGGCGTCAGACTGCTGGGCACGTGAGTGACAGGGAAAGTGGGTTAGGCGACAGGGAAAGTAGATTAGGTGTCAAAAGGTTTCATAGCTATCTGCGACCTTCGGTCACAAATAATAACAGCAATTCTGTTATTTGTGTAATGTACCGCTATGTATTTATTATGAAGAGGGCTGTGGCTAGCCGGAGGAGTGGAGGAGGGGGGCACTGGCATTTTAGACTCAGAGCAGCAACACACACTGCACGTAGGCCTCTGGTTTGCGCACCAAATGAGCTTCTAACCAGTTAACTTGCCATAATGCTTAAATGTTTTATAAGATCAATCAGATTATCACACAAGTTTTGGAAGCGTCAGGTTTTCGTCATGTTGCACTGAGCTATCTCTTTAAAACCACCTGGCTGCGATGAATAACCTAATCATTAATCAACGTCACCAGTCACCAAACGACCCATATAAATCATGTATAACTCTGTAAAGCCTGGCTAAAAAAAAGTAAGCTACTGTACAACTTAAGCAAGATAGCCTACATGATGACCACGCAATGTTACAGTCCACTGCAGGCTATTTGAATACCAAAATGCTTAGTATTACAACCGCCGTCCGTCGGAGCGCCTCGTTATGTTCCCAAAATAACAGATCTGTAAGCTACATGAGCGTTGCGTGGATGGTTTGTATCTGGGTTTGTTCTCTTGGACACCGGCGCCTGTCACACACATTACGGATTACGTGTGTATGTATTTGGGTTAAGTGGCAATGATTGATGTACTGATGCACAACGGTGAATGATTGCACTTTGCGAACGGGGACAATACTTACTAATGCTACATAACTGCGTCATTTTAGAGGAAACTAAAGGGAGCTGCAGCTGCTATATTCATGTTTACTCACCACCACTGGAACCCATTAGAATGATGGAAATGGAACATAACAGCCTAACGTGAGTTACATAAATCCTTTATTTCGGCGATGAGTCCGTTGAACTCTGTTCTCACTCTCACACACTGCACCACGGCCCCCGCCGCGCCTGCCATTTTGTGGTGTTTTGTTTGTCCATTATGGTAATCTTTAGAGTCGGGCCGAGCCTTAGCTTTTGGGCCCGTTGAGAACTCTAATGGAGTGTATGTCACTGTAGCTGTCATAGCCTGTCAACAGGGTGTGATGGAGACTTGCTTCCCACAGGTCAGGAGTCTGTCTGCTGCATGTTGAGAGCCAAGCAGGAAGGCAGTCAATTAAGGCACTGCATGGGAACCATGTTTGTAGTCTTTGGTGTGACCTGGCCCAGGGAATTGAACCCTGACCTCTCAGCAGTGTTGTTCTCGTCAACGAAAACTAAAACGAAATAGGTTCGTCAACATTTTTCACCGCACGAAAACTTGACTAAACGAGACAAAAACCCACGTGTATAAACAATAATTTGACTAAATCGTTGCAATATGGTCCTGAGTCTGAACCCCAGTTTGGGACCCACTGACCCGCGGTTTAATGACCGGTGCCCCAGAACAGGGGTTGAAATTCAGCCGAGCTACAGCCTCTCCTATCGAGATAGGTCGTGCGGTCAATTCCGATATCCAGAGTGGAGAGAGAGGCTCGCTAAGTGAAAGCCCTGCATGCAACCTGCTGACATTTGGAGGTACTTTTTGGAATTCAGGCCAGGGAGGAGACTGTAGTCAAGAGCCATGGCATTTGGTTTATCGTACACAGCCCCTGGCAGGTGTACAGTGTGTGAGCAGCGAGCAGATATGACTGGAGTGATAAGTAGATATGGTGGGGTGTGTGCAAGAATGTTTAAATATTCCACAAGGTAACGGTAGAATCTATACTCAATCTATAATGTGTGCAAGGGAGCCACGGTATAATGAAATAAGAACAAGCTTAATGTGCTTATATTTTCCATTCTGTTGTATCTTTCCCGGGTAATAGCCTAGCTGCAACTGTGTTGCTGCTGCTGCTGCTGTGTTCGAGCTTGCGTGCACGTGCATGTGTGTGACTGTGCGTGCATGCGTGCGCTCTCTCTGTGTGTGTGTGTGTGTGTGTGTGTGTGTGTGTGTGTGTGTGTGTGTGAGACTGACTCTTACAGTGGGTTTGACCCGATATAGCACCATTTACCTTCTCTTTTTTTACCATTTGAAAACTTGAAATGGTACATTCTGTGTAATGAGTACTTTTAATGTTGGTACTTTATAAGTATATTTTGATGCCTTGATACTTTTGTACTTTTATTCAAGTACATTTTGAATTCCGGACTTTTACTTGTAACAAAGTATTTCTAGATTGCAGTATTGATACTTTTACTGTAAAACATGCGAGTACTTATTTTCCACCACTGCACTATCCTTTAGTGATCCTTTAACTGCAGTTCAATGGAACAGTAGAAACAAATACTGGCTTAGTGGCTTTGGCCTGTTCCCTGTCTGACCAGTTTGTCAAATCAGTGAAAGAAACATTATTTCAAGTGATTAAAAAAAGCATTGCATTTGTTGTAAAAACCCTCAAAGGCAAAACTAATGTCCACACACTTAACAGTGCCCTTCAAGTCGTTAATTTTAGTAGTCTGTTTGTTTTAGCATTTTGTCTACCAGGAAAGACTGCTGACGAAGGAATGCTGCAGGGTCTCAACTGTATAGAACACATACATTTTCATTGCCTCCATTATTTTTCTAATAAAAAAAAAGAATGCTTAGTATAGTCTATTTAGAAGTTCAACCTTTGTTTAGTTTGGAAAGAGTTACACAGCATGACCCATGCTAACCCATTTTGACCTGAGATCAGATTCTAAAAATGCGCTTGCAGACCTTACAAGCGCTATGAGCTTGTAGATCTGCTATTTTTCAATAGCTAAAGCATAACATAATGCTAACACCAAAAGGGGTTCCCACCCAGAATGGGTTAAGGTGCTTCATTAATTTATTAATTTTTTATTCAGACATATTGAGTCAATGCACGTCTCTGGTCTGGTTGGATGTCTAAATTGAGATGGTCACCCACGGGTGCTACAAGTCTACAAGTCTTCCCCCTTTCATCTTTGTTCTTTTTGCAGACTTCAAACGGGTTTTTTGGGGTGTGCGATGGTGGTGACTGCTTTTGATCTTTTGTTTTACAAGCTTGCACACACGCAGGGCGCTTACTGGACCCCAGAGCTCTTCCCCCAAAATAAATCACTGATGAAAGGAAAAGTTTTTAATTATTGACACTTGGCTGTATTTGAACTACTGTGTAGACCCAATGTCGGACTCCTAGGACCTCTGGTCAGTTTAACAAAACCGGGTCTGCCGGAGCCAATTGATTGCCATGGCAACCCCCCAGCCTTATTCCCCACACCTGCCATGATTACTTCAGTCATACTTCCACACATCAGTCACAGATTTTCACCACTGCACTTACACAGACAGACAGATGCGGTTAGACACATTTCACTCATTTAGAAATGGGGCTTAAGTGGAAACGTATCTTTTCCACCCCCCTGTTTTGAGGCCTGTATTCCGAGCAGGATTGCATGCCTCCCTTGAAGTAGCACACTACCGTACATATCCTAAAATTACCCTGCTAAATAATGCATGATCCGTCATTGCCTGTCCGTGGGGATCTTGCCCAGGAGTTGTACAACGAACCAACAAGCCAATTACAAAGTGCTCATCCATCAGGCTTTAATATGGGATCTAAACAGCGGACCCTCTGGGTTATGGGAGCCGTCGTGTGATTTGTAAACAGCCGATTGCACGTTGTTTCACACGTGACGGGAGGCAGAATGCTACTCATTACACATGTAAAATACTCCCAACACCACAGAGGTTATGGCTGAGGGAAGTAGGGGTGCCCCCCCCAGCTCCTGGCTGGAGCATCCTCTCCGCCCAGGCACAGCCCCCCCCCGCCCTCGATCGGCCGGGAGGGGAAAAATAATAATAATTTTAATCAAACCAGATTTCTGTTACTAGGCCTAATAAATAATATGCTGTATCATAGTACCGGTGCCTTAAGTTATCTCATGCGTGTGGAGAGGGAAAGTAAAAGCCACTTTTCCGCGTGAAAATCAGTGAAAACTGTGTTGTCAAACTATGGGTCGGTACTGTTGGGGTTGCCGTTGGGTCGGTACCGTTGGGGTTGCCGTTGGGTCGGTACCGTTGGGGTTGCCGTTGGGTCGGTACTGTTGGGGTCGCCGATGGGCTCGGATTTGCATTGCCGCCCAATGGGGGAAAGAAAACACGCGGCCTGTGTCCAAAGATAAAGTCCAGAGCTGGATTAAGAAACGCTGTTGGTTCTGGCAAGATGTTTTGGCTAAATATTATGCTGCCGTTTACAAAATGTGTAGCTGCAGAAACATACTTGTGCTGCTTTTAGTGATGATTGTAACATTTCAGTGCCTCGAGCTGGAATCAAACCGTGTTCTCCAGCTTAGCTACTGTAGCCTCTCGGGTACCCATGCGTCGTTGTTGTTGTTGGTGTTGTTGTTGTGTTAGCTAGTTCGCCCACTCATGACTCATGCCATTGTGTCTTTGGGGGCATGTACTTTTAAAAAAAACATAACTTGCTCAGTGGTTTGGTTTGTTATAAACGCCTTCCTCAGGCCTGAGGAAGGTCCGGAGGGACCGAAACGTTGCTTCATTAAAGACAATACTCTTGTGCCGAGCAGATACACACAGTGTGCGGGTGTATACCTTATTGCTTTAATACAAATACAATAAAAAAAATGTTATTTAAAAATATAAATAGACATTAGGCTGCAGATAATCATCCTGAATCATAGCCACGTTGATAATGTTTATAATAAACCAAACCGTTTGTAAATCTGTCCAGATTTCAGCGAGTTAACGAGTATTTTCATCAGCTACCATAGAACATACCAGAGATGCGCACTGTAGCAAGATGGCCGCCAGGTGAACGATGCCAGAGACTCTGCCTTGTGCCATCTAGCTTTATGTGGGGGGGGGGGGGGGGGAGTCTTTTGCAGCAGCGCTACAATTACTAATTAAATTAATATAATAATCAGCAGGAATCACTACTATTTTCATTTTCTAATATTAAATATTCATTCAAGGCCAGCAACATGTATATGCTTTAATTTTTAAGATATTATTTATTTCCACTTTGAAGTAGCATTATACATAAAGTGTGGGGTTGTCATAAAAGAATGTGGTATAAAAAAAGTTTGAGTCTCTCTCTCTCTCTCTCTCTCTCTCTCTCTCTCTGTCTCTCTCTCGTCATGTCCCCAAATGCCTCTGGGATACTGCTAAGTGGTTGTTTATCTGACTGGTGCATGGGGGTTCCGGCAGGTTCCGTGCCCTCCATTATGATGTGTGTGTGTGTGTGTGTGTGTGTGTGGCAAGCCAGGCAGTGTGTAATGAGTGAGTCAGGCCTGCCTGCCTGCATAGGGCCATTAGATGCACAGTCACCCTGGCGCTTCCGCTAGTGCGCTAAAATACAGGTAAATATCATTGCAGGGCACACAGTTCCCTGGTGGTGAGAGCACTTCAACTAATGAGTGAGTGTTGGATTCCCCCAAGGGCATGCAGGCCATGCTAAACATACATCCAGGAACGAAGCCACTTTGCTGTAATGCTGCGCTCACAGATGCAGATGCAAAGATTCACAGCGTCATTTGTTTGCGTTGACGCTTTGTAAAATCTGTTGCTCACGCGGTCGTTGCCGTTGGTTGTCAGCATGCGTCCATGTAGTGACGACGTGCGTCATCGCAGCTACAGTTGTATAGCTTTGCATCTGGAAGTTGAACCCAGCTCGGCTTCTTCATGTTGCTGGCTTCCATTGACAATGAATGGTAGGACTGTGCATCTGCCAGTGTGGACGCAGCATGTCCACTAAGAACGTGGACAAACCAATTTGCTCGTCCACATGACGTAAGTGGCGCGCTAAGAGCTTGTATAGGTCTGCTATTTTTGAAAAATCGAAAGAACCACTGACATGGAAACATGGCTTTTTCAGAAAACTGTCAGGATTTAGAAGACATTTTTTAGAATCTGATCTCAGGTCAAAATTTACATTTACCATTTTCCAGGAACAGAAAAAGCCTGCCGTTTCTATTAGCGTGTGGTACTTTCTCATGCAGTGCAGAGCAATGTCTACATGCAGAATGTCTGCTCCGATATCCATCCGCTCAGATGCTTTGATTGAGTCTTTCATCCGCCGTGTGTAATCTTACAGTACGAGCTCCATGACACCGGCCGGCCCCTGAGAGCCCGCTGAGCGGTTGAATAACAGAACCAAGTGAGCGCACGAAATCACTTCACCGTATCCTCATCCCTGTTGTGCGTGTGCATGTGTGCGTGTGTGTGTGTGTGTGTGTGTGTCGGTCGAGCTACTCCAGGCCTTTTGCGCAAGTTTATGCGCACATGCGAGCCCCACTTAAAAATAGGACTGGACCTATAAGTGCATGTGTGCGTATATGTGGAAACGCGTGCTGAAAAGCTTGGTGTAGCTCGGCCGTGTGTGTGTGCAACTGTGCACGCGCGTGTGTGTGTGTGTGTGTGTGTGTTTGTGTGTGCGTGCAAGCACATATGCATGCGTGATGTGAAAGAGGCTAAGAACATTTTCAACGACCCTACAAACTCTTAATTCATACTTCATTTTGCGCGCCAAGAATATCAGATTTAAAGTACAAGCTCGCAACGTGTCGGCATATACGACACCGCATAAATTAGGCATATACGCCTGCATATGTAACTGTCCCAAGCCTCTTTCTCCCGAAATAACGAGTTCACAGTAACAGCATTATGACAAAAAGAATGAAATTCCATATTTTTGGGCAATAGGCAGCATGTCAAGTATATGCTCTTGCATTTCTTAAATGTAATGCTATTTTGACCGATCTGTGTGGTAGAAGAATATGTTAATATACAATATAATTGTCTGTGTCGCGCAGAAACCTTGCATCTCCCTGTACATTTCAACTTGTCATTTGTTTCGTATATTAATGCCCCGCTTCGTCATACAGTGTCACACAACAGAAGCAAAAATAGATGATCTGTTTTAGCTCACAGGTTCACCGAGAATATTTCCATCGACCCTGCAAACGTCCTAAAAAAGCAAGCGCACACACACACACACACACACACAGACACACACGCGCGCTCGGGCGCGCACTATCTCCCCAAAACTAACGAAGACACATACAGCATAATACCCTATGACAAAATAATGAACATTCATTCATGGGGGGGGGGGAGGAAAAAGCAGCAGCGTGTCAAAAGTTTTGCTATTGCGTGTCTTAAATTTAATGAGGATTCCCTGCAGCCTCTATGAAAATGGTTACCTTATTGTCATGAGTTGCTATGGTAGGATAGCTTAATGGACCCCACAGGCACCCGGCTGTCCTTAATGGAGCCTTCTCCTCCTCCTCCTCCTCCTCCTCTGGGAAAGACGTGGTTGGTGTGCTGCTCTCTCTCCTTCTCTCTCCGCCAATAAATACACACGGTCAGGGACGGATGCGCTCGTCGTATATATACAGTAATAACCGGTAAAACGCCCTGAGGGCGAGAAGCGCCCTCGCCCTAAACGGGTGTCATGTCAGCACAGGAAGGACGGGTGGGGAAGGTGACGGTCAGCTCCATATGTGGACATGTAAGGGTTTGAGGTCAGATGTAGAGTTGCTGGCCGGCTCCATATATGCATAGGTGATGATCCAGACTTCTCCATGTATGGCTATACAGGGTTTGATGTCTGTCAGGATGTAGAAGACATTTTTTTAATCTGATCTCGGGTCAAAATGGGTTCAAATAATCTGCGACCTGTGGTCACAATAATAATAATAATAATACTGATGATGATGATGATGATAACTAAACTAAACTATAAAGTTTTAAAAGCGGATGCAGGAGATTCTTGGCCGCCAGCACTGGCACTGGGCAACAGGGATGCAATGGTCCTTGAAGCAATAAACACATATGGGCTGTCTGGGCTTGGCCAGCTGCTCACAGAGAGACCATTACCTTCCTCACCTGTGTGTGTGTCTGTGTGTCCGTGTGCGTGTGCATTCCAAGTGCATGTGGTGCTATAATGAGGTCTGCAAACTAAAACTTTCTTCCAGTCTGCACACTGCTGCCCAACGGGAAAATGAGCTCGGGCTGGCCAGGTGGGCAAAAAAGAGCTAGCGAGAGAGATGGGCAGATCTATATCCCTGCTGAGCAAACACTCAATTACTATCAGATAATTGACCAGACCGCGGCCATCTTGCCTTTAAGTTAATGGCACAACAACATCAAACTCACCAACATTGCAGCTGTAAGAAAAGCTTTTTTTTCTTTCTATCTGCAAAGTGTTTGTTTCATAAAAGTCCACTGTAGATATGTTGTGAGCTATACTTTCTGTCAAGTATCGGAGTTTGCAAGCGCAAACAGACATTTTGTCCAGGCGTGGACAGTACCTACAGTACATTTACTTGAGTATATGTACTTTACTTGAGTACTTTTGGGGGATTGTCGCTTTCAGCAAAGCGTAACGCCCTGCTGCCTCCTGCATTCAACTCACAATGATTGCGAGCTTGTAGTAGTAACTATAGTAACTACTACTAAACTATTAAAATAATTGTAGTCGAGTAAAAGTACAATATTTGCCTCTGAAATATAATGGGGTAGAAGTAAATGTACTTAAAATGGGAAATACTCCAATAAAGTAAAAGTGCCTCAAAATTGTACTTATGTATATGTAATTAGTTACTTTCCATCACTGTTTGTTGCCAGTGTAGGCACATAACTAACTAACTAATTAATTAGCATACAGTAGCTCGTGCATTTGAGCTGTGTACAAAACAAAACCAATTTAGCTTTGAATGTCTTGTGTGTTCGAATGATTGAATTATGCACATTGTAAAGCCTTTTTTCCCCAGGCTTTTTAGTTTTTTTTTTAAAACATGCATGCATTGCAATTAACTGTACGGTCCAATGAATTGTCTTCTGTTCCAAAGGGCAGTGTAGTCGTAAGCAACCAGGTGTGAAAGCCTCTGAAAAGGTCTCTGCGGAAATTACAAAGGAGTAAATATACAGTATTCTTTAGTTCGTTTTCACATCTTCAGAATGAGACAACTGGTCCACAGGCCAGATGCCTCCTTATCGGATATCGTTGCCATAAAAAGGGACAAAGGGACTTGTGGTTTTTGTAAATAACGGGCCATCAAAGTATAGGTTTGGGGGTGCCGAGTTGATTTATGAGGTGACTGAAGCAGTGGCAAGTGCAGTGTCATGTGTCAAAGGTCAAAGATAAAATGTCAAGGTCATGTTGGATGATTTGGATCCAAAGTGTCCTATAATACTACGCTAAACCGTCTTGGACTTATTTTGATCATGATTTCACCTGTTATCCTCTGATCCTGAAGCCGTACCGTAGATTAACTCACAGGTTGCATTGAATCTTCCTCAGGTACTTGGTTTGTACAGTTCTGGAGTTTGCAGAGGTCTGTACTGTACATCTCAACCCATGCATTGCTGAGACAACTGCAGTTAGGAAGCTTGCATACTTGTGCACATTTACAGGCCAAAAACTCAAGGACTACTACATCTGGTGCAGGGGCTGTGTGTGCATCCACTGAATTGCTAACAGTTGTCGATCCACTCTGTATGGGATCTGGTGCAGATGGGTGAGTCTGCAGAGAGCATCTCCATATTCTAGTCTGGTAATTGGCACGGAGGGCATGGAGAAATAGACATTCTCTACATGGTGAGAGTTGACTGGAATCAGCCTCCCTTCTCCTGGCACAGAAAGGCTGGTAGCGGATCTCGTTCACGTCACTGGAGGGGGTCCCAGACGGGTACCAGCTGTCTGGTGGTGAGCTGCTGCACGTCAAAGAGCTCTGTGGAAACATCCCAAGTCTGGCCAAGTTGTTTGAATGTCTCCTGAAAATCTGGGTTTTTCTTCAGTAACCTTGAAGTGCATTCAGATTTCCATGACTAGCAAAGGCACTCACACAGTGTCACATCCTGTTAATGTGTGTAGCGCAACCAGACTCTCTCATAGAGGTTTTCTCACAAACCGTGTGCGGTTTTGTGTACCACGCTTCTGATAGATAGGACAAGGGATGTGTTTTTGGAATGCTAAACAGAGAACCATTTCATCAGTATCTCCAGAAGTAACATAATACTGTGTCTGTGTGTGAGTGCGTGTGTGGTATGCTATCTCTAAGTTAAGTCTAGTTTTGTGGTCTTCATTTACTCATTTATTTATTACATGTTTTCCTGAGTTGCGTCGTGTGCTGGGGTACAACCTTGAGTGTGAGAGTCCCTGACTCTTCAAAGTAATGTCTAAATGGTTTCTACATCCTCATGAACCCATAAAAAGACGTATCACTCATGATTCTATGATGCTTAATTCAGAAGTTTAAGATGTACCCTGTTTCAGAGAGGCAGCTATTGTGGATTTGCCAAATATAATTCAGCATCTGTTGTTATGTTATGATGTCGGCCCATGTCCATCCATGGTACAAACATCAGAAATGTGCATACAAGTGAATCATTTTGGAGTTTAGACAACAATGAATTATATGGTTTTGCATAATCAGATTATACCCCTAAAATCGTATTCAGCTGCACGTCTGAAACTGCTATCACACATTTTATCACTCCTGGATGTCAGACAAACAAAATTGATACCACATATGTCTTGTCCCTTTTAGTGGCAACGATATTTCATCTAAACACAAGGACTAAACTCAAGGATCAAGCAGTTAGGAGTCCTTGGAAATGACCAGAGCACATTCTCACAAGCACACAACCTCGTTGCAAACAGCAGAGAACTACCGGTACTATACAAATCCAAAATGCCTCACAGCGCAATGTGTTACAGTATGTGAGCTTGTAGATCGGCCATTTTCGGTATGTATGAGTCCATCTTTCAGATTATGAATGTTATACTTGGAACCACTTGAACCACAGCATCCATATTCTGGGGGCAACATTAGCCCCCCCCCCCCCAAAGAAAAAACGATCTACAAGCTCACGATGCGTCGCAAGCGTAACACACTGTGAGCTTGTAAGGTTTTTCTAAGAGTAGAGCATGAAGGGGTTCTCAACGTTTTTGGCTGGGGACCCCCGGGAATGGTTTGGCCATGTCTCGCGGCCCCCCCCCGTACCACGCCCAATGCAAATTGACCAGTATAACCTTAATAATAGAGAAAATACAACCAGATATAATCATTAAGGAACGTTTATGCATGTACTATGTAAAAATTTACCTTTTCCAGCCATTCAGTTGCAAAATAATAATAATAATAATTATAATAATAATCTGGGGACCCCCTCAAAATGATTTGGCGACCCCTTGGGGGGGTCGTGACCCCCAGGTTGAGATCCCATGGACTAGAGGGTATAGATGGTAGTAGCACGAAATACAAATGCAGAGCTGATGTACAATTTATGAATGAGCGTTTCCTGAGCACATTAATATTCCAATATTATTCGGGATACATGCTGGGGCTTGCTGCTTTCAGGTCGGCGTGCTTCCCTTACTGATTCCCAAACACCATAATAACCCACAGGTCCTCCTCATAATCTCACATCAACAATATGCTGCTGTAATATTGGCTGGGGAAGGGAGTCTTGCATACATATTATTTATACAGTGCATTCCACTCTGCAACGTGTTTGCACACTGATATCCACTTTAACTGTGTATGAAGATGTCTGGCTGGAGCCAGGATATTAACATACATACATGTGTAGCTTGTTGCAGTGTTGTTTACCACAGCAATATAGGTTTTTGGGGGTTTTTTTTTGTCTTTTGATTAAAATTTCATTTAGTTTTTGTCACATTTTAGCCGTCTGTTCTCGAAATTACACTGAGTAATCAAACTCATTTTCAGTGTCGTCGAGTAAGGCTAATACAATATATAGAAAATAAACATCACAATACATCAGAAGATCAGGAAAAGAAAAAAAAACAAGATATACATGTGAATTACATACTGTATGTAGGTTTACAAATACAAATCTAAGACAATTTTAAAAAACAGTTACATATATTGTGGGGGTCTGTATGCTCTCCAAAGGTTTCAAAACGACTCAAGGGTACCATTGTGGTCAGTTTCAATGTCGTTTGCATGCAGGTCATTCCTTTTTTTTAGGGCCACAGAAGCCAAAAGCAGATCTACCAAGTACAGAGCTTACTTTTGGTACCTTGAATTTGGGGAAAGCACTTGACCGGGTGTGGTAAGACTTCAGAAAAGATGAGATGTATTTAGGACAATCTCCAAGCATGGCTTTATACAAGAACAGGTGCCAATGCAGTTGGCGCGTCCGTATATGGCTTTGCTGAGATGTCGGACCATAATCTCTTCTCAATGGTGTAAAGAGCTGTATTGGCTGGAAATCATTGTATACAGAGAGAATAGAGGTGAATGCACCCGTCAGGCCATATCCTCTACGACAGACGGGATCAAGCGGGGAGACAAATTACACAATAATTGCGTGCCGGGGAGGGAGGCCAAGCGGCTTCCTTTTGGTCAATAAAGGGGGGGAAGGTATGAATGGAAGAGGGAAGAAGGTATTGGAAGAGAGGTGTGTGTGTGTGTGTGTGTGTGTGTGTGTGAGAGAGTGTGAGTGTGTGCGTGCGTGCTCGCACGTGCGCATACATTAAGCCCTATTTGAAACAGTACTTTAGATAATCAAAAATCTACAAGCTCACAAATAATGCACTGCATCGCGTTGTATTGCATTGGTATTGCTATACTTTTACTTGAGTAAAAAAGGAAGAAGGTGTGGAAGGAGTGTGCGTGTGTGTGTGTGTGTGTGTGTGTGTGTGTGTGTGTGTGTGTGTGTGTGTGTGCGCGTGTGTACAAAGGGTCCAGGCTGTCTTTAACTGAGACAAACTGTAGCTATTAGAGGGGCTATTGTTCCCCCCCCTTCTCCCCTGAAAGAACAGCCTCTCCTGGCTGCTATTCGCTGGATAGATGTGGTTAGCTCCACTCCTGGCTATCTGGCCTGATCGCTCACATCAATCTAGCCCCCCTGGAAACCTGCCGTTTACGCACGCACGCACGTGCACTCACCTGGTCCCACACTACGATAATACACACAGACGCATGGTCACGCACAGGCAGGCGCAGTGTCTCTCTCTCTCTCTCTCTCTCTGACACACACACACACACACACACACACACACTTGCGCCACTGTCCCAGTGAAGATACTGTAGCCACTTTAACCCATTCTGACCGGGCACCCATTTTGGTGTTAGCATCATGTTATGCTTTACCTATTGAAAAATAGCAGATCTACAAGCTCATATCGCGCCACCGAGTGGCGCGATACGAGCTTGTAGGTCTGCTATTTTTGAAAAATCGAAGAGCGACTGACATTTTTAGAATCTGATCTCAGGTCAGAATGGGTTCATCAGACCAGTGTGTGTCCAGTGGAAACCTCGTATGAATCTGATCTCAGGTCAGAATGGGTTAACCAGTGCTATCGCTCCTCAGCAAACGGGTGTCACTTCAAAGATGGCCTCTTTGCTCCCCAGAAAAACAGGCTCCGCTTCAGAGATAGCCTTTCTTTTAAGAGTCATGAAACCCTATAAAGGCTATACCTTTTCTCAGACTTTTAGAATTCCAAGGACCCATATAACTCTGAGAGCTACAGGCCTCCTCGATGGAACCAAATGGGTCCTTTTGGTTGCTTGAGTGGATCCCCAATGTTCCGTCAAGCAAGAACTCGGAACTGCATGGCCAGTGTAGTGGAAGTAATTGGTTTCCTGCTCATTACAAGCCGAGACGGTGATTGGAAATCGTTAACAACACATTTGCAGTTTTGTAGCTTGGATTTGTAGCTCTTGTATAGCAGCCACAAACCTGACCAGGCGTCCCTTTGTATCTTGATGTCGCTGACTTCCATTGAACATGAATGGTGGCCTGTCGCTTTGTATCTCCATGTCGCTAGTGTCTTCCATTGAAAAAAAAGCTTTTAGCTGCCGTTGTGAATGCAGCACGAAAGTCTAACCCATTCTGACCTGAGATCAGATTCGTACGAGGTTTACACTGGACACACACTGGTCTGATGAACCCATTCTGACCTGAGATCAGATTCTAAAAATGTCAGCCGCTCTTCGATTTTTCAAAAATAGCAGACCTACAAGCTCGTAGCGCGCCACTCGGTGGCGCGCTATGAGCTTGTAGATCAGCTATTTTTCAATAGCTAAAGCATAACATGATGCTAACACCAAAATGTGTTCCCGGTCAGAATGGGCTAATAGCTACGGGCTCTAAATAATAAAAAGGGTAAACATTTATTGGGTCGTACCCCAGGGGGGCCCGCAAATGTCCCCATCAAGTCAAGGTTTTTTGGTCTTACGATCGCTGAGGGGATCTTTTGGTCCCCGTTGGAGAGTTACACACGCACATGCACACCCTGACCTTGTCCTCCGTGTTATTTACTGCAGTAATATCCAGCGGTGGTGTTCCGTGGTGTAATTAAAGGCCCGGTATACGTTACGACACAAGGCACGTTGGCCCTCGCGACTTCAAGGTGAAACCCCGCCCCCTTCCATCTTCACAAATCACAGGTGTCTCCGGGCGGAAGGAGTACTTTTTATTTTTACTCGAGTAAAAGAAGCAATATCATACGTAATGTACAAAGCAAAGTTACAAGCAAAATAAGGCCTTTATTCAGAACTCGACTCACTGCTGGTCAATTTTGAATTGCAATCATTTTTAAAGTTCTGCACAAGCTCACAACGCGACACGTTGTGAGCTTGTAGATCGGCTGTTTTCAAATTGCCCGACGAATAGTACATGTAATCAGTTACTCTATATACACCACTGCTGTCTGTAGGTCAACTTCATCTTTATCTTTTTCTTTCCTCTCCAACATTTTCTCTCTTTCTCTCTTTCTTTTTCTCGCTCTTTCTTTCATTCGCTCTTTCTCGCTCTTTCTCTCTCTTTCTCTCTCTCTCTCTCTCTCTCTCTTTCACCTTTTGATCTTTTCTTTAAAGGATGGTGTTGTTACTGTGAATTCCAATTCTTTGTGATTAAGACTGGCATGTAGTTAAGATCCTGTTTTGACCTGTATTACCCGGCAGTGCGCAATAAAGGACCCTTGAAAATCAAATCTCTCTCTCTCTCTCTCTCTCTCTCTCTCTCTCCTCTCTCCTCTCTCCTCTCTTCTCTCTTCTCTCTATATCTCTCTCTCTCTCTCTCTCTCTCTCTCTCCAGCTCATTAATCATGTGCTCTCTCTATATTGTCAGTCGAACAGCCTCGGAATGCTCCGGTCACAGCGTGGAGACAAAAGGGATTTGGCGTCGTTAATTAAGTGTACAGCCATCCATTTAAACAGCTGCCATCAGCACCATGCCACCCAACACACACACACAAGAGAGCGAGAGAGAGAGAGAGGGAGGGAGAGACAGACAGAGAGATATCTAAATCGCTTATTTTGATCACACCCATAATGTCGGAAATAAGTCCACGCCTGATGAGGTCTGGCCATATATGGAGCCTGTCTGGAGTGTACAGGGTTTGATGAGGTCAGATCAACATATGGGATGTCGGAACGGGTGATCCTTCCCAAGGGTTTGAGATCAGATGTAGAGTTGCTGGCCGGCTCTGTATATATGCAGATCTCGATCCAGTCTTCTCCATGTATGGCTATCCAGGGTTTGATGAGGTCAGTGTGGTGATCTTCATATATGGAGACTTCCATTATGGAGCGTGTGACGGTCACGAGGCGTGGCGGACTGACGGCCATACAGTAGTATTAGGATGTTAATATTCATTCATCAGCCAACACTCCCCACTGACAGGTAGTAAATAGTAGTCAAACCCACAATTCAAAGTTTTGGTTTTAAGATGTTTATATTCATTTTGTACTCATCCTTAGGACCCCAAATCACACCTTAGAAAGCATGAGTGTCTTTTGACTGGGGGGTCATATTCTGACAGCAGGAATTGCCTGTCATAATTGGACCCCCCATTATTAGGATGTATTAGGATGTTGATATCCCCCCCCCCCCCCCAGAGAGGCCTTAGTCATACTCCTCCTCCCAGCCAACACTCCCCACTGACAGGTAGTACACCTGATGGACTGACTTCATAGTATTCTGCGACCTACAGTTGCAATAATTGCACTTATACTGGCAACACCAACAGAGTCCTTATCCAGTTATCCAGTTTCAGACCATTAGATGAGATAAATCATTGACCGTGAGTAACATACTGAATACACCGTCTCCACAACATATTTTGTTTAGTGTAAGTATTTTTTTTCTCCAAACGAAGGCATGTATATTTAGCTCCTTAAACCACTGAGCGATACTCGGTTTGCTTATCTTTTTCCATGATAAAGCAATATCCCCATTTTTCCTTTAATAAACATGAATCTAAAAATCTTTGTTCCTAGCTCCTCTTTATCGTATGACCACTTGAGTAAAGACCCTAATAGAAAACGTTGTGCGTTGAGCTCAACATTTATCAATATGATCTGTATCTCCCTCCTCCCTCCTTACTCCTTCCCAGAACTCTATCGCTCTTGGGCATGGCCACAAACAATGGAACAGTGCACCTTTGTCATCTCCACATCTAATACAACTATACTGTATCTGGAATACCTGCATTACATTTATTTACTTTCTGATATTATACACCTGCATCAGTCCCATCTGAGGTTGAGCCTCCATACAGGCTGTGCTCCACTCCTCCATTGTCAATTCTCCTTGTAAATCAGACTTCCGTGCATTGAATTGAGATTCAGACAGAGGATTCAGGAGAGAATAAAGAGAGAGAGAGAGAGAGAGAGAGAGAGAGAGAGAGAGAGAGAGAGAGAGAGAGAGAGAGTAAAACTCAGATATGATGCCCCTTTCGAAGGGATTTTTGATAAGCTCTTTCTCTATCATTGACAGAGGAGAGAGAATGCCAAAAATGTCTGCCTGTTTAGCCCTTATAAAGCTTCTGAGTTGTAAAAGGTAGTTTGTATTTAGTTCTGCTTTTGAAAACATCTTTCCATTATTTAACCCCTTTTTTCGGGCCCATATAAAGGCCAGGACAATCTTTCCATTTTAGGAAAGAAACCACCAGGACGCAACAAAGAGGATATTCTGAAACAAATTCAACAGCTTGGGTAGTATTTTAATTTTGACCATCTGTTAATACTGCTTCAGAAATATAATCTAACTGGGTTGTAATTAGGATTCACAACATCTTCTAGTTTAGGGACAATCTTTTCCCCACTCTTCTGTGTCTATTCTTTTTGTAACGAGCCCAACGCTGAAAAATAATTGTGGCGATCTGCTATGAGGTATAAAGTAAAGTCCTGCACATCTTTTCTGTGTTCATGAGACTTCTGAATCCAACGCCATTTCTATACACGAGAACGTGACACTACTGTACGTGTCCCTGTTAGACAGTAAAACTATTAATCTTAATTAACGTCTGCAACTTAGCCTCTGTATTAGACAGTAAAACAATTATTCTTAATTAAGGTCTGTAACTTAACCTCCATATATTTCACAAGTTGGTGAGACTTAATCAAACAGCAACTTGTGAGAACGTGACAATGTCTTACATGAAGTGATTAGAAACACTAACAATTAGATATCGGAAAAAAATCCTTCTGGTTTTCCGTCATTCATTTTGGCTCATCTGCTGACTCTACTTACTTGTTATTGAATAATGGATTAATCCATTTTGGCCGGACCTCGAAATTAAACAAAAAAAAAATCTTCTAAATCCTCCAGTTTTCTGAAATAAATATTTTCACGATTTTTCAAAAATAGCAGATATACAAGCTCATATCTGCTATTTTTCAATAGCAAAATTATAACATAATGTTTAAAACACCAAAAGGGGTTCCCTCCCAAAATGGGTTAAAGGATACTTTAACCCACTGTGTGTGTGTGTGTGTGTGTGTGTGTGTGTGTGTGTGTGTGTGTGTGTGTGTGTGTGTGTGTGTGTGTGTGTGTGTGTGTGTGTGTGTGTGTGTGTGTGTGTGTGTGTGTGTGTGTGTGTGTGTGTGTGTGTGTGTGTGTGTGTGTGTGTGTGTGCGCCTTACAGTGGAGGGAGAAGTACACATGTATTTACTTAACTCTTTTGTTCCCAGGTACGTATATACGTACGTCAACGCTAGGGGTGGCGTCACATACCAAGTCCGTATATCGGTATATACTGTACGTACCGCAACGTAGACTCTGTCTATATACTGTAATGGTTGATGCCTACGGAAGGAAGCCTTTAACATTGGTCCGGTTCCCATAGCAACGCCCCACCGTTTCAACTATGGTACTGGAAATATATTCACAGTGCAAAGCAGTTTGAAAGGAGGATTTTCAAACCGTCATAACTCAGATTCTAGGATCGCTGTCCTTGGTAGATTTTCTTCCATCCACATTTCGGATTTAATTTGTGCCTTTGTAGTATACTGCGACGCTGGCACCATGTAAACGCTTCTGACGAGACGTAAGGAGTGTGTGCGTGTTCCAATGCTGCGGTGGTGTGTGTGTATAACAAGAGTGTATGCTGGCCCCTGGAGCTGGAGTTTATGCTAACAGCTAGCAGTAGAGATAGTGTTAGATAAAAAATGACACAGTCATGATTTATACCAGCTTGCGGCAATTTAAACCCTTACTAGGTTTGTAATAAAAAACGGCAGTATTTATTTATTTTTATAGAGGGATAGGGACAGTATAGGCAGGAACAGACGTGAAATAGGGAGAAAGTCAAACCCGCGGCACACTGCCAGACTGGATTACCAGCCATACTAATTTAACCCATTCTGAACGGGAACCCATTCTGGTGTTAGCATCATGTTATGCTTTAGCTATTTGAAAATAGCAGATCTACAAGCTCATAGCGCGCCACCGAGTGGCGCGCTACGAGCTTGTAGGTCTGCTATTTTTGAAAAATCGAAGAACGACTGACATTTTTAGAATCTGATCTCAGGTCAGAATGGGTTAATCAGACCAGTGTGTTGGCCAGTGGAAACCTCGTATGGATCTGATCTCAGGTCAGAATGGGTTAAAAGTAGGCAACATGGTTTGCCAGATCACAGGCACATGATCCTTGTTGCCACTCGATAAGGAACGCTACTTTAGAAAATGAAACGAGCTATAGTCCGATTATAATGTTTTCCTTGACCGCTGGACATGATCCAACACAACAGTCACAATGGCCTGATATATTTTCATGGTAAGAGACACTTTTCTATAGATTATGATCAATGAAACTTATCATAATATAATATAAGTCATTAATTCATCAATAATGTTTATAGAACACCTTTTTGTGAATTCCAAGTATAGGCTACCGACACCATATAGCGGTTTCAAACGTGCAGAAAATACAGTTTAAAACATGGAAATTAAATACAGGGCTAAAAGCAGTGTGTAAATCCTGCATGGTATTACATTGCGACGGCACTTTAATTGCCTAACTAGCCTATAATGGCTCCCTGCCTAAAGTGTCTCTAAACCACTTAGAATACACTACAATGTGTTCTATACATTATTGATGGCTTAATGGCTGTTCGTTTTTGATATTACGGTCGTTTTAATTTATCATTGATCTATAGAGCAGTGGTTTTCAACCAGTGGTCCGGGGACCACCAGTGGTCCTTGCGGGGCTTCCCAGGTGGTCCCCAACTAAATGATGGAGATAACCAAATTAGCTCTTGAGGGTCCAGGTTTAATTTTACACTTTTACACAAGAGTTACATTATTGTTAAACATCTGGCATTGCTTAATTTACAAGAAGACTACACAATTAGCATGGAATTGTGGACAAAATCTTATCCGACAAAAAAATATTCTTTAGTTTTTGGGTCCGAGAGGCTAAATGTGGTCCAATACCAAATATATATTGGGCCTTGAAAACCACTTCTATAGAGTGTCTCTACCAGGCGATTAAACACTGCGCCGCAGTAACAGTAACACAATGTTTTGTAACATGGAGGGAGATGGAGATCATAATGGCGAGGAAAACCGATCTCCGTCTCGTATACTAAATAATAAGTCAACTTTCCGAGGGCGAGTGAACGATTGCGTTCCAGATGTCCTTCGGATGGATTTGTTTTGACTGTCAATATTTATGTCGTCCAACAAATCGCTCTCAAAGTGATCCGAAGGATCCTACGCTAATTAAGACCATTTTGTTTCCCCTAGGCTAAAACCGGTCTAGCTTTGTGTGTATGTATAAAGAATTAATGAAGGTCATGCCTCCATTTTGGAAGGAAATGCCTACTTCCCTCAGGGTTTTAGCTGTAAGAAGTTAACCATATAATGTCAAAATACTCTCTTACAACCAACTAGAAGGCATGTATTACACTTTTTACAAATGTATGGGCATCGAAATGTACCAAAATAAAGTGATCAAAACGATTTTTTTTTCAAAAATAGCCGATCTACAAGGTCATAACTGTTGTTGTGGAAGAAACTATAAAGTTCTCAAATAATTGCAGTGACAATGACACAATATTTGCCTGGAGATGTAGGCTATAGCAGAGTAGAAGTATAAAGTATATAAAAAAATGGAACTCAAGTAAAGTAAAAGCACCAAACAATTACAGTAATTGAGCAATATTGCACTTAGTTCACTCTTCCACCATCGGTTTTCCCCGTCCTTAATGAATTAATGAATCTCACTGCAGTCCTGACTCTTATTTTGTACTTGTTCAACGTTATTGAACACGGATTAAAAGAGGCCGTGACAAATAACCTTTGGGCGTGTGCCTGCAGTCGACGTTATGCCAGTGAGGCGAGGAGGGAGGCAGCGTGTGGGGGGTCTTTTCTCGCAGGTCTTCCATTAATCTTATAACCCGCTAATTGAATTGCTCCGTCTTGAAGCCAAAAGGTACTTTCAGAAGGGCATCGATTAACGCAGACGTTATCGCCTGGATCAACGACAGGTCTCTGCTCCAGGTCTCATGAGGGGTGCAGACAACACCACGACAGGTCTCTGCTCCAGGTCTCATGAGGGGTGCAGACAACACAACGACAGGTCTGCTCCAGGTCTCATGAGGGGTGCAGACAACACCACGACAGGTCTCTGCTCCAGGTCTCATGAGGGGTGCAGACAACACAACGACAGGTCTGCTCCAGGTCTCATGAGGGGTGCAGACAACACAACGACAGGTCTCTGCTCCAGGTCTCATGAGGGGTGCAGACAACACCACGACAGGTCTCTGCTCCAGGTCTCATGAGGGGTGCAGACAACACAAGACAGGTCTGCTCCAGGTCTCATGAGGGGTGCAGACAACACAACGACAGGTCTCTGCTCCAGGTCTCATGAGGGGTGCAGACAACACAACGACAGGTCTCTGCTCCAGGTCTCATGAGGGGTGCAGACAACACAACGACAGGTCTCTGCTCCAGGTCTCACAACACCAGCGCAAAAAAAAAAGCTCAACAAAATCAAGGTCAGGTCAGTCGCAGGCGTGTGCACGAAATTAGGGCGACAATTTCACGGTACCGCGCCCACGTAAATACGCTTGCGTTGTCGCCCCTCTTTGAAAATGAATTACTATAGGTGTGTTAATCGCTGCCCGTTTGAAAGGACCTAAATATGATCTATCTAACGACCAAGACATTTTATGCACTCCTTAACCCATTGATGCCTGAGGCCGAATCTGGGAATGCCTTCTAGGGCCTGACCTAAGGTTTCTGAAATCCTTCAAAATCGGATAAAAAATAAATAAATTGTTATGTTGCTACATGTATAGCAATAGCTGATGAGACACAGAGAGCGCGCCGGCATCAAAGGTAGAACAGCGTATAGGTTGCACCAGGCATCAATGGGTTAACACCTGTTTTACATTTCTTTGCATGTGTCTGGTTTTAACATTAGGACTTTTTTCTCTCTCTCTCTTTCTCTCTCTTGGACTATTTGAAGTAAAGTTTGTCATGCACATTTGTCTTACTGACGCATGGGCTCTGATGCTTTTTGTTGTAAATGGATTTGTTTTGTCGGGGAAGAAACATTGCATCTCCAAATTTCGACCTTTTTAGTGAAAATAGCCGGTGTGCAACGCTTACAGAGCAGCTATTTTCACAAATTAATTATCAAACAATAATTATACAAAAACAATAATCTTTTGGACATACAAGGTTTCCACCCCGACACCGACAAAATGAAAGAGAAAGAGATTTAACCGCTAAAAGTATTGCGTTCATGCTTTTCCTCTAATGACGCCATCAACAGTGAGCTACATAATGTCTTCTGCTGCGTGAAATGCTTTTTTCTGTAATGGCCTGTATATAAGACATTCTTTCTTAAGAAACTTGAGGACAAAACACTCTTTTCTTCCCCCTGTGACTGTGTTTTGACGACAGATATGTTCTTGTCTGATGGTTAAGTGCAGTCGTCCTGACGCATAATAAATCTCAAGGATGACAAGTAGATGATGTCTGTTCAGAGATCACAGTGTTGTGGTGTGGCGTGTCGTGTCGTGTTGTGGTGCTGTGTGCGCTCATGCTGCAATGTGAGCCTCTTAGCGAGTGCTGGAGAGATATTTTAAACTTCCTCAAAGTACTCCTTGTGTAAACGCTCTGGTCCATGGCGTTAAGGGCCTCTCCTTAACACTAAAACTACTTTCAACTTCCTGCCCAGTGCCCACGCATGAATCTGAAAATAAAATGACACTGCTGCAAAAAGAAAATGAGCACTTTCGCTATACTCACCAATACACATGAGGCGGTTTTGTGTGAAATTGAAAGCCTACTTTCCCTAGTGGGCGCAGTCTGAGCACCCCACTCCACGTATAAAATGCAATTTTTGACTAAAAAAAGAAAATATTTCACATGAAGACAAAAAGTTTTTAGTTACTCCACTGTGCCCTCTACAGATCTTGCCAATAGAAAAACCCCAATGACCAGAGCGCGTCCACTAGATAGGGAAAGTAGTCTTTTAACACCACAAAACCATCTTATGTATTGGTGAGTAGCGAAATCGTTTTTTTTTTGCAGCAGCAGCAGCAGATGACAGGCTGTGAGCATTTCATGTGAGCGCAGGAAGTAGAGAGTACCTTAGGGTTAAGGACATACACACATACATACTGCTAGGTATAGTTTATTTTTCTCTTTCGATAGATACTTGTATAGGCCTATCTCATTTTGGAATAAAAGCTCTTCCAAAACATGTATTCACAGAACCACTCATCTGCGATGTGAGCCCTTCATTTCAATTTGGATGGTCTGTATTTACGACAATCTCGCTCTCGCGTGCGTGCGTGCGTGCGTGCGTGAGCCATGAAATGAAACAAAATGGCTCCGAAAATGAGAACGTTGGTGTAAAATGATAGATCCAAGCCCACAGATGGCCCTGATGAAGCATCTGTGTTCACTGTCACTTTCAAGGGTTCATCGTCTCTGTCATTCCTGTGCCGTGACATCGTCGCTGTGTGGGCGGTGGAAACCCTCGTATCTCCATATTGTTTTTTCCTAGGTTTTGTTGTAAATTAATGCCATACTTGTATTGAACAAGGGGGTATCATCAGCGACAATAATTACATTTCATTGCCCCCCCCCCTTCAATGTAGATAGATAGATAGATCTTTATTTGTCATTGCAACGTGTACAACGAAATTAAAAGTGCCAACCAATCAGTGCATTATATAAACATATACAAGCTAAAACAAAACACACATGACTTCTTGTTATTGCACAACCCCAGCAGCACAATGCACAAACATGTAATTTCATCTGTTATCGCACAACTGTAACTGTAACTGCACTCCAGTGTTAATTGCGTCAACTGAAACTGTGATGAAAAGTGTTTGTTGACTACATTTTTTCACAGACGAAAACTACATTTTTATCAACAAATAAGATACAAGTCATTTTATGCTTTGTTGCACTCTCACTCTCATATAATAGCAAATCGGCTATTTTCAGCACGCAGCCAAGTGTATAAAATCAGGCATTACAAACGCCATCAATGCCCGCCAAAATACATTTTTTGCAGACAATCAACTGTAGATTTTTCTTTTAAACGGTTGTTGAAAAATGTGAGAACATAAGAGTACATTTGTTCGACCAACCCCATCAACCCATTACAAATGGGAAATCATCTGTGTCATTTAAGATTTTAACCTTGGTTATTCTGGAATCCCGCACACTGTGTTCACTTACAGAATCTTATTGAAGCATAGAGCAACGTTTTGCTCCGTCAGATCTTCATCAGGCAACATGCCTGATGAAGGTCTGACCAACTGAAACGTTGCTGCTTAACCCATTCTGACCTGAGATCAGATTCATATGAGGTTTCCACTGGACACACACTGGTCTGATGAACCCATTCTGACCTGAGATCAGATTTAAAAAAATGTCAGTCGTTCTTCGATTTTTCAAAAATAGCAGACCTACAAGCGAGTGGCGCGCTATGAGCTTGTAGATCTGCTATTTTTCAGTAGCTAAAGCATAACATAGTGCTAACACCAAAATGGGTTCCCGTTCAGAATGGGTTAAATACAATTCTGTAAGTGAAGACAGTTTGCGGGATTCCAGTCTTTCTCCTACTATTCTAGTTAATTTATCCGACGCACCTGTCCCTCGTAGGTGTGCACATTGACTTTTTTCTTCCTTTTTTTTTCTCCTTCTAAGCAAATTGGTTATTAAAAACTAGCAGATGTACAAGCACTTTGTGCCATTCTGCGAGCTTGTAGGCTACTTCTGCTATTTTCAGGGTTCCCGCACATTTTCCATTTTTAAATTCCATACTTTTCCAGACTTTAAATTCCAGAATTCTCTTCCTTAAAGTGGCAGAGAGAGAGTTGTTTTGTTTACTTGTGCTTAGAAAGCAGACCTCCCTGAATGCGTTGTTGAGGCTAAATGGACAATGACTCAAGTTCTGGCATGAATGAATTTGGAACGAAACATTGTTACAGGATGGAAATGGATACCGTATCTTAACATTTAGACTTCATGTTGTCCCTCTTTGAATCTGATTGAAGCCAAATTAACCGCCGTCCGCATGCGGTGTGGACATGTATTGAGTGCAGCTCACAGCAGCGCATACGAAGCGGTGAGTGAGAAATTCAATTGCATTGCAGGTTCCTTCTGTGTATCTGGTTGTTGTACTTTGAACACAGTTGGAAGTGCTGCCATTTGTCCATTGGGGTATATTGTTGTTGGTTGTGGTTTGCCACGATTGCGGGACTGATTCGGGAGGTTGGGCTGCTGCGCTGCCTGGTGCCACTGTGGCTATAATAGTGCTCTGTTGAATTGGAAATCGTGTTCGCGCATTGCATTCACAGATTCAACTGTGAATGTGCATTATCTGGGTCTGGGAGTGATGTCAAATTGCTTTCTGTGTATTCTTGATGAATGTTGGAGAAAAGCAAAAAAAAAGGCAAATATCCACACATTACCGCAAAAATTGAGGAAAATAGGCAAAAAAAGGCCTAAGTGATGTTACAATTGACCAGTGAACTACAAAAGAGAACTGATGTGGATGAGCATTGAGAGCATTATATGGAAAATGTCATGATTCACATTTCCCAAATCAGCCCCCATCAACCAAGAGTCTAAGACAGTTATGGAAAATTATATTATTTAGCATTGGAACACACATTTTATTTCACTTTTAATATGTCCATTCATTTCGCGTTATAATATTCACATATTCTCATCTTAAATATGGGGCCAGAGCCCCCTATTTGTCGGCCATCAAATTGCAGATGGACATAGAGAGAGTTGTGTACCTTGTGATGATTGGGTGAGTCCAGTATTTAGTTCAGTGACCATGGAGTTTAGGAATGGTCCAGAAGCTGTGTTCACGTTCATTCTCCCACTGTAATTGAATAGACACCAACATACCAACATCGTCTCCTAATAATGACCTCTTGCTATTGGCCTCTTGAACTGTACTCTGTCTGTGCATCTTTAACCAATCAGTAGGATGTTGTGGTTGTGGTGTTGTGGTTTGCTATTCGCTTACACGATGACCATCTCAACTAATTAGAGCGACTGTGAACATCTGTTGACTATTCGATGAAGTTGGTCTTGCCAGTGAAAAAACAATAAAAACACTGGCTTCTTAATACCCAAATTGAAACGTTTCGCAGAGGAATATGAGTTTTAATTACAGACGTGTGTGTGTGTGTGTGTGTGTGTGTGTGTCTTCCTATGTTCCAATACATGCATAAAATGAGTAGCAAATTGAGTGGCAAAGCGAGTTTAACGACATTTAGCGTTGTTTAATACAATCTGATACACAACTTTACAACTTTTCTGTTTGAATGTATTGGCTGTCAAGGCCAGAAAGTAGTTTTTTGCCACTCAGTAGGTATTTCCGCATAACTTCCGGATATTATGATGTCACGCGCATAGCCTCTATTGAAGTTGGCTGTGCTGCCTCAGGTTCGATTGTTTTGAGCACTGAGTGAATGAATTTACATGTAAGCGTTACAAATGTATAGCCTCTACAACAAATCCATACTACTGTATACGTTGTGTCGTTTGATAATCAGTTATATGATTTTATTATTATTTAGCGTGACTTAGAGGCCACTGTGTTTTTTGTACACAATGTGGGAGGAGGAGAGGGGAGAAGAGGCAACGTGGTGTATATCGCATTGTCTCGTTTACATGTAAATGAGGAGACATTCAACGTTGGAAAGGAAATGCGGGGACGACTTTTTTAGTCGCCTCGCTATTATGTAGCCTTTGTATAAATGAATAAAAATGTTCATTGTTGTCGAGCAGAAAGGCCATCGACTGGGGGAGGAGGGGGAAAATGGTGGCTTGCTAACTTTGACTTTTTTGTCACCCTGATGTGACCACGCTTTGGCTTATTGTCCACTAATTCACTACTCTAGGCTCGATCAGCCCCAAGGGGGGGTGGGGTGTTGACTGTTGATAGAGATGTGTTTCAACTTTGTGTGTGAGAGAGCTTGTAGATCAGCTATCTTTTTACTACACTGTATCTCTGAGACCGTGTAGTGTCTCAGTAAACTATAGGATCACAGAATGCAGAGAGACAGTGTAGTGTCTCAGTAAACTATAGGAGAATGCAGAGAGACAGTGTAGTGTAGTGTCTCAGTACTGAGACACTACACTGTCTACACTGCATGGACTAATCTGTCATAATCATCTACAACAGATGTAAACTAAAACAAATTGCGTGATTGAATAAGAGTTCTAGCGCTTGATCCACCCGGACGATAAATCCGCTAATTTGGTATGGAACGCTCTGCATGTTTTTTTAATTTATTTTCTTCAATGACGAATGGATACGTGTCTTCATATATACGGGTAAGAGCAGAGAACAGCTTGTGTGAAACTCTAGGTCCTATCCAGTGTGTGGGCATTTATTGTTTCCTAAACAATATTTCATATGACCACCGCTTGTGTATTATCCACACGGTCGATACTCAATTATGTCTTTATTACTGGAACCGTGCGTGTGCGTGTGTGTGCGTGTGCGTGGGCGTGGGGGGGTTAGTAGTGACCACATTATGTAGCTCAGTCATATGCAAGAGAGAAAGCTGACTGATTTAAGTATCGGGTAACGTTGACTGTTGTATTGAACTGTTCTACTGGTGGGGCAAACTTGAGATCCAATTATCCAATTATCCCATTAAGAGTCCATAATTGTCACTTTAGAAATATAAGTATGTTGGTCTGTTTACTGTTGAGTGAAAAAACAATGTTGCAATTTATGCTAATCATCTGGGGACCCCACACACGATCATGTGTGGGGACCCCCCTGTGGGTCCCAACCCACAGTTTGAGAGCCACTGGCTTACAGTACAAACAGTACATTAAAGTAGAGTACAATACAGCTGCTGCTGCTGTACAGTGACTCATGGCACACAAATTCATGGTTATATCATTGTAAGAACACGATGTGCTCTGTAATTATTATAATAATACTCTGTGGAATATTGAAGCCATCTTGGCCTTCGATCCTTCCAGGGATATAAAAGAAAATGTCTTTGCTATGCCATTTGCTTTGTCATTTCAAACCGGGAACCCGCATAACCTTGACGTACAGCTTGTATAAGTCGTTGATTATTCACCCTCTTGTGCGTCTGTGATTTAATTCAACGCCACGCGTCGGGAGCTTGGTCTTTTCATCTCTCCATAGACGTTAAGAAGAAAGCCCTTTTTGGGTGTGCCAGTACAGTACAGTACAGTACAGTACAGTACAGTACAGTACAGTACAGTGACAGTACAGTACAGTCAGTGACAGTAGAGGGTAACTCTCTCATTTCTGTACCGTTTCGGACGTGGGGCGGCTCGCCGGAACCGGGCAGGCACCCTGGCTGTGGTCCTGTGGGTCTGGAAGTTCCGGGGTGCCCACACGGAGTTGCACCACTCACTACACACGGGTGTGATTTTTTTTTACCTTGAAAATGTATGCAAATTTTGAATATAGTATATTCTTTAACTCAAATCTTTGCTTCTGGTGATCCCTGGCACAACATAGTTTTAATAGAGTCAAACCAGTTCCTGTTCAAACATTCAAGCATGCTTTAAGCAAAAGCAAAAAGCATTTGATTCTGTTCATGAAAACATTTGGAAAACGTTAGACTGTGTACATAAGTGTGTGACTGTGAAGTAACTACATCTCCCATGTTCCAATTATTCCAGCAAAATACAATAATTTAGCTGGCTTCTTTTTAAGTTTAATCGTTGCCTTTTATTATAGTATTTATAATGTTTATTGTGTTGTAAAATACTGCAGTGGACATAGTGACTCCTGCCAATTGTACTTCCGAGCTATGGGATCTAGAAAGTCCCCTGACAGTCGACCTCCACCAATCACAGTTACACTTTTAGCATTGTGGGTTGTGTGTGTGGTACATTGACAGCATATACAGACGTGTGCAGAATTGCATATGCGTGACTAGATGTCAGTGGGCCCTGTGACGCAGGCTGATTAGCGAGTGATAAACAGCGCAGCGGGGCTGTGACAGAGCAGCAGCCTGTAAAAACAAGCCCAAACTGCGTTTTGGTTTATAAACAGCGGGGTACTGTACAGTTGCAGTTGTGATTTGTTGCACGTACCTGGCTGTCGGGACTCGAGACTAGGAAAGCCCACTGCATGCACACTCGCCACAGACACTTCTGACTTCCTTCACGTTGTTAGCCTACAGCCTGCCTGGGACCGAGGCTACACTCTACTAGAGGAGAGCTTTTGTGTGCCTAATATGCATATGGTATGGTGTGTGGCTGTGTGTGCTAGCAGCAGCCACCACCAGGCTCCGCCAAACTTTGTTCAACTCAACTGTGATTGCATCTATGTATGTATTTATAACTTTACAGACGGTATGGTGGGCGGCCGTGCCTCTGGGCCCCCACGCAGTCGGGGTTGTCTGCGTCGCGCTATAGTAACGCCCCTGGACGTGTGGCTTCTACAGGAGCATATACAGTAGCATCATATTATTACAACAAGGATCCTAGTGCTAAGTCTACATTGCATTGTTAAGACATTATTGGCTGATAACGAGTAACGACATGGGGGAAAGGGATGGGATTTTGTTAAGCTCTATAATTGTCTGTTCTCGATTCAGAAAATCATTCAAAAGAAGATTTAAATGGCTGTAGAGGTGGACTGTTTCCCGGAGCCCTACATGGGCTCCAGCCCAAATGGACCAGGGCTTAATCCGTGCTTGACTCCAGGCAGCCACGTAAGCGTTGTAATCAAAGGTAAAAAAACAAAAAAAACATAAATAGAAATTGCAAATTATATCTATATGAAACACATTGCATCTCCAGGCTGGCATACCAAACTTCAAACATCAATTTCCACTATACTGCTTCACTGGAACAACACCGCCTGTAACCAAACGCTATGGATTTATGGTGTCAAGTGGCGTTTGATCTACAAAGTAAAGTCTAACATTCTATTCTACAGGTCTAGAGTTAGATCTGAAGCCGCTCCGATATAGCCTCGCATAGCCAGCCTCTGTCTGCCAGTGGCGTTTCCAGGAATTACATTTTGGGCAGACTTACATTTTGGACAGGCAAGATGTGTTAATTGTCGTCTCCCCGCGCACAATCGTAGCACTAAAGGTTTTCAAAGAGATATACCTGCCCTCGCCTTATTGTAGATAAAAAAAATATTCCGCACGTTACTTGTAACAAAGTATTTCTACATTGCAGTATATTGCTAGTTTTACTCAATTGAAATGTGAGTATTTTTTTCCACCACTACCAAAATTCAATCATCAATTCTAATAAAGTTGTTTTTATTTTGTTGTTACCTCTGTAAAGCCCCCCATGTAAAGCGGCTTTGGGTACTCAGAAAAGGGCTATATAAGTTTGAGATATTATTATTATTATTGTTAATTCAAAGTCATTCTGGATGATCTGAAGCCTCTGCAAAACGTAATCCCTCGATCCACCAACCCACGCACCTGGCTGGAAGGAGGAAAACAAAATGATAAAATGCAAGAGGTGGAAAGAAAGAGGTGTAGAAAGGTGTATAATTGTGCAAACATAGCTTAGCAGACAGATAAACAAACAGACAAAAAAAGACAAATAAATACATGAATACAGACGATACATAGATGTATTGTATGCTTTTTGGTTGGAAACCTCATATCTCCAAAACTGTTGGGAAACAGAACCTGTGTTCCAATGTAGAACATTGACATGGTTCCAATGTTTTAGTCACAGCCTCACAGGCTCTAGTTAACCCATTCTGACCTGAGATCAGATTCATACGAGGTTTTCCACTGGACACACACTGGTCTGATCAACCCATTCTGACCTGAGATCAGATTCTAAAAAATGTCAGTCGTTCTTTGATTTTTCTAAAATAGCAGACCTACAAGCTCATAGCGCGCCACTCGGTGGCGCGCTATGAGCTTGTAGATCTGCTATTTTTCAATAGCTAAAGCATGACATGATGCTAACACCAAAAGGGGTTCCCGTTCAGAATGGGTTAATACTTCTAATTGGTTTTATAATTATTCTTGTGTAAAATGAATGCAAGGTTGATGCAATGTTTATGCCCCTACAGTGACAACATGTTGCATAATAATAATAATATAACAACCGTAACAGACAAATATAGTAGAGGTGACGAGGACACAAAAAATGAAATCTAAGACAAATGTGGCACAGAATAGAACACGTTGCTGGGTCCATTTCTCCGCGGTTAATCCATTCTGACCGGGAACCCATTTTCGTGTTGGCATCATGTTATGCTTTAGCTATTGAAAAATAGCAGATCTACAAGCTCATAGCGCGCCACCGAGTGGCGCGCTACGAGCTTGTAGGTCTGCTATTTTTGAAAAATCGACTGACATTTTTAGAATCTGATCTCAGGTCAGAATGGGTTAATCAGACCAGTGTGTGTCCAGTGGAAACCTCGTATGAATCTGATCTCAGGTCAGAATGGGTTAAATCAACGAGATCACTTTGATAACGACGCCCTTTGATGTTCGCTATAGCTGGTGCTTTTGGAAAGGTCTCGGCTCGCCGCCACGCTTTGAAAAACCCTCTGTGGTTTGGGAGGGAAAGACGGGAGGGAAGACGACGCGACCGAAAAATAAATACAATCTGAGAGGGTTTTGGAGGAAATCAATGGAGCTTTGCTTTGCTTTTCTTTTCTGACGTACAGTAGGCTATAGGCTAAATCTTCAATGAGTTGCCATGCTCCGCTGGCGCGAAAGCCAACTTCTGTATGGGCTAATTAATCTAGGCAGACTTTATTAATATATTCCTTAAAGGAGTAGTTCCCCCTAAAGACATTATGTATTACTTTACACACCCCATGAAGCCTCGAATTCATGGGGATTGTTTTGTTTTGGTCGCATTCCTGAGTCAATATTTTGAAGACCGGCGGAGACTTAAAGAGTCTCCATGGATTCTTCTACTGCAGTCATTTGTAGTCCTAAAAGTTGTAGTCCTACTATTTGTCACATACATTGCTGTATGTAAGCTCTACTACTGGATCTCTTTTCCACTAGTCCCTACTTTTAGTATACGGTAGTTTATGATGAAATTGTCAAAATATTAACTTTCAGTCATCGTGGCTTGGTTTTTAATTTAGTTTCTGTCAGTGAAAAACGTTAGTCGACAGACTTCTTTTGTCATAATGTAGTTTTTAGTCTGCTAAAACAACACTATGTGCAAGGCTATATAGCACACACGTGGGCCGCGCGGCGGCTGTCTGTCAGAGTAGCACAGTCCGCGGGGTGGAAGAGCGGAGCGCCCCACAGGCGACAGATGGCTCACTTTGATGACGGCGGCCTTTGATGTGCGCTGGTGCTCTCTGGCAAAGGCCTCGGCTCGCCACCGCGCTTTGAAGAACTTTCACCCTCCCTCTTCCTCCTCCGTGGGTTGGGAAGCGAGAGAAGAAACAGGGAGGGAACGAAGCAACAAAAAATGTATAAATAAAATCCGAGGGTTGGAGGCAATCTAGGTTGGAGGTCATTTTGACTGTTTTTTTAGATTATCTTTGGCCCATGAAGCTTTCAGAAGGTTCCCCTTCCATGACCATCATCATCCAAGCACCATTCTATCATCTCAGAATGTTTTTTACATCTGAAAAAAAATCTAAATGTGAATTTAAGCACATGCTACTTGTGTCTGTACTAACAATCAAACGTAGCAGATTCACAAGCTCTAAACACACCACATTTCAAGCTTGTGGATTTGATACTTTTGCTACTTCTGAATTGAATGAATCCTGAAAAGTAACACTTTGGGACATAATATGATATTATTCTCCATAATATGATAATATGATTTTCCCGCAGCGACGGTGAATACAACAGGTTTGTGTGATTGTTGGACACATCCACCTATATACGTAGGTTTGGCCTCCGCCAACTAAAGTGTGCCGAGAATAGCAACGACTGGCTCCATGTATAGGCGGGTGACACATGGAAATCATGGTCCTCAACACCACAGCACCTGCTGCTACACCTCCTCCTCCAACACAGCGGCGCTCAGCGAGAGCCCAAAAATACCAAACCCACGCATGCATGCAGTCTTGGGGGGGGGGGGGGGGGTGGTCATTACAGTACATTCATCCTCTGCACGCCTTGTGCCGATCTGCCACAGGCCCTTAACCCATTCTGACCTGAGATCAGATTCATACGAGGTTTCCACTGGACACACACTGGTCTGATGAACCCATTCTGACCTGAGATCAGATTTAAGAAATGCCAGTCGTTCTTCGATTTTTCAAAAATAGCAGACCTACAAGCTCGTAGCGCGCCACTCGGTGGCGCGCTACGAGCTTGTAGATCTGCTGTTTTTCAATAGCTAAAGCATGACATGATGCTAACACCAAAACGGGTTCCCGTTCAGAATGGGTTAAGGCATCAATGTTAAATATGAATACACTTTCCCCCCTACACATACTGCTGATGTTAAGGGACTACTGACTAGAGCCTTTTCCAGCTGTGAAATGCCCTTTAAAGATTGGGGGAAACTCCAGTAAAGTAAAAGTAATTGCACTTATACTCTTAAGTAGGCCTACAGCACTGTATACTTGAGCAAATAAATAATGACTTTCTCCACCCCTGACTGTGATGAGGCTCGTGATGGCTCGCCACACGTCACCACGCAAAAAAAACCCAACTAAAAACATACAGTTGGAGTCAACCGTGGCAAGGATTTTGTACAGTCTGGCAGATGTCACACATGGAGTCAGCCCTGCCCCCGAGTCACGGCGCACACACACACACACACACACATCCACACGGGCGCGGACGGACGTGCACGTCCACGCGGCCACGGACGTGCACGTCGGCAGCAAATCCTCTGACATGCTCCGCTGGGGTTAATTGGTTCTGCACAATTTCGGCTCAGACGGCCGCCCACAGGAGAAGGAAGGTGTCAAATGTTCCTAAAAGTGAGACGACGTCACGTCCCCCCCCTTTTGCAAAAAGCTGTGCATCCACCACACACATGCACATGCACACACGCACACACACACACACACACACACACGCACACACACACACACACGACCGCCGCACATTGCCCCTGCAGCCTGTGATCCTTCTGCATTGAGCATTCCGAACGTTGACACGATTCTTTCATTTCTCCACGTCGCCCCCTAGCCTCAGTTCTCTTGCATTTTGCATGTGATGTTTGACATCAGAAGTTTGACAGCCCCCCCCCAGCCCCACCCCCCTCTCTCCCTCCCGTCTTATTCTTCCTTTATTCATCCCCCTCTCTCGCCCCCTCTCTCTACCTCCCACTCTGCATTAAAAAGACGGGGAAGCCATCTTTGTCATTTTGGATTTAAGCATTAAATTGAGTCTGACCAGCATTTTTTACTTAGGCTGTATGAAATACAGTTCTGCTCTGGTTTTGGTGAATATTAAGTAGTTCATTTGGGCGTAGTGACACAAACAATATAGTCCCACGGGATAGAACTTTTGCACGTTTGAAAGAAAAAAGCCAAATAGCTGATTTAGAAGGCAGTTGTAGAATTGGCCTTCAGTCTTTGTGGGTTATTCATCTCTCTACAAGTCTACATTGATATAGGCCAGGGGTAGGCCACCTGCTGCTCTAAGGCCGCATCTCCCGTGGCTCCCAGTTGCTTGGGAAAAGAAGTATTTTGGATACTAAGACGTTTTTTTTTTTACATTTTAATCATAATTTATTATTGTAGTATAGGCATAAAGTTATTCTTTCATTTTGATATTGCAAAACAATGTTGCCTATACACCAGATAAAAATAAGTTTAATTTAATAAAGGAAAATAAAGAATGTATTAAAGGGACACTTCACCCTTTTTGCAAAAAAATATATGTTAATGACGTTTAGAAGCTTTAGAACACTTTCATGGGGGTCTTTATGTGTGTAATATGTGGTTTTAGATATTTTAGATTGTAGCAGTGAGCCTGTTGTCTCTGATGTCATGGACACTGGGCTCACTTCCTTCCTGGACTACATGTTGTCTCAGTAAGACAGCTCTCCCCCCTATCCACAAGGAGGAGCAGTGCACCAAAGAATTATGGAAATTGTAGTCCAGGAAGGTAGTGAGACCAGTGTCCATGACATCAGAGACAACAGGCTCACTGCTACAATCTAAAATATCTAAAACCACATATTACACACACAAATACCCCCAGGAAAGTGATCTAAAGCTTCTAAACGTCATTAACATATATTTTTTTGCAAAAAGGGTGAAGTGTCCCTTTAATGCTAAGACATCTTTGTTTGTTTTCACCACCAAATGCTGCTGGCTTACTGGTATATACGTGATTTGCTTTGAGAAAATAAAATAAAATGTAACATTGAAAGACCAGAAAACTCACAAATAATTAAAGTTTTCTTTGTTAAAGCAAACATGTTTGTTTTGCGGCTCCAGATAGAATAATGTAATAATCTTTTGGGCCAAAAATGGCACTTTTGATAATAAAGGTTGCCTACCCCTTAGGCCTATTTGGCTCTGCTCTCTCTCTCTCTCTCTCTCTCTCTCTCTCTCTCTCTCTCTCCCCCCACCCCCCCCTCCCTCCAATAAGGTGCGACCTGATAAACACTGCCTCTCGCATTAGGCTGGGTGTTGGGTTGGTGTTGTAGAGAGAGAGTTCAGGACAGGGTTATGGATCGTGCATAAAGCTCTTCATTAGCCCGCGGTCTTGACACTCGCCTTAATGAGTTTTTGCTCGTTTGCTGCAGTGTCCGCCGGCTGTGCTAATGGCTGCCCCTCCCTCCCTCCCTCCCACGGACGGCAGAGTGAGCCAGGACCTCAGCCTCATGCCAGATGCCACGGGGCCCTGGAGGGGGCCCCTGGTTACAGGCAACAAGTATAGTGAGGGTCGAGACTCCAGAGCGCCTTTTCTTATCAATATTTAACGCCTGAAATCATGACTCAATAAAACATCACCAAAGCAAGATTCTGTGTGCAAGTTGGTGAAAATATTTGGCACAGTGGTGGAAAGTAACATTTAGAGTACAATTTTTACGTATTTGTCCTTTACTTGAGTATTTTCAATTTCCGGTAGATCGGCTACTTTCAAAAGATGTTTTATTTTATTTTTCTGCATAAAGAGTAGTTTTCTGCTTCTGGTACTTTTTGATAACAATACCTTTGTACTTTACTTTACTCAAGTACATTTAGAATTCTGCACTAACTATATTAGTATTTCCATATAAATTGCAGTATTGATACTTTTACTTGGAGTACTATTTTTTTTCCACCACTGATTTGGCACAACAATAAAGGTCCTTTCAGATAAACTCAGATGTTGTCGCCTGGATCAGTGACAGGTCTGCTGCAGGTCTGCTCCAGAGGGGGAAAAAAGCCATGTGACATATAGTGTTGTCGAATTCTCAGTCTTCTGCACTCGACTCATTCAAATTAATTATGCAGGCAAACAGGTAAAAATGCCAAAACAGAATATCTCTTTCTCTCTCTCTCTCTCTCTCTCTCTCTCTCTCTCTCATTCTCTGTTTTTTTTTCAACCTAAATGCTGCCTATTGTGTCGTTGGTGCTGTTCCATCTCGCTTATTTTTGTGTTTCCACAATGATGAAAAGATTTGAGGAGGTTGTATTTATCACTCGACTGCGGTACAGTGAACTGAAGGGTGTGCTGTGCATGTGCTAACAATACAAAATATTACAACAGGAGGATGAAGCCCCTTATTCCTACTGGGATGGGGGAGGTTCGTTCTGTGCGTCTCTGCACGTTGTCTGACCTTGTGGCAAAAACCATCCACATGTCTTTCATAAATCCTTTTTAGCATGCACTGATGCGTGTGTGCAGTGGTGAATGTAGCACTCAAATATTGTTACTTTAGTTAGTACAAAAGTATTGGCAGCAGATGTACTTAAAGTAGCCTACCAAAGCTTCTGTGTGCGTCACAGAAGCTTGCCCACCCTGTGAGATATACTGTAGATGCCCCCGAGCTGAATGAAGCGTCTACCTTTCTCTGTCGGGCGGCAGTGGCTCAGGCAATAGGAACAGTGAGCTCAACAGTTCAATGCACTGTGCACTGATAGACAGTCAGCTGATAGTGCATGCCAAAGCACCTGAGCATGAAGTCTGCCGTCACCCAGGCCGATGTGTGCACGCAACCTCGCCCTTTTGGGGCGTCTTACTGGTTATTTAAGCGACTTAGTTGTATATAATATATAATAGGGCCCCAGTACTACTACTGGCTGCCGGTTTGTATGTCTGTCTGCTTCCAAACTCTGATGGCAAGATGGCCGCAGTCTGCAAAATGGTCAATTGGACTGTATTGTCTGTCTGTTTTAAAAAGCGTTGATGTATGTACTAATGCACTTTTGCCCAAGACAAATTTCCCCTCTCGGGACAATAATGTATATCTCATTCCTCAGGGTGTATACGTGGCCAAATCCATCCTCCATGCAGGATCTGTTTTTATGTCTCCCTTTCAGACAGATCCCCATGTTGGTTTGTTTTTTTGGTTTGGCCACCTGATCCTGAAAATGCACTTTCAGAGTGCAAAATGCACACTCAGATAGCTTTTGCAGCTGTACGAAAAGCTTAAATGATTCTCTTTTTATCCTCAGAATGTTTGTTTCATAAAAATCCACCATATTATGAGCTACTGCTACTTTGTGTCCTTGCAGGTGATTCTTTTTCTAAGTGTTGCAGTTTGGAAGTGCTCGTTAGATATCACTCAACTGCCCTGCAGTATACCACCTGTTTTGAATTTGCACATAATGCAGGAGACAGCAGGACCTGGCTTTACTGAAAACGAGTGCTTCCAAACTCTGATGGCAAGATGGCCACGGTCTGCAAATGGTCTCAATTGGACTGTATACTTACAAAGAGAGAGCATGGTGGAAGAGCTGAGGTGAGAGTTAAGGAGATCACTTTTAAAATGGCTACAGTATTTCCTTGTTTGGAGGACCATGATGAAGGCTGCTCTAGCTGTAATCTGGCTGCACTAGCTGCCCCGTTTGTCTTATAAATGCTACCACGGTACAGTATGTGAGTACAAATATATGCGTGCGTGCGTGTTGTTGGGCCTGCCATAGCTGTGATGGCCGTCCATGTGGGCTGAATTGTACAGTATAGGACAAACTCTATAGCAGAGGTTTTAGATTGAAAAAGGTTATATTTATTTTGATGCAACCACCGGCACACACTGTTTGCCTTCGTCTTAATGATGTGGTACAGTATATACTGCAGTCAACACAAAAAGAGTGTGATGCCATTATATCCTGCACGTACAGTACTGTACCGTACGTGTGCTAACTGTGTGTGCACAACAGGTGTGTAATCACACCAGCTAGCTAGTCCAATTAGTTTGACTCAAGCCAGGTGTGACTGCTTACGTAAATCAGCCATTAAGACATACATCCCCACGGTGATGTACTGTACTGTACTGTACTGTACTGCTGATACAAAAACACATCACGAGGCTCACTCCAGCACCCTCTCTCTCTCCAGCTAATGGTTGATAAACAACAGGATTTGTACTTTTGCAGGCTACCCATTAACTCAACCGGGTGTCCATAAAGTGTTGTGAGCATGTACTGTATATCTGCTATTTTTGTCTCAAATTCTCAGAATAGGGAAGCTATAGGGTTCAAGTAGTTGATGTAAAATGTTTTCCTATCACACAGAGATTTGGTAGGTTCTTCTTATATTGCTATGATTCTGCATGTGTTGTCCTTGTTTACTGTAAATCGCTCTGGATTAAGAGCGTCTGCTAAATGCCTAAATTGTACATTTTTGGTCTAGGTCTACGTGTGTTAATGATAATTGACCTTTGCATTTGTGACAACCATCGTCCTTACCATCTATTCTACCCATAAGGCATTCTTACTGTAGGATTCCATAACGTTTTCTGTGTCCATCAGGCTTCAGGGCCGGATATAGGCATGGGAACGGGGGGGAATGCATTGATTGCCCCACCAAAGATTATGGCATGCAAAAATCGCAAAATTTCAAAGACATTTCAAATTAAAGGGCTTTATATTTCAAACTATTTGAATCACTGCACTACTAACAGCTGTCGCACCACCAAACCTCCGCCGTTTCATCATCCAAAAGATTAAGTCAGACTACTCTCTCTGCACCTAGCCGACCTTGCTTGAATAATGCTCTGCCCTGATAATTGATTTGCCAACCTTAACGTCCCTCATTCTAAGTAGTTATTGATAGTTTTCTATACATTTTGGGGGTTTTGGTGTTCAATGTTCTGCCCTCGCTGCTTCACGGTGTGTATGATGATAGGTACCGCCTACAGTACGGTGTGTATGATGATAGGTACCGCCTACAGTAGGGTGTGTATGATGATAGGTACCGCCTACAGTACAGCGTGTATGATGATAGGTACCGCCTACAGTACGGCGTGTATGATGATAGGTACCGCCTACAGTACGGTGTGTATGATGATAGGTACCGCCTACAGTAAGGCGTGTATGATGATAGGTACCGCCTACAGTACAGCGTGTATGATGATAGGTACCGCCTACAGTAAGGCGTGTATGATGATAGGTACCGCCTACAGTACGGTGTGTATGATGATAGGTACCGCCTACAGTACGGTGTGTATGATGATAGGTACCGCCTACAGTAAGGCGTGTATGATGATAGGTACCGCCTACAGTACGGCGTGTATGATGATAGGTACCGCCTACAGTACGGTGTGTATGATGATAGGTACCGCCTACAGTAAGGCGTGTATGATGATAGGTACCGCCTACAGTACAGCGTGTATGATGATAGGTACCGCCTACAGTAAGGCGTGTATGATGATAGGTACCGCCTACAGTAAGGCGTGTATGATGATAGGTACCGCCTACAGTACGGTGTGTATGATGATAGGTACCGCCTACAGTACGGCGTGTATGATGATAGGTACCGCCTACAGTACAGCGTGTATGATGATAGGTACCGCCTACAGTACGGCGTGTATGATGATAGGTACCGCCTACAGTACAGCGTGTATGATGATAGGTACCGCCTACAGTACGGTGTGTATGATGATAGGTACCGCCTACAGTACAGCGTGTATGATGATAGGTACCGCCTACAGTACAGCGTGTATGATGATAGGTACCGCCTACAGTAAGGCGTGTATGATGATAGGTACCGCCTACAGTACGGCGTGTATGATGATAGGTACCGCCTACAGTACGGTGTGTATGATGATAGGTACCGCCTACAGTAAGGCGTGTATGATGATAGGTACCGCCTACAGTACAGCGTGTATGATGATAGGTACCGCCTACAGTAAGGCGTGTATGATGATAGGTACCGCCTACAGTAAGGCGTGTATGATGATAGGTACCGCCTACAGTACGGTGTGTATGATGATAGGTACCGCCTACAGTACGGTGTGTATGATGATGGGTACCGCCTACAGTACGGTGTGTATGATGATAGGTACCGCCTACAGTACAGCGTGTATGATGATAGGTACCGCCTACAGTAAGGCGTGTATGATGATAGGTACCGCCTACAGTAAGGCGTGTATGATGATAGGTACCGCCTACAGTACGGTGTGTATGATGATAGGTACCGCCTACAGTACGGTGTGTATGATGATAGGTACCGCCTACAGTACGGTGTGTATGATGATAGGTACCGCCTACAGTACGGTGTGTATGATGATAGGTACCGCCTACAGTACGGCGTGTATGATGATAGGTACCGCCTACAGTACGGCGTGTATGATGATAGGTACCGCCTACAGTACGGTGTGTATGATGATAGGTACCGCCTACAGTACGGTGTGTATGATGATAGGTACCGCCTACAGTACGGTGTGTATGATGATAGGTACCGCCTACAGTACGGTGTGTATGATGATAGGTACCGCCTACAGTACGGTGTGTATGATGATAGGTACCGCCTACAGTAAGGCGTGTATGATGATAGGTACCGCCTACAGTACGGTGTGTATGATGATAGGTACCGCCTACAGTACGGTGTGTATGATGATAGGTACCGCCTACAGTACGGTGTGTATGATGATAGGTACCGCCTACAGTACGGTGTGTATGATGATAGGTACCGCCTACAGTACGGTGTGTATGATGATAGGTACCGCCTACAGTACGGTGTGTATGATGATAGGTACCGCCTACAGTAAGGCGTGTATGATGATAGGTACCGCCTACAGTACGGTGTGTATGATGATAGGTACCGCCTACAGTACGGTGTGTATGATGATAGGTACCGCCTACAGTACGGTGTGTATGATGATAGGTACCGCCTACAGTACGGTGTGTATGATGATAGGTACCGCCTACAGTACGGCGTGTATGATGATAGGTACCGCCTACAGTACAGCGTGTATGATGATAGGTACCGCCTACAGTACGGTGTGTATGATGATAGGTACCGCCTACAGTACGGTGTGTATGATGATAGGTACCGCCTACAGTACGGTGTGTATGATGATAGGTACCGCCTACAGTACGGTGTGTATGATGATAGGTACCGCCTACAGTACGGTGTGTATGATGATAGGTACTGCCTACAGTACGGTGTGTATGATGATAGGTACCGCCTACAGTACAGCGTGTATGATGATAGGTACCGCCTACAGTACAGCGTGTATGATGATAGGTACCGCCTACAGTACGGTGTGTATGATGATAGGTACCGCCTACAGTACGGTGTGTATGATGATAGGTACCGCCTACAGTACGGTGTGTATGATGATAGGTACCGCCTACAGTACAGCGTGTATGATGATAGGTACCGCCTACAGTACAGCGTGTATGATGATAGGTACCGCCTACAGTACGGTGTGTATGATGATAGGTACCGCCTACAGTACGGTGTGTATGATGATAGGTACCGCCTACAGTAAGGCGTGTATGATGATAGGTACCGCCTACAGTACGGTGTGTATGATGATAGGTACCGCCTACAGTACGGTGTGTATGATGATAGGTACCGCCTACAGTAGGCTACCTACAATTCCGCCAAGCCCCCTCCAGTGGGGCTGCCTAAATCCGGCCCCGCTTGATGCACTTATTGTTGTTAGCAGAACTATACAAGTATCAGGATGTGGCTGCTTTTTATAGCTTGTGTTGCTAAGAAACTGTTGTTTCTAAACCGTGTTGAAATGTGGCCCGCCTCGGTTCGATAAAGGTTGTTTAACCTTTATGTGTTAGTTCATGACATTTATCAACCCACTGTCACTGTTTCCACACCTGAGCGGAAAACGGCCGACAGCCGCGGATAGAAGAAGTTTCTTTTCCGAGTTTTTAGACAGTTGGTGGACGGAAAAGAAGTTCCACCTCCGCGGCTAACTGCCGCGGGCGGACAGATTCCCGGAAACGGATTCCTCTCCTCCGCGGCAGTCAGCTGCGGGGGAATGTTTATGGACTTTTGATATAAAAACATAGGTTTTTTTTGCCATCCATTGTTAGGTATATGCCCTATGATGACCACAGATATGGTCAAAAAAAGTGTGAAAAACTTATTTTTTCATTTCACTACGCCTTTAAGTAGAAAAAAAACATTGAAAACTTTTCCTCCAAACTTTACAGAGCCATATGCTTCTGGCTGCCCCAGCATTTATCACAGAGTGTATATAGGCCACGGCGGCTGCACGCCATATGGTGCCGGGTTTGTACTGCACTATGCATGAATGTACATGAACGGGTGCATTTATATTGGACAGCCATTAGCTGAGATGGCTGGAAAGACATTTTTTATAACTCTGGAATAACTTTTTACATCCACATCACCCTTAACCCATTCTGACCTGAGATCAGATTCATACGAGGTTTCCCACTGGACACACACTGGTCTGATTAACCCATTCTGACCTGAGATCAGATTCTAAAAATGTCAGTCGTTCTTCGATTAAAAGAAAATAGCAGACCTACAAGCTCATAGTGCGCCACTCGGTGGCGCGCTATGAGCTTGTAGATCTTCTATTTTTCAATAGCTAAAGCACAACATGATGCCAACACCAAAACGGGTTCCCGTTCAGAATGGGTTAAATTACACTGTACACTTTTTATCATATAAGGTATGCAAGATACATTTGTCACAGAGCGAGGACAACTTCAGAATAACATGTAGTTCCCATTAACGACAGAGTGCGAATTACTTTATACTTGACGTTTAACCACTTGAACCCCAGCATTCCTATTCTGGGGGGGGATGTTCACCAAAAATAGCCGATCTACAAGCTCACAACGCACTGTGAGTTTGTAGACCGACTATTTTTGGTGGAGAAAGTTGGTGTAGATGGAAAAAAGAATATTGCAACTCAGGCCCGTATTACCAAGTCTAGACTAGAGGGTCTAAGAAGTGATTGGAATTGTCACTTCTTAAGTTTTCTGAATACGTGATCAAAACAAATCCAAGCCGGTTTAGTATAGTATTATAGGATTTATAAAAACTAAATTTGTCTCTGCTCGAGACAGCATTTTTGGTGAAAATAAGCTTTATTCAAATGCCAATGACTATAAAGAACGGAACATCACAGGAAACACACTTTTCCCCCCAACAAAGTATACTCTCTTCTTTCCTTTTGAGATATGCGGGTGTTTACATACTGTAGGCATAGAACAACACAATATGCTGTGCGTCTTAAAAGATTAGTCAAAAATGCTGGCAGACTGTTCTAGAGAAAGTTAATGAGTAACAAGAGCTTGTGGAACACTCGTTCTTTTCCCCTGCACTTACAGTATCAGTGGTGTAATGTAACTAAGTACATTTACCTAAGTACCTACCTACCCACCTACCTACCTACCTACCTACCTATACCTATACCAATCACCATATACTGTATCCCTCATCTACCTACCTACATTGGTCATGTGCCCATTTAAAGTTAAGTATGTGACACTGCACATATTTCATTGAGACGGTGAGACCCTTTATACTTTCCACTATTTGCTGGAAATGCATAAATCATGAATCATTCAGTAACATTTGATTTGATAGCCTCATTTTTGAACAGTCACTATTGCATAATCTGCGGGATTAACCCATTCTGACCGGGAACCCGTTTTGGTGTTAGCATCACGTTATGCTTTAGCTATTGAAAAATAGCAGATCTACAAGCTCATAGCGCGCCACCGAGTGGCGCGCTACGAGCTTGTAGGTCTGCTATTTTTGAAAAATCGAAGAACGACTGACATTTTTTTTTAAATCTGATCTCAGGTCAGAATGGGGTTAATCAGACCAGTGTGTGTCCTAGTGGAAACCTCGTATGAATCTGATCTCAGGTCAGAATGGGTTAAATAGGTCAGTTATGGTCTGAAACCAATGTCTGCTTCTGGGGTTCACTGGAACAAATCATTTTTGAGATGCGGGCTCCGCGGCCAAATTCCTAAATAATAATGTCGGGAGTCCTTCACATGAAGCGGTCTGAGCACCACTGATATAGAAACATGTGTTTTTCAGAAAACTGTTGGAATTGTATACCTTCGTAGAACGGCGTGTGTTGCAGTGTGGCCGTCCCACTTTATCCCAGTTTGGGCGGGGGAACCCCTTTTGGTGTTAGCATTATGTCATGCTTTAAGCTATTGAATTATAGCAGATCTACAAGCTCATACGAGCTTGTAGGTCTGCTATTTTTTTTTTTATTGAAGAACGACTGACATAGAAACATATAGCTTTTTCAGAAAACTGTCAGGATGTAGAAGACATGTTTAGAATCTGATCTCAGGTCAGAATGGGTTATTGTTGTTTTGCCAAAATCCACACACGCGACAGCAGATGCAGAATAAATTCCACGGCTCCATATTTAATTGTAGAGTGGTCTGTTCTCCGCTGCTGTGCTGGTCCTGACGGCTGGCTTTCATTCAAGCCCCCACTAATCAGGGAATCATTTAGTGCCGGGACTCTCAGGTGAATGTAATTAGGTCCACCGCTGAATAACAAATCCCCCCCCCCTCCCTTACTGATGGTAGGTCAGCATGCAGTGGACCCCCTCCCCCAATCACATAATTAGCATCACATCATTTAAACCACGTTTGCTATTCAAAATTTAGCAGACATACAAACTTACTGCGAGCTTGTACATCTACTGTTCTTGAATACCATTGGATTTTTTTGATTTTTTTTTAACCCATTTTGGGAGGGACCTCCTTTTGGTGTTATGCTTTAGCTATTGAAAAATAGCAGATCTACAAGCTCATAGCGCGCCACCGAGTGGCGCGCTACGAGCTTGTAGGTCTGCTATTTTTGAAGTATCTCACCTTGGACTTCACACTGCCACAGCTGTAAAAGTCTGATTGAAAGAAATATCACAAGTACAGTATGGCTTCCCCACTGTACACATGCACAGCTGTGCGCGGGTCTGAAATGACAGCCTGGCCCATCGCAACCTGTTTCCGTTCAGAACATGTGTGGCATCACGCCTAATTATACCATTCAGCCATGCACTTATCTTTCATGGCGAACGCACACCCGTTGATTATTTTTAATTACATCCCACAGCCATGTTATTTGTGTGGATGGGCTTTCATTAAGGTTACTCATTACTGTACTTACAGTCTGTACATCCACATTTTGATTGTATGGGGGACGTTTTAATGAAAGTGATATCCACGATCCTGCCCGACAACAACGATACATAAAGTTATTAACCCATTTCGGCAGAGACCGATTCTACAAAATGTCTTCTAAATCATGACAGTTTCTGGGCCAGTGGTTCTCAAACATTTTCATGTCAAGAACCCCCAAAAAAATATATGTAATTGGCCGCCGACTCCCATCTGAAAATATGTTGTTCCAGGGACCTCCCCAGAAGCAAAGATTTGAGTTAAAAACGTTCACTCTGAAATAATTTGTTCAAAGATTTGCACCACATTTTCAAAAATAGCAGACCTACAAGCTTGTGCCGCGCTATGAGCTTATAGATCTGCTATTTTTCAATAGCTATAATAGTATAACATAATGCTTTAAAACACAAAATGGTTTAAGCGCCCGGTAGTGGGAACTAGAAGTATTGTGTGCGTCGTCAAGACCACGGCATACAAAGTGAAAGAGACGGTATGCGGTCTATAGTAGACTCTCACAGGACGCACACCACACACACACAGTCTCACACACACACACACACACACACACACACACACACAGGAGGAGGGCTGTGAAATGGCCCTCATCATTCTAAAGAACCTTGCAGAGTAGAGATATGGCAGCAGACGGCCGTGGGTTGTTGGTGTGTTCTGGCAGCCTGTGGAGCCGTGACGGTCAGAGTCGGAACCCCCGTCCTCCGTCACCTGCTCCCCACCAGCCATACGTATACGGACGGGGGGGGAGGTGAGGAAGGCATGGCAGCCACCCGCCCCATCCCTCTGTCCCCTGCCGCCCCTTGTCTTGCACGGCCAGATAGTCCACAACACAGCGGCCATGTGAGTGAGAGCAGTCATTCATGCTGAGAGAGAGAGAGATAGAGAGATAGAGATATACTTTATTAGTCTCCCGAGGAAGAAATGTGTCTTAGACAAAGGGCCCGTATGCAAGCGTAGCCCTAGTCCATGTCGCCACAGTGCAGCGCCAAATACATCTTTCTTGCATCATAGAAAAAAAGAAAGAAAGGGAGGATGGGGGATGGGGGGGCGAAGCATCATAACACATACAGTTGCATTGTGTAGGCACGGAAACATGGAATGGGTGAGGGTATTGACAGTATTGAGAGAGAGGCCTTTGTGTTTTAGAATCTCCCCTAAAGTCGTTTCTAGACCTACAGTATATCAATGAAGGTGAATTCTCTACTAGTAGAAAAAGACAGGGCAGTTCATTTTTGGTTGTGTTCGGGTGATACAATATGCTCTGAAAATAGCCTGTTGTGAGCTTTAGCATGCAACTAAGGGCTGTATTTTGCGTGTCTCTTAAGTACCAGGTCTTATTCCCTAACTTGAGTAAACTAAAGACCTGGAGGCGTGATCAATGCCATTTGGCTATTCTGAGTGGCCAAAGAGCATTGATCACGCCTCCATGTCATGCAAAACACTGTTTAAATAGCTTAAGCATGACTTGCAACATTGTTTTTAATTGCACGATTTTAATTGCTTGCACACTTGGAAATATCCTACCAATTTCATATGACATGCCTTTACAAAATATATTTTTTCATCACATGTATTATTAGTTTTATACATTTTAGGAGTGAAAACATTATGTTTAGATGCCTGTGACAGCCTCTCAGCTGGTCAAACAATGCTGCTCCGCTGTTCTACGACAGAAAAACACGTGAGTTTTGTCAAGCTTTGGCGGAAATGGTAAATGCCGAAAATTTCTGTAATTTCGGCGTGCACCCATATTTTGGCGTACACACGGTTGATAAATGAGGGCCTGAATACCGGTATGACTATAAAACTAGATTTGCTGTAAAAAAAAAAAAAAAAACAACTGAATGAGACCCTGCAGCAGTTCACTATGTGAAACATGGCATGGAACCAACCAAGCCCTAAAGCAGGTTTTCATTTATTTTCTGTTTTTTTTTATCTCCCTGTCTTGGCTAATCTCCTGCTCTGTTCAGTTAGAAAATGAGACCGATAATAAATCAGCTATTATTCCACACGGTTCTCTTCATTTAGAATGGCTTTCACAATAAGGTTTATTTGTTGTGGATTGTGTGCTGGCGGCGGCTTCTGAAGCTGTTTGACACATGCTCGGCCAACCCTGCTGGCATCATGGTGGAATATTTTGGATGTCCATTTCCAGTATTTCCATTTCCGCCGGCGGGGGGCAGCGGCTGTCCACCTCATGAACAGCTCTCAGCGGGTAAATATGGGGCTGGTCAAGGTCTCAGGTTCCAACTCCGATATTTTAGATGTTCCCTCCTGGACCCCCCTGGGGTTTAATCAATTTTGGGCGGGAACCCTTTTTGATGTTAGCATTGTGTTATGCCTTAGCTATTGAAAAATAGCAGATCTTGCTATGAGCTGCTATTTTTGAAGAATCGTGAAAAGTGACATGAAAGTGTTTGTGAACGACTGACATAGAAAAACACAGCTTTTTCAAGAAAACAGTCAGGATTTAGAAGACATTTGCAGAATCGTTCCCAGGTCAGAATGTGTTAAGAGGTTAAAGAATGCACGCAAAGTTGAAGCTGAGAGTTTGCTCGATTTGATCAAATACACAACTTATCTGAAAAGTGATGCATACTTTTAGGGGAAAAAATGAAACTAAAAGGGTGATGCAAGGCTGGATCTATCATATGGGCACTTTGGGCGCGTGCCCTCAAAAGCGTCCCTTTTATTTAGCTCCATGGAAGCTAACGGAGACGAAGATGTGACTGATACATCGAAACGTTGTCTCTTTTTTTGATAACATAACATAACTGATAATAACATAAGGGCTTAAACTGTCTGAGTTGCTCCAGTGCCTCCTCTCCCCCTGTAACCTGTCTTTGCCTCTGAGACGCCTCTCTCTCAGACTGGCCTGCCACAGCCTCGAGGCGCCGAGTTGGAACTCACTTCTGCTCACTGTTAGGTTGTTCACCAGCAGTGTTATAGATATACTGTATGTACTGTATACTGTCTGTGCGCTGTGGTATCCCTCTATTAAATAAATCAGTAGAATCTCTCTAAGTTAGTAATATCCATCCTGTCCACTCGACTCCACTGTAGGTGCTACGCTGTCTCATCTGTCTTATCTTACTGTGTCTATTTCAGCAGTCACAATACAGTATTCATAAGAAGCATGAGAGCGTGTGGTAGCTGTCGGGCAAAAACATTGTATCCCCATATTTTCATCTTTCTTATGGCTTTTTCGCTAATTAACCCATTCTGAACGGGAACCCGTTTTGGTGTTAGCATCATGTTATGCTTTAGCTATTTAAAAATAGCAGATCTACAAGCTCATAGCGCGCCACCGAGTGGCGCGCTACGAGCTTGTAGGTCTGCTATTTTTTGAAAAATCGAAGAGCGACTGACATTTTTAGAATCTGATCTCAGGTCAGAATGGGTTAATCAGACCAGTGTGTGTCCAGTGGAAACCTCGTATGAATCTGATCTCAGGTCAGAATGGGTTAATGCCCGAATTCATGATACTTTCCGCCAAGGACAATACAGCAAGAGAGTGCCAAGAACTACTTAGGACGACCTAAAAAAGGGACAGTATACCTAGGACGACATTGGACGAAAAAGTATTTTTATAATGAAAAATGAAAGAAATGCTTCCGTGTTAACGGAAATGCGTAGATTTTGTCTGTCTGTCTCGCTTCTTAAAGAGGCCGCATTATGGCTAAAACCGCGGTAAAATGCTGAGGTATTTGTACTTTATTTCCAATAGCCAGTACTTTTACTCTACTACATCTCAGAGGCAAATATTGCCTCTACCTTTGGTTGCTTTGAAGGCCAACATCAGAGTTTTCTACGCCAATGTACAGTAGGGATACAATACACAATACAATACAGTAGGGAGTGGAGAAGGGTGGAGACATGTGAGCATTTTGGCTGGTTGGTTGACCAAGCGTGTTGCGGCATTCTGGATCAATTGGAGAGGCTTAAGTGCACATGCCAGTATAGGCCAGTAAGGAGAGAGTAGCAATAGTCAAGGTTTTAGCCTCGGTCCCATGAAGGCTTACTCATCTGCCAAGAGAAAAGCCTGGTCACAACCTAAGGCAGAGAAGCTATCGGCGGATCTGTCGGTGCGGAACATCCGTCGGATGTATTTCCCCCGGGGTTACGATATTTTTCTGACCAATCACAACAACACTTCACGGAGAATGTAAACTGATTTGTAAAGCATCAACGTAATTTCCTTGAGTGGTACTTGCCCAGCGTGTCAAGGTGTGATGATGACTGGCTAAGGAGCTGACTCCTGGGTGAGGAAGGGTCTAACCCTTTCACAGTATTGATACTTTAACTTAAGTAAACATGGAGTTGGTGTTCGAGATATGCCTGATTCATGTCGCTGCACGTCATGCACCGAAAATATCCGATCTACGAGCTTGAGAATGGCCATAGGATACAGCATTCTTAAAAAAAAGAATGTTCATGCTCACAAGTAATACAAACACCCGTCTGTGTGTGTGTGTGTGTGTGTGTGTGTGAGTGCGTGCGTCTTTGGCAGTGGTTCATAAAGCTGTGTCCCTGGCTCATGTTAAATAAGAAGACAGGCATTTTAAATGACAATTGGCTAAGAGGAGCACAGGCGTTCAGTTATCTGCTTTAGGTGCTGGAATGAAAGTAATGTAAAAAAAATGGAAAACTCTTGACAACAGCATTTGTGCCGACACCCAATTTAATTACAAGCGCAGCTGTTCCACTCTCGTACAATGTGTGTAACGTGCTTGGCGCGCACACGTACACACACACACAGACACACACACACACACACACACACACACACACGTGCGCACACGATCCATGTACCATGTTAATGAGGAATTAAGGAGAGTCTTGTCGGATATTAATGAGCTATTCCCCCCAGACAGACTTGTTGGCTCACGCAATAATTTGCAAAATGCCCCCCACCCCGACAGGAAGTTCTAAAAAGCCGCCACGAACGTGGAGCAGATGTCCCGCCTCCCCGCCGCTTCCATGTCTCCTTATAGTCGTTTGCAGCCGGCAAATTAGTCAGAGCCTCGCTGTGTCAGCTTGTTGCTTAGCAATGTGCCGCTGTGTGTGTGTGTGTGTCTGAATGACACTGCATGCTTGCATACGCCTCCATTCAGCACACGGTGTTGTATAGGCTAGGTCTTACTGGCATTGTTATGATTCTGGGTACTGATAATATCGATTGTGTGCATTGTAGCTGTTGAAATTGTATGTCTTGCACCTGAACCAGTCTCTCTCTCTCTCTCTCTCTCTCTCTCTCTCTATTCTCCCACCCAACTCTCTAATCTGTACTAGCCGCAGCGCTCTTTTATTTTTGAGGGGCCATACCTTATAGGCTTAGCCCTGAAATGATGCTACTGTTTTGGGGATGTCGTACCACAGCTAGAATTCTGTGCTGCAAAACGGTATATCTAGACAGTCAATGTACTGTATGCCTGAGCTATGGGATCAGTCAATGTATGCCTGAGCTCTGGGCTATGGGATCAGTCAATGTATGCCTGAGCTCTGGGCTCTGGGATCAGATCACAACTCTTATGGCTGGATATTGCCTACAACGTCACGATTGATATGTATCATAATAAGAGGCCACAGTACAATTTCATTTTGTGACCAGATTTGACTGAGAGCCTGCCATCGTGCAACCTCCAGCTTTTCACCAGAGGAGACAAACTGAATGAGTTAACAGCACAGGCAGACTCTTCACATACACATACTAGAGCATGTCTCAAATAAATATCAGAGCTGAAATCGACATGTAAATATGAAATAAATGCTTAAACATGTAGCTATAGGTGTAATGTTAGAGTCCACAGAAGTTAACCTTTCAAGCCTGTTTTCTCAACTCGCTGTTTTCTGCAAGACGAAGACGTCACATTACTCTATAAGCCATATCTCCAAAACTGGTGGATCAAACTGAACAAGATTCCCTGCTTTCATATGACATGAAAAAAAACATGCAATGGCAGTCCCTCAGTCAAATTTGGCCAAACATGCTGTATAGTATTGAGATAAGAGTGACAACTATCCTGCTGGCACCCTGCTCACCCTGAGCTTGTCCTGTAGCTTGGCTACTTTCGCCCTTCCTGAAACCCGAAAGTGACGCTGAAAGTGGTTAGGTTTTTATAAATATTTAACCGATGAAAAGCACTAACAAGAAAGGGCTCGTTTCCAGGCGACAGTGATGTTTGGCATTCCAAAGACCTCCTCGGCTCCGCGCGGCCGTGTCCAGGACGGAGCAGTTCGGTCGTGTTTCATTAAAGCAAACGGCTGAGGGAGAAGACAGGTCCCTGTGTGTTAGTTCTCTACAAACTGTAGTCGGAGCATTTCGGTCATGTTTCTAGGAGCAGTCCTGGTATGGGTGCACACATAATAACTCCAGAATGGCCGCAATAGTTCCTGGATGTTGCACACAATATAAACAATACAATACAATAGTTCCTGGATATTGCACACAATACAATACAATAGTGCCTGGATATCGCACACTAAGGCTACACAATATATTGTTATATCATTATTGAGGTATGAACATGTGCAATATCAGTATTGCATAAAGATAACGCCGGTATCGCAATATGATATATGATATACACAATATATCGATATATCGTTGATATATCGTGAGTGATATTGAGTATATTGACTTGTTATGCAGGTTTTTTTAATGTTTAGTTTTCAATGTAAAAGTGACACTTCAACCTTTTTTGCAAAAACAATATAATTATGTTAATGATGTCTAGAAGATTTAGAACACGTTCCTGGGGGTCTTTATTTATGTGTGTAATATGTGGTTTTAGATAGTTTAGATTTTAGCAGTGAGCCCAGTGTCTCTGATGTCAGGGAGGGCTGTCTTACTGAGACAACATGTAGTCCAAGGAAGCTTTGAGGAGGAAAGGACATGGTCAAGCTAATATCGCAATATTTGGCATAAATGCCAAGATGTGACATTTTGTCCATATCGTGCAGCCCTATATCGCACACAATACCACCATGTGGTACCGGCTAGTTGAACTATTTCAAAATGTTTTAAATATGGCAGGGATAAAGGGTAAGGCGGTACACAATATCTTCTTCTTCTTGCTGCGAGAGTGAGGTCAACTAGCCAACACTAACTCGGGATTCCTGGATCGCTGCCCTCCACAATTTCCTTTCCAACATCAGGTTCTTGAGCTCTGCAGTGTTGTCAGCCAAGCTGTCGCGCCGCAGCACGTCTACATAGGTGGTACGCTTCTTTTCCCCTCCTGGCTTTGCCCTGGGTTGGCTCCCATAGGGTCAATTTACTTGCCTACACAATATAGGGCCCCTAATGTTTGTGTTTTCACTTCTCTTGTACTACTTGTCTACTTTGTACTTACTTGTACTACTCACAGTGAGGAGCCCCCACCGTGTTTCTTCATTGCAGTAAATAGGCTTACTTTTCCCCCACCACCGCTATTGAATACCCATCCTTTGATTAGTCCATTCCACCCAAGCCACAAGACTTGGGTCGAAGCTTGTCCTTGTAAAAAATGGCATGTGTGTGTGCGTGCATGTGTGCGTGTGCGTGCTGCTGAGTATTTTAACTAAACTCATTAGTCACAGTAGACAACTGTGGTTGAGATGTGGACCTTGCGCGCGCACACACACACACACACACACACACACACACACTCACCCACTTTAGTCCTTACCTTTAATTGCGGCCACTCACATCAATACAAGTGTCACACGTAAATTGAGTGAGTTTCTTCAACAGAGAAATGATCTTTGTTTAATTAATTAATCATTGAACTGAAAGGCAGTGCAGCTGCTGTGGGGAATTTGTACACTTTTGAGATGTATACTTACTACTTGAGTATTTCTACTTCATACAGTACTTCTTCTCCACTTCAAGTCAGAGGCTCTATTGGCAATACTCCCACCACTGTTTGTCTCGTTAATGAAACATCGGATTGAAAGGCAGCGCTGCTATAGGGCCTTAAGCCTTTGTCTTAACCCATTTTGGGCAGGAACCCCTTTTTGTGTTGGCATTATGTCATGCTTTAGCTATTGAAAAATAGCAGATCTACAAGCTCATAGCGCGCCACCGAGTGGCGCGCTACGAGCTTGTAGGTCTGCTGTTTTTGAAAAATCGTGAAAATGTGCCTCAAATTTGGATTTTTTTCTTTTTCTTTTTTCAGAACAAACGTTTTTAACTCAAATCTTTGCTTCTGGGGAGGTCCCTGGAACAACATGTTTTCAGATGGGGGTCGGGAGGCCAATTACAGATCATTTTGGGGGTCCTTGACATGAAATATTGAGTGATATAGGCCTAGAAACATACTAGGCATTTCAGAAAACTGTCAGGATGAAGAAGACCTAAATGGGTTAATGGCTATTGGAGGACATTACTGCGAAACAAGGTCGATGCCTGTGCGGCCGCGCTGGAGGATGCTTTGATTAAGTGTTGGCGGTGTGCTAAGAGGAGGACGGGGTGCCGTCTTTCTGTCATCATCACCACCATTATAACCTTTATTTCAACTCTTAAGTTAAGGGGCAGGCCCTCATTTTCAACGTAACCGAGATTCAGAACACAAAAATCAACAGGAATATACAACATTATATACAGCAATATTAAATATATGAATCAGAATACAGAAACTACTCAAAAAAACGTATCAAATAACTAAAACAGATATTCCCGAAAATAAATTAAAACCATTACAATCTTGAACAAAAGTGCTGGAAATCATTTCCGTGAATTGACCCAAGGTCTCAAGGCACTGATCTTATTTTTTAAGGACATCTGGAGCTCATTCCACAGACGGATAATGCTGCCTTGCCTCTAGCTCTGTGTTAGCTAATGGAACCTCACTGGAGCGGGTCTGATAGGGCCTTGAATTCTGATCCAACATAGAACAAATGTAAGGGGGGAGCATTCCTTGTCCTGCAAAGTCATCCTTCACAGAAAATGAGTTAAATGACAATTTATCATCCAGCCAGATGCTAAGGTACCACTTTGTTTTAGGTTTGGGTTGTTTTCTGACCTTATTATGGGCAAACTAGTCCATTCCATGAATTATTTCGCTCCGTTGTGTTGTTTATAAGCAATTTAAGAAATAAAAAATAGGGTCTCATTGACTTCCATTGTAACGGGGAACAATTTACAATTTAGGCATTTAGCAGACGCTCTTAATCCAGAGCGACTTACATTAAGCAAGAACAAAAGCATGGGAATACATCACATAAAAACATTCATCATGAAACATGCGCAAGAAAGTAACAGTGGAATATCTATATAATGAAACTTATACGTATAAACTATACATATATACTACTATGCTATACATATGTACTATGGCGTGCTATGACTATATACAATGCAATTCTAGTGCTGTCTACATAACATGCTATAAGTTTTAAATGCTATCTAAGTCTACAGAAGTGCTATCTAGGGTAGAGTAAGTGCTATGGGCCATGATGGAGTCTGAAAAGGTGGGTTTTCAGACCACGGCGGAAGATTGGGAGTGATGCTGCAGTTCTGACTGCCATGGGAAGTGCATTCCACAGTTTTGGAGCCAGAAGGGAGAAGAGTTTGGGACGTGTGGAGCGTTGTCCCGGCGTTTTTAGTGAGGGTACTTCCAGCTTCCCTGCGTTAGCTGATCTGAGTGCGCGGGAGGGTTTGTAGGGGTCAATCATACTTGCAAGATATGGGGGAGCCATACCTTTGGTTGCTTTGAATGCCAGCATCAGAGTTTTGTATTCTGTGCGGGCAGCGACCGGGAGCCAGTGGAGGGAGCGGGGAACAGCTCTCAGTCACTCTTTTAGGACATAAATGAATGCAACAAAAGCTATAATCAGTATTTATGAATGTATCGTCGTTTCTAGTATAAAAGAAGAGGAATTGAAAAAAAACGAGGCACTGATGAAACAGCGTTTCTAAGACGGTTAGTCCCAATCCTTGATTCTGATTTGGTTTCCGTTTAGTAAACATACTAAGAAATACTGTAATCTACTGTACTGTACACCTTAGATCAGTTCATCTCAATCATTCACAGGTGCTTGATTTGTTTCTATACACTACAGTGATCCATCCATAAACATCTTGCTTTATGGTTTCAATGGGTTAACATAAAAAAGACAGCCTCAGGGCTTAAAGTTCTCAGTCCTGGGGACTGATTTCAGTCCTGAGGATCTCATAGGGGTCATTTAATGAGATCAGTGCAGATTTGCAAAAACACATTTTCAGTCTTGGGGGTTGTTTTTGGCTTTAAGCCCTGCAGCCTGAGTCTCCTACTCATTCACTCTTAACTAGTTAACATGAACACACTATAGTGATGTAGTAAGAATTGGATAACATTTTAATTGATATAAATTAATTAATGTAAAGCCTCGCCTCTCTCCCCGTCTTTCCCTCTCGGGGGCAATATGCAATTACAACTATCACGTCTGATGAGGACAATAATTGTTTTGGGATAGCTTGAGATTACGAGAAGACATGCATGGGCCTACGGGGGCGTCTACTCTGTAATAGATTCTGATTACCAGTGGCACAAAGTAACTGCGTACGTTGAATTCTTAAGTACTGTACTTAACATGTTCAAGGTACTTTTACTCCTTTTAATCCTGGTCTCTAAACTGCCTCCCCCTGGCCAGCCGGGGCGCCTGATGGAGGGGAAAGGAACTGGTTGGAATAACGTGTTCCTTCCACGCGCTATGTCCAACCAGGGAAACTCCCCCCTGTCAGGTGTAAAGGAGCAACTTGGACACTCAGGCATGAAGGGAGCATGAGTTAAGTCCGTTGCTCTCCCCAGGTTGGCGGAGGGTGTGTAGAGCCCAGGATCACAGTAGATGATTGGCACAGGGGTGAAAAATGGGTAACAAAATCGTGGGATAAAGAATATTTTTTTTTTTAAAAAGGTACTTTTACTTTACTTTATTTCAGTTTCTGGATACTTTATATATTTCTACTCCACTACATCTCGAAGGGAAATATTGTACTTTTGACTCCACTGCAATTACAGTAGATGACAGCTTTAGTTACTAAATGTTTTTTATTTCTTTGTTTTTTTCTTCAGAAATAGCATATCTATTGATGCTATTCACACGCCATCTTCCCAGCAAGGTGACACTTCCCATAGAGAGCCCATTCATCCAAACAGAAAAGTCCTCTCTAATTATTTTAAACACCGTCAAAATCACCAACATTGCAGCTGTAGGGAAAGCTTGAATTATCCTCTTTCAATCTGTCAAGAATTTCTTGACAGGAAGTAGCTCATAGAATTTCTATGGTGGATTTTTATGAAACAAACACTTTGAAAGAGGTTGAAAGAGGATAATTCAAGCTTTCCCTATACAGCTGCAATGTTGATGTTGTTTAATATAATTAGAGAGGACTTTTCTGTTTGGATGAATGGGCTGTCTATGGGAAGTGTCACCTTGCTGGCAAGATGGCTGCGGTCTGAATAAAGAGAATAAGCTCACAGGTTGTAGATGTACATTAAAGAACTCGTCGCCCTTAAACCTGCCACTCAAAGCCTCCGCTCTTCAAACCCCCACTTTCTCCCCGTCCCCAAAGCGAAGCTCCGCACCATGGGTGACCTGTGGAACTCCCCCCTTTACACCTGAGAGCACCACCAGTCCTGATGCTTATAAAAATGGACTAAAAACCTAACTTAAAAAAAAGCATTCTCCATTTTTTTCCTCTTTCTAGTTTTAACTAGTTTTTATTCGTTTTTGCCATGTTTTAACTCTTATTATTTTGTTATGCACTTTACATTCTTATGCGTCATAATTACAGTCCAACAAGCCCTGTTTTATTCCTTGACAATGAATGTTCCCCTCCCAGAATACACTGGGGTTGAAGTGGTTAAATGTGACATTGGAGCAGAGCGTGCTCTTCTTCAAAAGTTGAACACTTTTTCTGCTCGAGGCACTCCGGGCACTCTGTCAAAAAGAGAACAAGACCCAGCACTGAGGTGTGATGCTATGCGCTGGAAAGACGAGTCTTTAGCATAGACACGCACGGCATGCAGAAAGGCTGCTGGCACCTCATAAAAGGCTTTCCTTTTGACCCCTATGAAAGTGTTCTTGACTTTATATTCAAGTATAGCTCCTCTGTGCTCGCATGCCTTCAAAGGTATGAGTGCCAACGTTTGCTAAGAAGGCAACTTTTGGACGAGACCCTAATCCAGAAAGTATATACTTTCCACTCTACAGTGCATGTTACCTTATCCCATTCTGACCGGGAACCCATTTTGGTGTTATCATCATGTTATGCTTTAGCTATTGAAAAATAGCAGATCTACAAGCTCGTAGCGCGCCACCGAGTGGCGCGCTACGAGCTTGTAGGTCTGCTATTTTTGAAAAAATCGAAGAACGACTGACATTTTTAGAATCTGATCTCAGGTCAGAATGGGTTAATCAGACCAGTGTGTGTTCAGTGGAAACCTCGTATGAATCTGATCTCAGGTCAGAATGGGTTATGAGCCATGTTGCTGTCAAAGCAAGGCAAAAGGAAGAAGAAAATGTCAGGCAGAGAAGCCTCATGAAGGTTTTATGCTGGCACGGTGAGGATGACGGCTCCCTGGGCTGATCTGAGAGAGGCATGATTTCATTTCATGTAAGGGTGTTTCCGAAGCTCCGGACCGGGACGAGTGTTGCATTTCAAGCAGTGGAGGAAGAAGAAGTAGTCGCATGTTTTACATTAAGTAAAAGTATCAATACCCTATTGTAGATATTGTAGTCTGTTTCAAAGTCCCGGTATTCAGAATTGACTTGAGTAAAAGTACAAATGCATTGGCTTCAAAAAATACCGAATTATATAACCATAGAGCCTAGTGTAGATTGGCTATTTAAACTTATTTGTCGTATACGAAGAAGTATGGGGCTTAAGTGGTTAAGAAAAATGTCATCGTTTTTCAAAGCACAGAAATGAAGCAATATACTCTATACTCTATTAACCCATTCTGACCTGAGATCAGATTCATACGAGGTTTCCACTGGGGACACACTGGTCTGATGAACCCATTCTGACCTGAGATCAGATTCTAAAAATGTCAGTCTTATTTTTCTAAAATAGCAGACCTACAAGATTGTAGATCTGCTGTTTTTCAATAGCTAAAGCATAACATGATGCTAACACCAAAATGGGTTCCCGTTCAGAATGGGTTAAAAGATTGACTGCATGACCGATCCCTTTAATATACTGATGTGATGTGCACATTAATCTTTCATACAACAAACGTCGTGAAACCCTTTCTGAGAGACAATGGCAGCAGCGAGAAGCAATTGTGATCGACACAAATCACACGGCATTGCTGGCGTCGCTCCCCAGAATACTGAACACGGTCAAACTGAAGGAAGTATATCTTGTTTTTGCCAATAACTATAGCTATACGACATACATCTTGAAGCTGTCAGGGATAAAAAAAAAGAAAATATATACCTGACTGTAAACCAAACCATTGTCATTTTTCAACAAACATAAATTGTTCCTCTAGTTTGGGAACGTGTTGCAGTCGGAGCCATTCCGCTGTCGCAGAGTAAACCTATTTGAAGTTATATTTCATCATCAAAATGGGGTTAACCCCTTAAAATAAACACTATTTCATTTGTTGACTTTCATCCCTCAGGCCACTCCTTTTGTCCGTTCTATACCTTAACCCATTCTGACCTGAGATCAGATTCATACGAGGTTTCCACTGGACACACACTGGTCTGATTATAACCCATTCTGACCTGAGATCAGATTCTAGAAAATGCCAGTCGTTCTTCGATTTTTCAAAAAATAGCAGACCTACAAGCTCGTAGCGCGCCACTCGGTGTCGCGCTATGAGCTTGTAGATCTGCTATTTTTCAATAGCTAAAGCATAACATGATGCTAACACCAAAACGGGTTCCCGGTCAGAATGGGTTAATGTCCAAAAGCATTGTGAGCTTGTATTTGGCACATTTTCAGCTAAAGTAAAAAATTGAGTGCCATGATTTTTGTACTTTTTCTGTTTGGTATGGAGTTACTGAAGCATTACTTTATAGATGCTGTGTATTTTTGGTTTCTTCCTGAAAGCTGAAAGAGTTTGCATCATATGGCCGTGTGTGTGTGTGTGTGTGTGTGTGTGTGTGTGTGAGAGAGAGACGGTGACAGGCAGGGAAATATGTTGTCACAGTAGAAACCCTGCTGCGAAGTGTGAACATACAAACTTAGAACGTACGTCGTGCACGCATGTCTGTGCGTGAGCAAGTTAACCATGGTGCCCGGTGCTATGTGATTTAATAATGAATTCTCTCTCGCTCTCTCGCTCTCTCTCTCTCTCTCTCTCTCTCTCTCTCATTTTGCCTGGAAAGATAACGCCTATCCACTTTCAATAGAACATATTTATTTTAAAAAGGCTTTGTGGGGCTGAAATTCATGGAGTGGGTGTTGTGAAACTTTTGCTAGTCAATAATTATATCAAACTGAACGTTAGTTTTTATGAAAAAAAGGCTTTATGGGGCTGAAATTCATGGAGTGGGTGTTGTGAAACTTTTGCTAGTCAATAATTATATCAAACTGAACGTTAGTTTTATTGAAAAAGTGACAGCTTTAACTCTAAAGGTCTCTACACACCGGGAGCCAGTATTTTGTGCTATGAATTCGTAATAAGATTTATAGTAATACATAAGAGCTGCATCAGGGGCTTTAGAGCTGTGTCAGGGGCCTCAGGGCAATATCAGAACCTTTAGACTTGCGTCAGGGGCCTGAGGGCAATGTCTGAGCCTTCAGACCTGCGTCAGGGGCCCCAGGGCTGTGTCACAGGCTTCAGAGCTGCTTCAGGGGCCTCAGAGCTGAGTCAGGGGCCTCAGGGCTGAGTTAGGGGCCTCAGAGCTGCGTCAGGGGCCTCAGAGCTGCGTCAGGGGCCTCAGAGCTGAGTCAGGGGCCTCAGGGCTGTGTCAGGGGCCTCAGAGCTGTGTCAGGGGCCTCAGAGCTGCGCCAGGGGCCTCAGCGCTGCGTCAGGGCCGGTTGGCTTTGGCATAGACATCTCCTCCATCTGTTCCAACAAGTATCCCAAACAACAACGGTAAACAATACCATTGTGGTTTCACCACAGTGGCTGCTAGGGGTGGAGCCAGACCCCGTCTCCTTGGCAGAGTTCATCATTGCTATACTATTACTTAAGTATAAAATAAATTAATCATGAGTAATCCTATCAATGTTGTCACGCTCCCTCCTCATGCCCGCGGCACTGGCTTAATGAGCCGATTAGTACCGCGCAATCACACAAGCAGATTGTGTGCGTGCGGGCGTGGCTGCGGGTGTGCGTGCGTGCTGGCGTGGCTGCGGGCGTGCAGAAGGTCTCAAACGAGTGAACGAGCCATTAACGGAGTCTTGAACGACGTCTTGTCGATGGAGCGGTGTCAGAGACTCGGACACCGGGTTGCTTTCATTAAATGGATGGCTAGCTTTTTTAATTGTCACTTGTGGGTTAACTGAGGACTTGACTTGGCTCCAAATACACGCCTGTCTCGGAGAGAGAGAGAGGGAGGGAGGGGGAGGAAGGGGGAATTCTACCTGTAAACTAGGTTAATTTACCCAATGCTGTACTTACAGCAAGTACAGTTATGCTATTAATAGTCCACTGCATCTCACAGGCAAATATTGGAAATCGAACTAACATAGTTGAATTTGGCCTATCATTATCACAATGCATGAGTTGTTTTTTTTCTTTGTTTTTTAAACACCTTGACATTTTTTGCATGTGTGTGTATAAAATAAACCAGTAAGACAGGGCGAGAAGTGGTTGTGCTGAAACAACAGGTCTGGCAATGGTAGAATACGTCAATCAGACCGCTTTGCTTGGCCCAGTGGATTTAAATAAACTCACTCATTGATTCACTCGTATACCAAAATCCATTATAATTGAAGAAAAAAAAATGCTTCTCAGGTCAAATATTGATATGCGATTAAAATCATATTAACTTTGATTAATTAATTACAATGCCTCGAATATGTAATCATATGCACATTCAATGATTCACACATCTTCATCAACAATCTTCTCATGTATTGGAACAGTTGCCCTACTGCAGTGGTTCCCAAACCTTTTTCATGTCAAGTACCCCCAAATTGACACTAATTATCCCACAGACCCCCATAAGAGAAGATTTTTACGGCTCTAGCAGTGATTCTCAACCAGTTTAATTTCAAGGACCCATCAGTTTGACATGCATTAGTCTATGGACCCCCAATGAATGGCATTTCTATCTCTGGGACTATCTCTGTACAATCAATTTTAATTTAACTCTCAGAGTTACAGACCCATAAGGGTCCATTTGGGTCCAAATGATCATTTAGCTGGGTCCCCCCTGGAACTCCCTCAAGGACCCCTGGGGGTCCCCGGACCCCACTTTGGGAACCACGGCCTACTGTATAAGGACGCGCTCTTGGGACTTGTCACTTCCTGTGGGGGCTGTCACTCATAATGCACTATAGCTCTCCATACTGTAGAGACAGCACAGCCTTGTAAAAGGCCTTGTCGCTCAAGCTCTTACATTACCCAGCGTCCTTTTATATAACCCATTCTGACCTGAGATCAGATTAAAAAAAATGTCTTCTATACATCCTGACAGTTTTCTGAAAAAGCTATGTTTCTATGTCAGTGGTTCTTCGGTTTTTCAAAAATAGCAGACCTACCACTCGGTGGCGCTCTATGAGCATGTAGATCTGCTATTTTTCAATAGCTAAAGCATTGAACACCAAAAGGGCTTCCCGCCCAAAATGGGATAAAAAAAGAACCATACATTTCATTTTCGGGCTGTCAGTCATCTGCTATGAATAGCGACCATAATATTTTCCCTCCTGAAATGGTGAATGTCTTTTTTATTTATTATTATTTTGTATTTTTTTGAACATGACTGAAAAGATCCAGAGATCACTATAGGCTGGTGTGTGTGTGTGTATATATATATATATATATATATATATATATATATATATATATATATATATATATACTGTAGGTGCATTCACATCAGGTGCAATCCGGGGAAAAAAAGAAAAAATACTTGACAGAGCTCAGATGCTTCATGGTTATGATTCACTGTGGAGAAGCCTGGGTGGCTTGGTTCCTGTCCTAAAAATAATGAATAGCTTTCTATGAGGCTTTATGGAAATCTCTATCTATGCTGGTCTGAATGAATGGGCTTTCATGTTGGTGACAAGAACATGTCACATTTTGTTACAAAGGACTTTTTACCGTACGTACACACACGGAATCTCAATGAAATGTGTGTCCACATGAAACCAAACCACTGAAAACGCCAAACAACCACTGACAACATTTAAGTAACACTGTAAAGCTGCCACAAAGCACCAAAGAGTTAAATCCCCACCTTTTTAAGTTTTTTAACTGGTTTATTTTTCCTAATGTTTTTGTTTAATTATTTAGAAAAGGCGTCATCGGCGTGGAGAAACATACAAAAATAGGCGTCAAAAAGGCACAAATGGCACCACGGGTTTCGTTTTTTTGAAAATAATAACAACCCTACTGTATATCTTGGGCTTGGGAGATGATTATTTCCAAGTTGCTTGTGCTTTCACAGAGAGCGCTGTATGTGAAATTGCCCGTGGCAAAAAAGTTTTTGTTTATTTCCCCGTTCTCCCTCTCTGCATTTAATGGTGTGTGCTGACTAGCTGAATGCTAAATGACCATTTTGTGAGTCCACACACACACACACACACACACACACACACACACACACACACACACACACACACTGTCTGGCATGGGTCCCCTAGGATCACGTCTTAACGGCAACATACCGTAACTGTTTTGAGAAATAGCAGGAAATAGCAGATATACGCTGCGCTGCAAGCTTGTGCACCTGCTATTTTTTTAATATTTTTTAGCAAAATCGTGAAAGCGTTAATTTATTTACAAATTCTCTTAAATTAGTTTTAACCTGCCACGGTTAGTTTTAACATGCCATGCATGTCGGGAGCCACGGGTTAGTTTTAACCAGCCACAGGTTAGTAGTTTTAACCTGCCACATATGTTGGGGCGCAACGGGTGAGTTTTAAACAGCCACCGGTTCGGTGTAACCGACCACAGATGTTGGGCGCAACGGGTGAGTTTTAACCATTCGGTGTAACTTTGGGTTACTTCAGTAACTTCAGACCGGAGGGGGCCATGTGTGCTGCCGTGTCGCCTCCTAGGGCTGAGCAGACCGCGGGGGTCTCGCTCGGTCGCTCCCCGGAGTGGCCGGTTGTCCTCCAGGTGGTGGGCGACGACCGCACAGGAGTAAGCAGCATAATGGTGCCTCATTGTGCCATGCTAGTGCAGTGGAGGCTATACTGGTGAGGACAAAACAACCGAAGTGGCCAGTGCTGTGTGTTTTCAGCAGTGAAGCAGGCTGACAAGGCTTGTTAGTATGCGTGGGTCCCTGAAAACATCCTATCTGATGGTGTCGGCCATCAAAAGAGATTGCTACTCCCAATCTTGTACAGTTTAATTAGCTTTATGCTAAACAAACATCACAATCAAGGGCCTGTTTGTGTTGGGGAGACGGCTCAGTCAGGGATCCCTGTAGTGAAGGGGAACACATGGTGTCCTCACTCCTCACCATCTTAACTTGCTGCAATGGTGGCATTCGGCCTGCATGGCCTATACCTCTGGGGGGAGGGAGGCTTGGGCCAGGGGTTTGGTGCCAGTCGGTAGAGTCAGGACCTCAGGTCCATGTTGTGGTAGTTGGAAGACAGGAGTGCCGCTGAAGGCTCTCTTCTCTTAATGGGCCTTAACTTGCGCGACGTGTCAGCCTTTCTACCTGGCGGAGAGCATAGTGCGGCACGTGCAGTATAGCCTGGAGTGTCAAAGGCTTGGCGTGCGTTCTCCGGGCCCAGGCGGAACATGCATGTGGTATGCGGGTACGCCTGGTGCTAGCATGCGGTCCCATGTGGGTGAAACATACCCGCTCGGGGGTAGGGAGGACCTGTTCTGTCATGACCACCGGTAACCATATTAGCTTGAGAAGTGTTGTGTCAACTGCAGCCACAAGGTTAGCGTGGGCGGCAGGCTCCGGGAAGGCCACTAGGTGGGAAGCCGGGCATTGGACGTCAAAGTCACGATCCAATAAGAATTGTTTGAGTGTATGTGATGTTCTGTGTGTCTGCGCCACCTGGTGGCTGGACCCCATAGTGACGGGAGTGACTGTGTTGTCGGACTGTGACTATGTCTAACCAACTTATGCGCCCCATGTGACCCAGCCACAGGCCTGCACGGCACTCTTATTGCGATGATTTCCTCGTTTCAGTGAGACTCAAAGGTTAGTGAAGAGCGCCATCTAGAGCGAACACTGAAAACACACGACATGCATCAAAACACGTTTATTTTTCAGTGTTCGCGCTAGATGGCCCTCTTCGCTAACCTTTGAGTCAACGTTTGAGTCTCACTGAAACCAGGAAATCATCGCAAATGGAGTGCTGTGGGCGGCTGTGGCTCAAGAGGTAGAGCAGGTCGTCCAATGATCCATGGGTCGGCGGTTCGAATCCCGGCTCCTCCTGTCTACATGTCGAAGTGTCATTGGGCAAGACACTGAACCCCAAATTGCTCCCGATGTGCTGGTTGGTACCTCGCATGGCTTCCGCCGCCATCGGTGTATGAATGTGTGTGTGAATGGGTGAATGTACGTAATGCACAATCTATGTAAAGCACCTTGGATAAAGGCACCATTTACCATACTTTGCAGTTTGGGCTTTCGGATAATAAGACGCAGTGGCGCGCATGGTGACAAAAGACCAAGGGCAACGGATGTCCCTCCTTTGACACAACACGTGCCAAGGACGCCGCGGCGGGTTTGAACGGACAAAGCCGCCACAATGCCACGCCTTGACTTTGCGATTAGCGTTCATGAAAACGAGCTACGCTGCCGCGGCGGCGCTTCTCACAACAACACGCTAATCTGAACGCTTTGTTGTTATCTGCTGATAACGGCTGAATGGACCGTGTGTGTGTGTGTGTGTGTGTGTGTGTGTGTGTGTGTGTGCGTGTGTGTGTGTGGATCAGTGGATGGAAGAAGTACTTGCATAAAAGTATCATACTGCAATGTAGATTACTCTGTTACAACTCTGTGTGTAAAAAAAGTAGTCAAAATGTTTTATAAGTAAAAGTATAAATCTTGCAATGTAGAGATACTCTAGGTTACAAGTAGAATTCCGCTAATCATATTTATTTTAGTAGCCTAAACGGGGGAAAAAAAGTGTTTTTTCCCCCCTTTTTTATATGAATTATAAAATAAAATAAAATGATAAATGCTTGATTAAACACAGACAGTATATTTCTGGGGGAAACAAATAAATAAACTGGGAATAGCATTGCACAACAAAGTACTAAAACAGAGAGAGAGGGGCGGGGGGTACTGCGCCCTGGGTGCATTTTCGCATTTTTAATTCACTAATGAATTCATACTTAATTTATAATTTGTTAAATTGGAAAAAGGGCTTCGTTAAGACCTCCATTATTATTATGGTCAATGCCATGTCAATTATAGTATGAAGTATGTCACACATGGCTACCCCAGACCACACCCCAAACATCTCCTGAATTCTGACACTCCAACGTTGACAGCCCTGAAGTATGATATGATGATGATGTATCGTGTGAAAAAAGTACAAAGGTGTTTGCATGATCAAACTATACATAACGGGCTGACTCTGTGTCACTTATACTGTGAACACAGCTGCGCTGATGAAGGCTGAGCTAACGTGTTAGGTTTCTGGTCTAGAGGGGGGGGGGGGGGGGGGGTCGCGGCTGAGATTTTTCGCACGTCCTGATTGGATCTCACCGATCTGTCCGTCAGCCCCGGCCCCTCCTCTCCCCGCCTAGTGCAGCACTACGTCACTTCATTTGGAGCGATGCCCGTCGCCCACTCGGAAGGGTTGACTCCCACTTCTAGACCAGAGCGGCCAATGTGTTTCCCCAGCCAGGGTTAAAAAAATGTTGCACTGACGAAAATGAAAGCCTGGGTACCGAGGCTAAGGCTCATATAGCCGAAACGCATGAAGCGTTCCTTTTCGGTGTTGTCTAACTGGAAATACTTTGTCTCGCCACATTTTTGGATGTGCTACAGTTTTTATGTACAATCTTTTTTTTGTGTACTGATTTGGGTCTAGCACTTTCACACACTGAAATCCATTGCTGATGCGTAGCCTCTTTTTACACAGCCTTGCGCTGATGACTATAACGATACAGGCTGTCATGCAACACCCGACACACCATAACACTCCTCCTTCTGTAGCGGATTCCATCTAATCCATTCCACATTCCATCTAATCCATTCCACATGACACATCCCTCTCTCTCTCTGAGGGGAGAAGTGGGGGGAGTTATTTCTTCAGTTTCCATAGAAACGTGCATTCACCTCAGGTGTTCTCATGCAGCTCTCTGTGTGTGTGTGTGTGTGTGTGTGTGTGTGTGTGTGTGTGTGTGTGTGTGTGTGTGTGTGTGTGCCCCTCTGATCAGTTGCTCATCAGCCCTCAAATGGCGGGTGGGGTGGGGTGTGGTGGGGTGGGGTGGGGTGGAGGGGGTGAGCCAAGTGTACAGGGACACATCAACCCAGCAGCCAGGCTGTCGCTGTACTGTATATCACTGGTTCCCAAAGCTCCAAAGTTCCATCTTTAAAATATGGAGATAAGAGGTTTTGGGGCCTGGGAGTCCGGGACTATCGGGCAGCGATATGGAGGCTGCTCATCATCAGTCTATCCACCAGTGGAGACCTGACTCCCTGTCGCTGTATATTTAACCAGTGGTGTAAAGTAACTAGGTGCATTTATTCAAGCACAATTCTGGGGTATGTTTTACTTTACTGGATGTAGGAGCCAAAGAGTGCTTAGCTATAGTGGTTGTCACTTGGTTGGTGATGGGTGTGGGCACCGCATTGACGTTCCGTTATTGGTGGGAGCGTCTCTGTGGGTGGCCCTTGGTAGTCAACAAATATGGGTGTCTGAACCAGCTCACTCACTAAGGCTGTTTGAACTTGGAGGCAGGGTGAGCTGGGAGGATGCACTTTGTTGACCGCACAATATACTTTGTTATAGTTTGATTTATTCATGTTGTTTGCTCACTGTTTGACTGTTATTTATTAGATTCTTTGCACATATTTATTGCATATATATATATTTATTTATTGTATTGTAATATTTTGTGCACTGAGCTATATAGACATTTTAAACTTTGAGCTTGTTTGGATATGAATCATTTTATCATTGTTTTGTCGCGCGTCATTACAGTTTGTTTTTAGCTCCCAGGCTTAGCCTGCCGGCATAAGTAATTTATTGGTAAATTATTATCAGCCACAACACTGGAGTAGTTCCACTCTTCAATACCTTTTTACCTCTGCTCCACTACTGTACATCTCAAAGGCAAACATTGCATACTTTCACTCCACTACAATTATTTAAAAACCTTTTACTTACTGTAGATACTTCGCAAGATCACAAGGTGATCTTGTATAAGTCTGTTGTTTTAGCTACTCTTGCGCAATGGCATATATGGAGACACGAGGTTTTCTTTCTACCAGACAGCCTATATATACTGTATACTGTATGCTGATATACTGTAGGCTCATGAAGCCATAGATGGAAGCAATGTAAATCAATTTGCAATAACCGAGCTTCAAATGACAGTATTTTAACGTTTGGTTTCCAGAGATCAGTTTTCCTCATCAGTTTTCCTCAGCGGCGTTAGTCGAGATGCGTCTCATGCATAAAACAAAAGAAATAGGACAGAGAAATCCAATCCTCCGCAATATTCATCAAGCCGGAACTGTGAAATCAATATCGAAAAAAATATCATATTATTTAACCCATTTAGGCCTGACGTCGGCATTTTTAAAACGTCAAAAATCCTGACAGTTTTCTGAAAAAACCTTAAGTTTCTGTATCAGTGGTTGTCAATATTTCATGTCAAGAACCCCAAAAATGAATGTAATATGCCTCCACCCCCCCATCTGAAAATATGTTCTTCCAGGGACCTCCCCCAGAAGCAAAGATTTGAGTTAAAAATGTTCACTCTGTAAGTCTGTAATAATATATATTCAAAGATTTGAGGCACATTTTCACGATTTTTCAAAAATAGCAGACCTACAAGTTCATAGCGCGGCACTCGGTGCCGCACTATGAGCTTGTAGATCTGCTATTTTTCAATAGTTGAAACACCAAAAGGGGTTCCCGCCCAAAATGAGTTAAGAAAGATCATGTGATATTGCTAATATGCTGTGGTGAATGTAGATGAGGTATTCCCAGGCTGGAGGTTGTCATTTTAGCAGCAACTCAACACTTTTTCCAAGATCATATTTCAGTAGATGTTCAGAGCATGAGTTTATTACACAGTATCTCATTCACGGAGGGAACCGTTCTACAATTAGTTTACAACTTTAGTGAGGCCTACTATACTGTAGTTACTTTGTAGATTCTGATTATTATTACAAAACATAAGCTATTTTACCCACATCAGTCCTATTTACATTTTGGCCTTTTTTTTTTTACCAATTATTTTACACTTTTACTCAAGTAAATTCTGAATTCCGTACTTGTATAACACTTAAAGGAGAATTCGGCTTTATTACCCACCATAAGCCCTGAATGGGGTGCTGGGTTTTAGTGCTAATTTGCTTATTTCAATCGCTCTAACAATGTTAAAGAGTTGCTTCAATGAAATATAATTGATTTGAGGTGAAAACCATATGTTTAATGGCATTTCTTTTATCGTTGTTACATGCGTTGTTAATCCCATAAGCGCAACAAATGTAACACTGGAACAGCGTCCATGTTCGGTTTAATAACCTATTTAATCAATTGAAAAACATGAAGTGGTTTATGATAGCAGACATGTGTATAGGTCCTTTGCCAGTACAGTACAGTACAGTACAGCACAGCACAGCACAGCACAGCACAGTACAGTACAGTACAGTACAGTACAGTACAGTACAGTACAGTACAGTACAGTACAGTACAGTGCAGTGCAGTACAGTACAGTATTTCAAACAAAGTGTTTTTTGACTGGGGGGGTCATATTTTGAATTGCCTGTCATAATGATATTGAATTGATATTCATTCATCAGCCAACACTCCCCACTGACAGGTAGTTAGCCCAGGGCATGTGAGCTCAAACCCACAATTCAACATTTTGGTTTTAAGATGTTGATATTCATTTTGTATTCATCCTTAGGACCCCAAATCACACCTTGGAAAGCATGAGTGTCATATTTTGACAGCAGGAATTGCCTGTCATAATTTGACCCCCCAGTATTAGGATGTATTAGGATGTTGATATTCATTCATCAGCCAACACTCCCCACTGACAGGACATTCTTTCTGAACTGCCCACAGCCCTCCTCCAGACGCAGACAGAGTAGAAAAACATTGTACTATTTTATCATGAAACGTTAGTGAGGACCAATTATGAAGATAGGTTGAAAAGTGGTGAAGTCATCCTTCAAGTATAGGCTACTGCCTCTGCAGTGACAATGAAAGCAGTCGTGACTGTATAAGTACAGTACGTGAGACAAGGCGTATGTGTTGCTAGAATGACTACTTCAACTTCCATCCGTATAAGTGTCCGTCTGGCTGTCCCAAGTGCGTGTGAGTGGAGAGACCCATGTATGCATAGCGCACGCACGCACAAACACACACACACACACACACACACCAGGGAGAGCAGGCGTATAGCGAGGTGTTAAGTGTTCGACTTTAATAACTCCAACCAGGACAGCACACTGCTATATACAGTACTGTACAGCTGACTGTGTGTGCATGTGCGTGCGCGCGTGCACGTGTCAGTAATCGGATTGGGGCGGAGTGGAGAATGTTACACAGTGGGTTTCCTTTTTATGAGTCGCCCCCGCCGTCTGTCCCTCCCTCCCCCTCCCCGTCTGATTCAGAAAGCCCAGGGGAGTCGTTTGGCTTTGAATGTCAGTCCATTAAAAGCAAAGTACCTGCGGCCGGTGCGAAGCAGCAACACTTTCTCCTCTGTTGCGAGAGGATTTTTGGAGACCGCGCGATGAACCCAAGGACATCGTTTCATCATGCACTGCTATTGACTGAGGAGCTGCAGGGGTTATTTGGTCACTGACGGAGCTACCGTATGACCGTGTTTTTTTTTTCTTCCTTTTTCCGCCCACTTGGCATACAGTTGTCTATTTTTGACAACATAAGTCTTTTGAATACAATTCCATTTCGTTTTTTGTTCACAGTTCACAGCAAGCTCACAGTTGCCTTTGTTATTGTACAATATATAAGCATAACCCATTCTGGGTGGGTGTTAGCATTATGTTATGCTTTAGCTTTTGAAAAATAGCAGATCTACAAGCTCATAGCGCGCCACGAGCTTGTAGGTCTGCTATTTTTGAAAAATCGAACAACGACTAACATAGAAACATAGCTTTTTCAGAAAACTGTCAGGATGTAGAAGGCATTTTTAGAATCTGATCTCAGGTCAGAATGGGATAAAGTGTCGGTCCGCTTCCGTGCGTATACCGGACCCGGCGGTACCGGCACCGGTCCACGTACCAGTGGTTGGAAACCTCTGATGAACAGTACCGGTACACGCCTGGCTGCTTCTGACTGTCATTGCCACTTTCGCCCCGTTCCCCAACCAACGCGGTGTCCTCCTCCTCACGCTCATTTACATTCACCCGCCGCCTCGTTTGCTGTCTGTTCCCCAGGTTCATTTCAATCACACTCTCTGCTTCTCCTGTGAACTGTTATTGAAAGTGTCTTCCACGTGCCAATTAGCCAGCTGCTACCCAGTTACATTATGAATATGCATTTCAAATGTGGTGAGAGAGAGCCGGGGGATGTGTTGTCTTGTTGAGGTATACTGTAACAGCGGCGGAAGACAATTATTCCAAGTAAGGGTTAGTGACTGTTTCAGACTGTTGTAATTATCTGTCTATGCAGCCATGTAAATTATTTGAAGATTGAATGAACAAAAGATTTTTTATTAAATTATTAAACTTGGGGGAGAGGTTATCCAGAGAAGGCCTATCAAGCTATCACTGATGTGTTTGATAAAAAATCGGATACGGTATCAGAGAATTGCATCAGCATGATCAGAAGCATGAATGAAACATATCCACCCCACACCCGGGATCACAATATTATTTGTTCCACCAACACAGAAAGTGAGCTGAGCTGCAGTGCAGTTATGTAATCAGTGCCAGTCTTAGTTTTTACAAAGCACCAGCAGCAAAGGGGCGCTAATTTAAAACGAAAGAAAAAACACAAAATGTTAGAACCATGGAGGCAAGAGGTTTCTGCCCCGAAACCAACAATATAATACTAATTAGTTACTGTATGTGATCACTGAGATGCCTTTTCATAACCCTGTCAAAGCACAACTATTTCATTATTCCTTATGATTGCTTAAATTGGATGCCATCAGTGCCTTTCTTTAATACCTCCTCTACTCTTCATTTTCTCCTTTGCTTGCTGTGAGGCTCGTAGCATTTGGCAGTGGAGGGAAAGGTACTCTAAGTTTTTACTTCAGTAAAAGTATAAATACTGCAATATAGAACTACTCTGTTTCAAGTAAAACTCCTTAACCCATTTTGGGGTGGGAACCCCTTTTGGTGTTAGCATTATGTTATGCTTTAGCTATTGAAAAATAGCAGATCTATAAGCTCATAGCGAGTGGCGCGCTATGAGCTTATAGATCTGCTATTTTTGAAAAATCAAAGAACGACATAGAAACATAGCTTTTTCAGTAAACTGTCAGGATGTAGAAGACAATTACAAAATTACTCAAGTAGGTTCAGGTTCAGGTTCAGGTTCAGGTTTATTTGTCATTTGTATAGATACAGAGTATACATACAATTAAATTTGTTTTGCTCAGAGCACTCTCAGTCTTACATACACAGGACATAAACAAACATCTACAGTGCAAGAAAAAGACAAAAAACAGGAAAAGAAAAGTTCGAGGTCAGCTGTTCAGCAGCCTGACTGCCTGGGGGTAAAAACTGTTACTGAGACGGGTGGTACGAGATTTGATGCTCTGGTAGCGCTTTTTGGAAGGGAGTAGTTTGAACAGGGTATCTGCGGGGTGGCTGGTGTCTTCCATGATGTTATGGGCTTTTTTCATACAGCGAGTGGTGTAGATGTTATGGAGACTGGGTCATTCTGTAGTGCCGATGATTTTAGCTGCTGTTTTAATGGTCCTCTGCAACCTATTGCAATCCTGAGCGGTCATGTTACCGTACCACACTGTGATACAGCCAGTTAAGACCCTTTCAATTATACAGCGATAAAAATTCACTAGACCTTTTGTACATTTTTTAAGTAAAGTACAGTAAAGTACAATACATTGAACCTGTGGGCTGACAATTCCCCCCAAAGTAAAGTGCTTACGGTGGTGATTGACGTTGTCATAAATGCCACTATATTGTGACACATGGCGGAGCAGACGGCTTTCCCAAAGCAACACGCAGACTAGCAATGATGACAGCGAGAGACAGCCTGGTGACCCCAGTCACCTCTCATAGGCGGCTCACGTCTCTCATGTCCTATATATACTGATTTAGACGTAAAAACACAGCCAGGTGTCCCAAGGCTGTGTCTGTCTCTCCTGCCTGTGGCCTTACTGTCCCTCCTACCTGTCCAGCAGATGTCCCCACTTTGTTCCCTTGTCCTGCAGGGTAAACTCGTGTCACCAGACTTTCCGCCTCGGAGGAAAGCCTACGGTCTGTGTTTCTATCAATCGCTGTGTGATTTGGCTATGGCATTTGGCGGAGTCAAAAGTATACACTGTTCAGGAATCATACTTATACGAGCGTATTATTCTATATACAAGATTGTATATTCTATTAACCCTTTGACCTTTTGTATGGCTTGTCTTGCCTCCTGATCCAGTATATTCATGCTGACCCTGCAATGTGCTTTTTGTGTGAGACGTGGCCTCGCTCTGTACCGATGCAATGTTTCAGTACACCACAAAGTGTTGTTGTTGCTCAGAGCAGAATGGATTTGGTGAAGCAATGTGCGCCATGAAATCATTTTGGTTTGTACAGCCAGGTCAAGTTGACTCTTCTGGCAGTTCTTAATGTTCCGTTGGGTTCTCAGAATCTCAGCGGTAGGGGAAATGTGTTTTGGATGAGAAACTGGAAAACAGGCATGGACTCTCGTGTGGGGCGATGACTTTGCGATTTGTGGAAGCACGACTATATAACCTAGATGGAAGTTGGGGGAAGTCAGTTAATATGCCAGACTAAACCCAGAGGAACAAGTGTCTCTACTTCTGTACGGTTCATCGGCTGCTTGCACAGCTATCCTTTTTACACACTTGTACTTTCCTATTTGGATTCATCGCTGTACTTTACTTTGTACTCATCATTTTGACTTTATCTCATCACTTTGACTTATTCTCATTTTTGTATTATCTTCAATTAAACCTTTTTGATTAGACCTTATTGTCTACTGGAAATATTGAGAATGCTCGATAACACTTGTTTTTATTTTAACCCATTCTGACCTGAGATCAGATTCATACGAGGTTTCCACTGGACACACACTGGTCTGATTAACCCATTCTGACCTGAGATCAGATTCTAAAAATGTCAGTCGTTCTTCGATTTTTCAAAAAATAGCAGACCTACAAGCTCGTAGCGCGCCACTCGGTGGCGCGCTATGAGCTTGTAGATCTGCTATTTTTCAATAGCTAAAGCATAACATGATGCCAACACCAAAATGGGTGCCCGGTCAGAATGGGTTAATAAAGCTTTATATTTTGGCTATTCAAAAATAGCAGATACAAGCTCACAGCACGTCACTTTCATGCCACACTGCAGGATTGTATATCTGCTGTTTTTATTTGTTTGTAATCATGAAAGTATTGGAACATTTTGCCACAGCTATAGTGTCCCAGTGACTCTGACATGTGTTTACATGTACAGTAAGTGAAGCAGCATATGGATCAATTGGACAAAGAACTTAGTAAAGGAAAAGGTTTACAAGTCACAATAAAGTTGTGAAAGAGGAAAGTAAAGTACAAATTGTTACTATGACAGAACATGCGGTCGCAGTTGCGCCAGAACTATAGCATAGGCCTATATAAATATATAACTTAATTTGAAATTAATCACCAAATCCCCAGGGTGATCCATCTCTCTCTCTCTCTCTCTCTCTCTCTCTCTCTCTCTCTCTCAGACAGAGATGTCACTGTCTGTGTGCAGTGCAGACAGTGACATCTCTGTTGTGCTTGAATGAAGGTGCGGGGTTGACATAATGGCTGTGTCGTGTGCACAAGAATGATGAACATCAATTAATCAGCAGCTGCCTTATTACAGTATATCTGCATAATTGTGCTGTAAAAATGTAAATATCTGTGTCAGTTTTTATAATGGCATCCCATGGCTGAGACAGAGAGTCATGCCGCGTTCAGAGCCTATGGTTCAGAGTCAGATTATGTTGTTGCTTGCTAGTTGTTATAGCATCCCATGGCTGAGAGGTCGGCTAGAGGCAAAAAGTGTCTGGTTGCCTAGAGACGAGGCAGCCAATACGGCAGCCAATGAGAAAGATAGCTTGCTAGTACGTGAAAGGCAAAGCGGCGGTGGCTCAGGGGTAGAGTGCCTGGATGGGAACCGCAAGGTTGCCAGTTCGAACCCGGGCTCCCCCAGAGTTACTGTCGAAGTGTCCTTGAGCAAGACACTGAACCCCTAATTGCTCCCGATGTGCTAGTTGGTGCCTTGCATGGTTTCCGCTGCCATCGGTGTATGAATGGGTGAATGTAATGCACAATCTATGTAAAGCGCCTTGGATAAAGGCGCTATATAAATGCACCATTTACCATTTAAAGCGATCGGACATAGACCAGCTCAGCTGTGCTTACACAGCAGCTGGTACAAGATGGCATGCTGCGATGCTCCTTGCGTCATTCCAGTGAAAATGGGGAGGACCATTTCAGCATGTCCTGTACACGAGCACAGCCGCAGCATCACAATGACCTCCGCTCTGACATTTTACTTGGAACCAATCGCTTTAAAACCCTTTCACAGGCAGCTTCAGAACTTGTGCCCTTTTTTGGGGGGGTGCCATAATAAGCGCTGATGGTTTTTTTTCCTGCATGATTGTCTGTCTGCTTCCGATGCCAATTTTAATGATGTATTTACTCTTTGATATGTGGTAGTTTCTTTTTTTTATTCCCCCAAATTGCTTTTCAGTTGCATTTCTTGAATGTTTAAGAGAAATGTTCTGCCAGACCACTGAACCTGAACCTGAAATAATGCAAACGATGATTTAAAAAAATTGACAAAGCCAAAAAAGTGTGCAATAATGTGAACTGTCAATTACTTCGATATATTTCTTTTTAACAGTTGTATTGCAGCCTATTAAGTTAGTGATTATCATTGTTGGAATGCAACTACGGTAACTTAACTTATTAGCCTACTTTATTTTCTCCAGTAGTAATATAACTAATTACAATTACTTTACTTTTTGAGTAATAATATTACTAATATGTTACTATTTTCCAAAAGTAACTCATTACTATTTCCACGAGCCTTGGCGGTACTGCATGGGCTTGAGTGTTTATGATAGACTGGATTGGACAATAACTTCAATGCATTCCATTATGCCACAATGCCACATGGATACATACATAGATCACATGATCACAATATAATCACACAGAATCACCCATTACAGAACTACTGTAAATACCATGCACATACAATCACATTATAATCACACTCACAGAATCACCCATAACAGAACTACTGTAGATACCATACACATACAATCACATTATAATCACACTCACAGAACTACTGTAGATACCATGCACATACAATCACATTATAATCACACTCACAGAATCACCCATAACAGAACTAAATGCCACAGGGAGGAGGCCGGGGAGATGAACACTGACACCTGAACAACCACTGTGTCAGCTAGTGTGTACTTAACTAGAGTGAACCAGAGTAGTTACTACTTAACCCATTCTTACCTGAGATCAGATTCATACGAGGTTTCCACTGGACACACACTGGTCTGATTAACCCATTCTGACCTGAGATCAGATTAAATAAAATGTCGGTCGTTCTTCGATTTTTCAAAAATAGCAGACCTACAAGCTCGTAGCTCTGCTATTTTTCAATAGCTAAAGCACGACATGATGCTAAAACCAAAATGGGTTTCCGCCCAAAATGCCTTAAAAGGACCACCTGATTGTATTGTGGGCGTGAGTGAGTTAGCTTGCAGCAAATGAGAAACAGACAGGCTGATTAGTGGGAGTATATCAATTAACTATTAGCAAATGAATGGGGGTTCCAGCCAGGGAGAGATAATTAGACGAACTAACCTCCTCCTTTCTGTGTCTGTAATGAACTTATATCGCTGTGCTGCATGGATGTCTGTGGCGGTATAACCACGGAAGTAGCGATTGGAAGCTCATGTGCATCTCCGCGTATACTGTACGTCCAGCGAATCCAACCCTGTGTATATCTGTACTTACTTACACGTACATATTACATAACGTCCCTGCAAATCCATTACACGACTCCAAAGCACATCACCGGCTCGGAGGAACAGATTGTGTGTAATTGACAACTCCATTCCAACATATATTTCACACTGAGGCACAAACACCGACATACAGGAGAGAGAGACGGAACTCTTCAGTGATTCAGCAGCACATATTAGTACTCTGCTTGAGTATTTCCGATCTCCAGTACTTTTACTTCTACTCCACTACTATCTCAGAAGCAAATATTGTACTATTTATTTGACAATTTGAGTTACTACCGTAGTTACTTTGCAGAGTTTGAATACTATTACAAAACACAATGTAACCACTTCAGCCCCATATACATTTCGGCCATTTGAAAATATCCGATCTGCAAGCTCACAATGCGTCGCTGTGTGACGCATTGTGAGCTTGTATCTGCCATTGATCTGCCGTTTTCAAAAGATTTGTATACATTTCAATACTTTAAAATGACACTGCACAATGAGCACTTTTACTTTTGATACTTTTAATACATTTAAATACCAGTACTTTTGTAATTTGACTTGTAACGGAGTATTTCTATATTGAAGTATTGATACTTTTATTAAAAGTAAAAAAAATTAGTACTTTTTCCACCACTGCATCCATCCAGCCCCGGGCAGCTGAAGCCTGATTTACACTAAAGTGGAATGCTGGTGTAGTCCTCGGTAAATGGAAGACCTACGAGCTCACAGAGCATCGTGAGCTTGTAGATCTGCTATTCTCATGGCGAAAGCAATACCAGCGTGTAATTGTATAAGTATAAACCTTGACACGATGCCACGCCACTGGTGATCCGCTCATTGTTTTGACAAATTAGATGACACTTTTATTGACCGACGCACTCAGGCGTTGGAATGGAATGAGAAAAATATGACCCATTTTTTTGTGGGGATTGGATTTACTTTGCCAGAAAATGTAGCTTTAAGCAACCTTCACGAAATGTATTGAGTCAAGACTCGGACAGACGAAGGTCGAGACCTCAGTTTAGTTCAATCAGATAATCTATCAACAGACAGTGTCCTTGCCCTAGATAGACAGTGAATGCTGCACGTGTCGCTATAAATAAAAGCATTAGCACTCCTATATTGCTGGTTCTCAAACCCCCCTAATTGATTCGGTCATAATCAAAGCGATTTAAGGAAATTGCAGTAGAAGCTTGCAGGGCTGCACAATGTGCCAACATATACACTGGTTAAAATGATTGTGATGCTATGTTAAGTAACTACATTTAACAATTTAACATCTACCCATCTTCAAGTTCACAATGCGTCGCAAGCTTGTAGATTGGCTTTTAAAAAAAAATATTTGTATACATTTTAAAACTTTCAGAAAACATGCACAAGTGCATAAAGACCCGCACACCGTTTGCACTTGCAATACGACCGAAACACCTAAATAAAGTGTTTGTATTGCATGTTTCCTGAATACATAGAGCCCTGCCTACACACCGTCTCAGAGCATAACAGTATTATGAGTACGCCTACTTATGCTTTTGCTACCGTATCTGTGCCAGAACGAGATGATCTCGTGAATAGCTATTGCATGATCCTACTGTGCCAACCTCGAGATTATGAGATTTGATTCAAAATTATTTGAAAATACTATTTTACCTTTTTGTTAGCATCCGTTATAGTGTCCACCATTAGCTTCCATATAGGCCTCTCATTGTAGAAACAGCCTACATGATGATCTGCTGTACACGCGCACAGGGTTATTAGTGTGATTTATGCTCAGAATGGCACAAAATGCCATGTTCATAGCCTATTCAAACGTTAATCCGAGCCACGCTGATCATCATTGCTGCTCTGGGAGCCATCGTCCGTCCCTTCCATAGGACGGATCTAGAAATGATGGGCCCCTGGGGGTCCTTGACACGAAAAGGTTTGAGAACCAGCAATATAGAAACATCATTTGGAGTGCTAATGCTTTCATTTAGAGCGACACGTGCAGCATTCACTGTCTATCTAGGGCAAGGACACTGTCTGTTGATAGATTATCTGATTGAACTATAGCGAAGGCTCGACCTTCATCTTCCCCCGAGTCTTGACTCAATGCATTTCGGGAAGGTCACTTAAAACTACATTTTCTGGTGAAGTAATTCAATCCGCACAAAAAAATTGTTCTTATTTTCCATTCCAACGCCTGAGTGGGTCGGTCAATAAAAGTGTCATCTTAAACAGATCAGACAAAGAACCATCTAAAAGTCCATCATTTATTTCTGACCCCTCCCCGAAAAGAATCTGTCCTGACCCCTTATCCATAATGTATACATTATGGATAATTAGTAATGGACTTAGACTGTCTCAATTGCAAATTTTTGTTAAAACCAGTGGTGGAAAAAGTATACTCAATACTGCAATATGTAAAGTAAAAGTCCACAATTCAAAATGTACTTGAGTGAATGTACAAAAGTATTGGCATCAAAATGTACTTGTAGTACCAATAGTAGAAAGTACTCACTATGCAGAATGTTGCCATTTCAAGTTTTCAAATATTATCTACAAGCTCACAATGCGTACCGTACTTAGTTACTTCACACCACTGCATATTGTCGTACAGTATGGTTCCCCGGCCCTAGATGCTACATATACTTACAACTATACTTCAACAACTCCCACACATACAGTCGAGGAAGGTACATTTTCAAAACGCCTGTCATCTAAGGGCAACAGAGCAGCCATTGTTAATGACCCCCTTGCGCCGTGTATTGTCTAAGACTTATGGTACTTTCTCCAGGTAATAAAGCCATCCATCAACATGAAAAGGTCCCAGTCAAATGATGAGGGTAATAAAGGGAGGGGAGGCCATTTTCTTCCGAGTACAGAGAAGCTAATTAAAGGTCTCTTGATGAGTGGTCATTTCCACGACGGCTGGAGACATAACCTTATATACGGTAATGTCAAATGTGTAATGCTACACAGTGTGTCTATTTCAGACTATTATTCTGAGCAGTGCTGTTTGTGTGTGTGTGTGTGTGTGTGTGTGTGTGTGTGTGTGTGTGTGGGGGGGGACGGGGACGGACGGACTAAGTATTCAACTGCAGTACTCGAGTAAAGGTACTCCTGCATTATTACTCGGTCACAAGTGAAAGTTGCTCTGTCAAATCTGTTCTTGAGTAAAATAAAGTGAGTGCAAGTGTCAAAAATCAGACCGGTCTGAAGTGAGTGGTACTGTATTGTACTGTACTGTACTGTACTGTACTGTACTGTACTGTACTGTACTGTACTGTACCGAGCCTTTTTCACATTTTTTATTTAACTACATTGCAAAAGAAGTAGCATTACTTTTGACAGTGCAGAAACATAATTGCCTTCCTTGATGAGCATCAATGACCATCATCACCTGGGCACAGACACACACAGCTCCCCTCTACAGTGCTCTACTACTGAAAGTGACTATTTTCGCTCCAAAAGCACATGAATATGATGGAATATGATTAAAGTTCACATTTCATATCACACACACTAGCCCCCCTGTTCTCTATTGTTGAGGAGAAAAGAGATCCTCCTCCTCCCAAGGTGTTTGGAGAGAGAGAGCGAGAGGCATTGTTTATTCATTCTGCTTTTTGATATATATTCTATATATTCACCGACATTGCCTGTAAGACAGCCGGAAACAGCCGATCTACAAAGCTTGTAGACGTTTTGTCTTAGGCCTACTGGTTAAATATGGGCTTTAGTTATTTAGTTAGTGACTGTACGCTGTGACCCAGCAGGACTAAAGTGGTTTTCTGGAAGCATGTCACCCATTGCTCGTTCCACTTCCCAGAGTCTGCTATTTTGACCTTCAGTACACTCACTTACTTGCTTACTTACGCCTGACACCCCTACTGGGGTATAGGCCGTCGACAAGGGTCCTCCAGAGTTCTCGGTCACTGGCGTTCTTTTCTATCTGCGACCAGGTGCCTCCCAGCCTCTTGGTGTCTGCCTGGAGATCCCTCCGCCAGCTGTTTGTGGGCCGGCCTCTGTTTCTCTTCACCTGAGGGTTCCAAGTCAGAGCCTGTCTGGTGGTGTTTGATACTGGCTTGCGCAGTGTGTGCCCGATCCATCTCCATCTTCTTTGTATACCTTCAGTACAAGTCTGTATTTAAAGTCTGGAAAGATGACGTTGCATTTGGCACAGCAGTAACTTCCATTCTCCAGATCTACAATGTTCTTCTTGTTGCAGTTTGCACGGGGACACACCTTAGTTGTATATGCAGTTGTCCCGGACGTGGATCAGCATGTGAACGCCCAGCCACAGGTCGAGATCTAAGGTTTTGATGAGGTCAGATCAACATATGGAATCTTGGAATGAATGAATGAAGTCTGTATTGGCCATATGAAGCATGTCATTGTCATGGGGTGTGACTGACTGACGGGAGATGAAGGTTTTCATAGTAAACTGTGACCTATACAGTCGCAATAATGTTGTGTTCCCCCATAACATGCATGCATTTAATAGCCTATCTGTGAATGTAAAAAGTTAAGTTGGCTGGTTGCGCTTTGCGATCAGTCAGTGTGTGTGTCACTCCCGAGTCCCGAGCCGTCAAGGCTGTGAGAGCTGGCTGATATGTTTCTCTCTCTGAAAATAAATGGACCTGTTCAACATCTCCTATAGTATATCTGCCGGCCCGCTTCTCAGAACTTCTTCTGCACCATTTTAGCCTAGAATCTCCCAGAGCCAATTTGTACCGGGAGAACTCTTAGAAATACGCACACATGCACGCATGCACGCGCAGTCAGAGACAAGACCATCTCCTCCACAGAAGCAACTCAAGGTATGGGGTTTGTAAGAGGCTTAAGGATGTGTAGGCAGTATACTTGGCAGGAGTAAAGTGCAGCATGACGGAGAGGAGATAAGAGCTAGCCGTGGGTTGTTTCTGAGAGGCTAGCTGCTGCATGCACCTGTGTACTGATAGCACACACACACACACACACACACACACACACACACACACACACACACACACACACGTCAGGACCATTGGACACACTTCATCGGCTATAGAACCTCCACTGCCTCATGAGGCACAGTGGAGGTGGTGTATCTGTATTTCCAGACATTTAAACCACTCAAACCGTCAATACTTAGTAAACTTGACCTTTCACTCTGCACTTTGTCTGCTCTTGGCTGATCACCCCATAGAGCCCCTCACTTCACACAAGTACGATTCTTTTTTTTTTTACCAGCTGCTATGCAATAGCAAGCTGAGTTTATAATCGATAATGATAATGAATTTATTTATATACAGTAGCACATTTCAAGACATAGTCAGACAAGTGCTTTACATAACAGGGAAAAAACAACAACAACGTACAGTAGTCACAGCTACAACAAGATATCAATAAATGGACAACATAAAAGCATACACACAAACATAGAGTATGAAAGGAAATTAAGAGAAAGCCTTAACGTAAAGGGTGGTTTTTAGAAGGGATTTAAAACATGACACAGATTTTGTCAAGTCTTAGATGAATAGGTAGGGTGTTCCATAGTCTGGGAGCCCGGATTGCAAATGCCCTGCCACCTTTTGTGCTAAGATGGGCTGTGGGGGTCTCTAGGAGGGCTTTGTCTGAGGACCTGAGTGGACGTGTAGGCTTATAGGGAGCCAGCATGTCGGAGACATACTGGGGAGCCTGACCATTTACAGCTTTAAAAGTAAAATCTTAAAATCTATTCTATAAATAACAGGTAACCAGTGAAGGGTGGCTAAAATGGGGGTGATGTGTTAGTTAGCAGTCTGGCAGCAGAATTCTGAACGAGTTGTAGACGGGATATAGCCTTTTTACACAGGCCTGAATAAATCGAATTACAGTAATCTAGACGAGACGAGATAAAAGCATGGATTACATTTTCCAAATCTGCGGGTGACAGGAAACTTCTGATCCTGGCTATGTTCCTCAGTTGAAAGTAGCAGGTTTGCACTACTCGTGTTACTTGGGGGTTAAAAGTGAGGCCGGAGTCAAAAAGCACACCCAGGTTACGGGCGACCTCTTTTACATTAGGGGATAGGCTACAGAGTTCTGAGAAGAATGGCTGAGTGGAATTAGGGGGACCGAAGATTATGATTGCAAATTAGTCCTGTAGTCCTCTAGTCCTGTAGTCCAGCTGGTTTTCTCATTGCCTGATGTATGTGTGCACCGCAAATATGTCCGGTCAGAAACAAACCACTCAGAACACAATAGTTCCGCCGTAGAGGATTTTGGTTCCTACCTAAACTATTGCGCTGAAACTGACACAGAGGCAGTAATAGCGGACCCCGCAGATAATAATAATGCAGCTGGTAATTCATTGATTTATTTGGGCTTGTTTTACATTAACCACTAACTACCCTAGCACCTGTTTTCAGCTATTTTCGGCAAAGAGGTTTAGACAATCAGCCAATGTTTGTGTTCACACAAAGCGCTCAAAGCAGGTCATTGGGGCATTATCCTGTCTCTCTAGGTCGTCCTCAGACGAGCCTTGCATCGTCGCTTCCAGTCATCACGGTTCTCCATAGATCCGGGCAGCTCGTTGGTGCTTTGCGCTCCTGCGTCTTTCTCGAGTACATCCACATAGTATGGGACGTCCTCGTGACCGGTGCCCGTGTGTTGGTTCCCACAACACCAGTTTGCTGGCTGTGGCAGCTCCTGGTGTCTTTTGGCAGTGTCCTGCAAGTCTTCATTCTCCTATCACACAAATATTTGGCGGCCCCCTGCCGTATAACGAGACCCCTGTAGGGGTGCCGGACCCACTGTTGAAGACCCCTGAGGGTTGAATTAATGCAGGCACTCCCACAAAATATATTGAGATGATCTGATACAGAATAATAATCTGCTGTTATGATAGAAATGTTAGCCCAGCAGGCTTTGGTCTATACAAAGAAAAAGAAAAAAAAATGACGTGACGTGGTGGTGTAGTTTTTGTTAATTGCTCTCTTAATTTTCAGCACAACGTCCCCCTGCTCTTGGAAAACAATGGCACAACATTCACACTCTTGTCACAACACATTTCCGAGCTATAACCTTCCACAATTAATTCATATAAAGCTTTCTCCCGCTGATTATTTTTCGGGCTGTTTGAGAGTACTCCACTTGAGAGCACCCACACTTGTGGTGTCAGTCAGACACAATAACAGCTTTTGTCTGGGAATTGTGAAGAAGAACAAGGCCGTATATGAGTGCTGGCAGTGCATGGCAGCTGCAGATATTGACATAATATTGTCACTGTTGGACAGAATCCTCTTAT
>NC_137881.1:7569622-7659622 GCF_963924005.1 Protomyctophum bolini
ACTGTTGGACAGGATCCTCTTATATCTAACTGCTTTGTGTTTTTCCGTAAATTAATGCCCTGTGCAATCGCACTACAGTGTTAAAAGCAGCAAATCGACAAGCTCAAATCAGGACGCCAAGCGGCGCGTACCAGTTTTGGACATTATGAGGTTTCCGCCAGACAGAGACCATATTGCAGGTCTCTACTCTGGGTTCAATACTGCCGTACTTTCCGCCCGTAGACAGACTGTATTAGGTGGATTCTCATCAACAAGTCTGAATGGAGGCGAGCCACAGGGGAAGACATGAGGGACGTTTTCTATGAGCGCAGGAAGAAAATGAAGTCGACAGAACACTGTGGGAAAAAAGGACTCGAGTTCAACTCAACCCAGTTTTTGAACCTTTGTCCCATATATAAGGGAAAAAGACGGTACAGAAGAAAATAACTTCTCAAGTGGAAGGGCCCTGAGAATGAATGAACCGGGCTGGGCATTGGGCAAGTGCGACTGGATGAGAGCCCCGACCGGCACACAGCCCATCATCCAACTTCTGTTCTGTCTCCCAGTTGTTCGTGTCTGCCAACATTATAGATCTGCTCGTTGGTACTTCACACATTATACACCGTCTCCCAACCCTCTGTTTTTCTTGTCTCTTCCTGGTGACAAGAATAGCGTCGGAGCTCGCACAAAAACACATTTCATCCGGTTCTTCACAGTAGCTGCAATCTGGGCGCCCATTGTCAAAATAAAGGAAAATCAAATATTTTACACTAGTAGTTGTGATGTGACCAGGGGGCGGCCTTAGGAATCTGGAGGCCCGTTTCAAGACCAAATATGAGGCCCCCATATACTTATGACATAATTATTTTGTTGATACAGCCGTATATTGATACAAATAGTTTGACTGTTCAATATCACACGCAGCCATTACTCTCGACAATTAGCAACAACACCTTTCCTCATCCTGTCGTCCCTTCACAATTAAAGTGTCTCCCCTTTACCTCCCAATGCTGCACATTTTACCATGTTATTTACATAAAATAGGTGTAACTTTACTAACTACTTAACATTAACATTGTGGGAGAGAGCAAGGCAGTGAGTGAGCGAGAGAGAGAGGGCCAAGAGTGGTGGCGGTTGACTGAAGGGACTCTTTAAATACGCAGAAGAGGAGAGGCTGGTCTGAGTTCCATGTGAGATTTAAAAGCGAAAGTAGCATAGCCAATGCAGGGCAGAATCATTGGTTATGGACCAGAGCTGAGCCTTATACTGTACTGTATGTTTACTACTTCCAGAGCATTTTATAACATTTGACAGCTGAAAAGAGGCCACGTTGATATCCTCCCACTGGTCCCACTGGGGACTAGCACTAAATGCACACATGCGGTCCTCTAGCTTTCTAAAATAGATTTGTTTAGAGGGTAGGAAAAGATAAACACTAATACTGTATCTGTCAACAAAGGCAAATGATCCCAAACGCTTAATTGGTTTCCTGGGAGCATTGCGGTTTGCTCTGGAAATATTGTCCATTTTGTTTATCTTATACTAATGTGTATTAAAAAACTGGTGCATATCCAGTGCTTAGATATTATTCCATGGCTCCCTGTGTGTCAAAGAATCAATTTAAATTATGTTGGTCTGTAGGGAATTGCGGTTGGTCTGTAGGCCATTTTGTGGTTCCACTCATAAATGGCTCATTCATTTTGAAAAGTCTTGTTTTAATATTTAATTATTATGATATACTATATTGACTAAATACCCTTTGTTTTGCTCAGAATAATTCATATTTTTTTGAGCGGTGCCTAACCGTTCCATTACGTAGCAATGTACAGTATGTACTGTATGTATGTCCCTGCACATGTGTACAGTATGTCTGAGGACGGTAACTCTGTTATTTCTCGACCGTTTCGGACGCGGGGCGGCTACAGGTGATGCATGGTACAGTTGCACCGCTCACTTCACACAGGTGTGCTTTTTAAATCTCTACGGGAAAAAATGAATGGGCTTTGGAAACCGATGGATATTGTGCAGTCCACGTAGGGAATGAGACTATAGTATATCGGGGTCTTGTTCACGAGTGAGGGGAGTTCAGCCAGAGAATCGGAGAAGCAGGGGCGGTACTGCAGTCGCTGTATCGCACTGTTTTTATTACCCTTAACGGCACTGTAGTTTTTTGTCTTATTTTCTTTCTTTTCCCCCACTTTTTTATTGAGCAAAAAGCAAATCTACAAGCTGACAATGTGTGACAACAGCTCGTAGATCTGCTATTATATTTCGCCATCTTTGTGTGACACTGTTGAATAACATGACCCATAAAATATTGAAAAGGTCATGGCTAGACCTTTTTGGCATGTCTGTATGTCTGAGATACATGCAGCACGCACGCACGCGCGCGCGCGCACGCACGCACGCACGCACGCACGCACGCACGCACACACACACACACACACACACACACACACACACACACACGCACACGCCATTTTCCCCAGACTGTGAACAAGATGTCTAAGGACATCCTGTTCCCTTGAGGAAATGTTGTGACATTTGACAAAAAAGAAAGAACATGTCCACTTGGACTCAAAAGGACGCACTGTGACTGTAACACATTAAATTCTCTTGAATGAATGTTCCTCCAGTCTGGAAATTCAATTTAGTTTTAGTCATACTTTATTTTAGTGATCCGAAAAAGTCTTAGTTTTAGTCTAGTTTTAGTCGACTAAATACAGTATCAGAAGATTTTAGTCTGATTTTACACTTGGTTGCAGGCTAAAAATAGAGCTTGCGACGCAATTTTCAGAGTGCAACACCCGAGTGCAATCAAACATCAAATGACTTATCTTTTAGTTGTATACTGCATCTCTTCTCCACTATAGTCTCTCCCTATCATTTTAGGCTAGTTCTAATTTCTTGACAAAATTGTCAATTTATATATTATAGTTATAGGTCCTACTACATGAAATTCAACTTCAACTCAACTAAAAAAATGTGTTTTCTATCGTGTGTGTGTGTGTGTGTGTGAGAGAGAGAGAGAGAGATTTAGAATTCCATGCTGTGTTGCTGTGGTAATTTCCGTTGTACACTGTTCAATGACAAACTAATATCATCCATCTGTGTCACTCATACTACTGATATTCAAGCTAGTTTGCTGTGGCCATAATGTGATTTGTTTCCCCCTCCTCTCCCTCCCCCCCCCCTCCCTCCCTCCCTCCCTCTCTCTCTCTCTCTCTCTCTGACAGCTGTCCTCCAGGTGTCCATATCTTTGAACAAAGTGGAGTTGAGTGTCGGAGAGTCAAAGTTCTTCATCTGCACTGGTAAGGCAGCATTCTCTCTCTCTCTCTCTCTCTCTCCTCTCTCTCTCTCTCTCTCTCTCTCTCTCTCTCTCTCTCAATTTCAATTAAATTCAAAGGTGCTTTATTGGCATGAGAAAACGTACGTTTTTATTGCCAAAGCAGAAGTGGAACAAATAAATATTGGATATGAATATGGATTAAATAAAGGTGTAAACAGAGCTGTGTTACATTAACACTTTGGGTAAGAAGATTGTGCATTCTCTGTCAGAGATAGTTATACATCCATATAGGATATATATATATATCTCTCTCTCTCTCTCTCTCTCTCTCTCTCTCTCTCTCTCTCTCTCTCTCTCTCTCTCTCTCTCTCTGCCCTGAAGAGATGGTGCAGCTTTGGTTGGTAAAGGTCACACTCAGGAGTGAAAGTGTGTTGGTGTGGGCCGTGGCTGATCATGCAGGGACCCTAAAGGGTTCCTTGAGGAGGTTCCAAATGGACCCTTTTCATATGAATTCATATGAAATCAAATGTATTTGCATAGAACATTTAAAAACAACTCTCATCGTACCAAAGTGCTTCACAGGTCAGAGAAAACAATACGATACAGCAGGGGTAGGCAACCTTAAGCACCAGTGCCAACATTGGCACAAAGGAGGGTGATCACTGGCACACTGGCAAGTGTGTGAGAGAGTATTTTTGGTTTTAAATAAACTATTTAAAAAAATGCAGTCAAATAAATGAAGTCCCTCACATTAGTGTGTAAATTACATCCTGCATTCTACATTCATTAAAACTGAACTCTGCCCTGAGTCTAATGATCATTATAACAACGTCAAAGACATTTTTGTGGTGTCATTAAAATTAATTAATGTTGATATGGCATACTGACGATCTAGAAAATAAAAACATGGCTCGGCACTTCATTTAAAAAAGGTCGCAGACCCCTGCGATACAGTACAATACAATACAACAGTATAAAACAATATACAAGTTAAAACAACACACAGTTATATTAGGCCTACTGATGACACACAGTACTCAAGTCATCGGAAATGTTTTTGTGTAGGCCTGTATGTCTTTTTTCCCCCGTTCTTTTTCCCCTTTCAGAAAATTGTTAGTTTTAGAAGATATACCTATAGGCTATCTTCAGAATCCGAATCAATATTTAGAGGATTGCAAGTGAGTCATGAGCCCTTCCTTTGGCTTCAAGACTCATTCTCCTTGACATGACATGGAGAAAAGGCTCTCTCTCTCTCTCTCTCTCTCTCTCTCTCTCTCTCTCTCTCTCTCTCTCTGTGTCTCTCTCTCTCTCTCTCTCTCTCTCTCTCCCTTCCTTTGGCTTTAGACTCATTCTCCTTGACATGACATGGAGAAAAGGTTCTCTCTCTGTCTCTCTCTCTCTCTCTCCCTTCCTTCGGCTTTAAGACTCATTCTCCTTGACATGATGGAGAAAAGGTTCTCTCTCTCTCTCTCTCTCTCTCTCTCTCTCTCTCTCTCTCTCTCTCTCTCTCTCTGGAACATTGATGTATTTTCCTAGCATGCAGCTATGGGCCCTGCGGGACTCACTCATGCCATGTAGGCTGTATGGCTCCTCTCCAGTCAGCCAACCCACCACTGTGTGCGTGTGTGTGTGTGTGTGTGCGTGTGTGTGCGTATTACTATAGTAGTGAGATTAAAATGTCCTCACAAGTACACAGTAGTGTAAAATAGCAGATCTGCAAGAGCACGACGCTTCACGCCACGTTGCGAGCTTGTAGAGCGGCTATTTTCACTACTTATTGAACATTTGTTTTGGAATTCACGCAAACAACTACAGTACATGTCGGAAACAAAGAATTATATATTTTATTTGCCTCTTAGATAGTGGAGTAGAAGTAAAAGTACTGGAAATTGAATGTAAAGACAGTAAAAAAAAAAAAAAAAGTACATTACTTAAGTAAATGTACTTTTTGCACTGGGTTACTTTCCACCACTGGAAGGTTACAGATACAGAGAATAAAGGGCGGAGGGATTTGAAAAGAGAAAAGAGAATAAATATATGATGAAGCAATCCGACTCGTGACATTCCGAGAAACACGCACTTGTTAGGCCTTTCATGAGCACTGTAGCCTTGAGGCTCGAACAATGGCCTTTGTCCCTCTACAGAGTCCTAGCGGTGACAATCACAGGCACAATCCTGTCCTCTTATCAGCGCAGCTCGGCCATACTTTCAAACCAATTAAACATTTAAACCCTTCTCAGTCCCGCTTGGAAACATGCTGCTGGGCTATGTCCAGATCAGGGGCCTTTTTTCAGGACCAAGGACCCTGCCTGAACCTTAGCTGAGAGACAGATGAAGTCAGATAAATAAAATATGTTCAAGATTTGTGCTGCATTTTCACGGTTTTTCAAAAAATAGCAGACCTACAAGCTATGTAGATCTGCTATTTTTCAATAGCTAAATTATAACATAATGTTGGTTGGTTAATATAGCATCACAAATCACAATCATTTTAACCACTTGTATAAGTTGGCTGTTAAAAAATAGCTGATCTACAATCTCACAGCTATCTTCTGGAAATGTAAAAGTTCTCACCACACTGTACTAGTGAGTATAGTGACTATCTCGGACCCCCTGTTGAAGACCTACAGTATATGGTTTAGAGCAGTAGTGGTTCTCAGACTGCATATTTGTTTAAATATCAAGCCGAATACTACTTCTGGTTCACCGGGGAGAATTTGGGGATTTTCAAAATCAAACGGCTGAAGGCGTCGGCAGTGCAGGACCATTTGAAGAGAACACGATGCATCCTTTGTGTGAGAACTACTGCTTTAGCACATCACTGCTACAGCAAACATAACCCCGTTCAACATTGTCACAGAAAGTTACACTGTCAAAGCCCCTCATGCACAGCCCTGCTATGCCCTGCCACTGTAGTATTAAAAGATTAAAAGTATTAATCCAGCCACTTCCAGACAGTCACTGGTTTATAACAATATTGAATTAGGTCACTGTGAGGTGAGGACACTCCCGCCGGCGGGGGCAGAGGCTGTCCACCTCATGAACAGCTCTCAGCGGGTAAAAAGATTAGTCTGTTTGTTATGAACGATCGCACCGCCCGCCATCCTGGTGCGCCACAAGACCCTCCTCCATGAGGTGTTGTAACCCCTTCATTTGCATTGGCCTCAATTTCCCAGAAGCCCTAGCGGCCCAGCGCATGGGTTGTTTTCCGGTTTCGTCATCATAACGTGACGGCCTCGTCACCAGGTCCGTGACAAAGCCGCTGTTTCTTTTAAATTATTAAAATACGGCAAATTAAACACATAAAACAAAAGGCGGGTTTAGCGTATTAGGCAGAGTCGATCGTTTGATTAAACAATTAGCGGCCGTCAAACTGTTAATATCATATTGTCTATGTCCCTCAAACTTATTTCTAATGGTTTGAGCCTCAATCACCACTCTGATAAAAAACTGTCCTTTCTTTCTGGACTTTGAAAGCAGTTTTAGCTGCAATGCCACAATTAAATGTCCTGAGGTGGTGGGGGTGCTGATATGCAGATTATTAAATATTTGAGTCATTATAATACTGATGCTAGATCAAATTAAACCAGGCTTGTTTCCATTCCATGCCAGCTTAGAAAATCGACAATGGCGGACATTGTAAACAAAGTGGAAATGTACATTTTGTTACTGAAGACTGATATGAAGAAGTGGAGGAATTATACAAAGTAGGGTGACATTGATGACATCACGATGAGGACAAAATCAGTTGAGCTGTAGTCATAATATTTTCTAACGTGTACAGTTCTTAGCTACAGACTAGTACATTGTCATTACAATGTCTGTGATGATCTGAGAAAACTTTGATTAGCTAAACAAAGCCATGGAAGTATCAAAGTATCACAAAAAATAGTGTTTCGAGAATCATTGATGTGATTGTGAAAATATATGTTCAATTCCATTCATGGAGCTATTGGCATGAGAAAATGTATACATACAAACGTATACATAGTGTATACCAGTGAAAAATTGTATCTGTAACTTTTGTTTAATTGTTTAAAAAAGGTAACCTTCAAGCACAACATACTAGTTGTATGGATGAATTAATGTTTTAAACATTTATTTTTTTCTCTTCAGAGTAAAACAGACCAGGCCACAAAAACAAAACTATTACATGGAGTGTAAATTGCTCTGGAAAACTGTTAAGAAGATATGTTACATGAATGTGGCAAGTACTATTACGATGTTTTACTTATTTTTCTCTGTAAATTATGGCAAAAGAGTCACAGTGCGTCGCGGTGAGTTTACAGATAGGCTATTTTCACTCCTTCTTAAACGTTTTAAAGATAATGATGTTTTGGACATACATACAAGGTTTCCACCCGACAGTGACGATTTGAAAGGCCAGTTATGTCTCCTTAATGAATGTAGACAAGCAGAGGTGCTGCGTGGTTCCGCCTCCGTAACAGCTGCGTGTGGGTTTCACACTGACGCAAACAGCCTTCAATTGTCGGCAGAGGGCAGGGAAATATAATTACGGGACAAACTGTTGTGTTTTTTACATTCCCTCATTAACAGTAATGTCGGTCATACGTAGGTGTGTTCATATTCTCTGAAAGCTGCACCGACAATGCTGTTTATGGGTAAATGGGCAGTGGTTTATTTATTGTTAAAGTATCAATACTCCAATGTAGAAATACTCTGTTACAAGTAATAGACAGGGATTTTTTTTTTACTTGAGTAAAAGTACAACATTGTTATCAAAATGTACTACCAAACGTAGAAAGTACTCGTAATGCAGAGTGTCCCATTTCACATGTTTTCAAATGTATAAATTGAATAGTACAAATTATTGTAGGCCTGGCCTATATACTCCACTACATTTATTTGAAAACTTTAGTTACTATTTACTTTGTAGATTTTGTCCCTGCAAGGTAAGCTGAGCCACGGCGCAACTATTGTGTATCGACATAATATAGCGAATCGCCATAATCCTCGTGAATCGTCGTAATATAGGGAACGTCGTAATCCATGCACAACACATGTTGATTTTAGGAAATAATGAGGAAACCGCAGACCCAACAGAAGGCCCGGAGGTAAACAGCCTTCACCTGCCAGCAGCATGTCCAGCAGGCCTCTAAATGAAGCCTGTCAGTTAATAGTGTCATCTGGTGACATGTTGACAGCATATATGGAGAACCAAAATATCCTTGAGGGGGCGTCAACATAATGTGTCACGTGGCAGCGGTGGCCATGTTTTTGTGATTGGTATAGTAAACAAGACGTACGTCTGGCTCGTACAGGGCTTAGAGCTTGTGAACTGACTCCTCAGTGTACTATAAAACGTTCTTACTTTATTACCTACAATGGTGCAGACCTGCTCAGTTTATAAGTGTTGAGGAAATGTGCTATAGAGAAAGGAGGTCGATTTCCCAGCGTTCCAGCATGCATGGTGCAACATCACGGAGCTTCACATTGACATTAACAACGAGATGGCTTGGATCTCACCAGCTCGCGTCGCAAAGAAATAACATTCAACAACCTACCTATCCAAGTACAGCCGTGCTAGTTCACCTACATGGCCTTTTCACAAAGGTAAATTATTACCAAAAACATGAAACTACTATTTTGTCCACTAACTAAAAGTGTCTTTTTGTTCACCTGTGTCTGTCGATTTTCTGTTGTTCCAGTAGCTTTAGTTTTATTTATGTGGCACATTATGGTGCTGTAACGTCTCAATTTCCCTTCGGGGATTAATAAAGTATATCTCATCTCATAACTTAGAGTAATGTTTGTTGTAGCAGCAACTATAATGCAATGTAATGCCAATGCCGACTAGGGTATCCCAGCTGCTGTGTTGTTCCACGCGAACTAAGAGCCCTATTTTTTGGTTGATTGAATACTTTATTAATAAGTAGCGTTACTAAGTTACATAACTAATTAGCAATGGTGTTGTTTTTTTCCCCCAGGCAAACCATGGAACAGACTGCAAGCTGCTGTACTGATAAATGTTCTTGAATCTTGAAACATTGTCATTCATATGCAAACGATGAGCTGTCATAGGACATGATCAATCCAGTTCTGAATCAGTTCTAAATGATTAAAAACAATGAACAGTGTTCACGGGTCCCCCCCATGTATATTTTTTATTGCATATTAGTGTATACAGTATTTGTATGTCTTTAAAGCAGTTGAGACGAATGACGGTCTAAAGCCATAGTAATTATCCATAATGTATAAATGATGGATTAGGCTTCAGTTCAGAATAAATTATGACTGTTATTCGTCTCAACTGCTGACGAATTGAAAATGGAGGGCCATTATGTAAATATTCTGATGAATTGAAAATGGAGGGCCATTATGTAAATATTCTGATGAATTGAAAATGGGGGGACACTCTTAGTAGTTTTTGTATTGACCTTTACTTTTCCTAAACTGTACTCATTAACTGTTAGGCTAATACAAAAATCAATCAGGTACAACTGTTGAGCAGGTGTCAGAATAAGTTATATTTAGCTGAATTACACTGGTGTGCTACCAAGATGGGACAAAAATACAATATATATTTCACCATAACTTACATAAGCACACAATGTTGTACTAGGACCATTGTTGTGTAAATGTTCTGATCAATTGAAAATCGGAGGACCCTTATGTAAACCAGACCAAACCATAAGTGTTCTTGAATCTTGAAATTGCTGTCATTCAATCATATGTAGCATCATCATGCCATCATGTGTTATCATCATAAGCAATCATACAGTGCAGCTCTCTGGCTAGTGGTATATACAACTAGAAAAAAAGTAATGACGTTTTCTGTCATTATTTAGTTTGAGCACCCATCCAGATGTAAAATAAATGTGGGCCATGAGAGATTCCTGCAATTTACGCTATGAAAGCAATTACATTGCAGTTACAGTATAATAGCTCGTTCCGTGAAAAGAAGCACTGCATCAGCTGTACTTGTGTAGAAGTGGTGGTAGCATGTCAAAATCATCTTCTGTCCAGTCACATGGAGAGACGTCAATGTCTGCCATTATGCAGAGGGTTATGGACCAGCTTAGTCGCTGTAGGCAATGTACGGTATGTTGAGAGTCGGAGAGCGAGCCGAGGTTCTTCCACGATATGCCAATGACCCCCATTTTAGCCATATAGCCTCAGGCTGCGGGGCCCCTTTGAGAAATGGCTTTTTAAAACCAGTCGACCACACGTGACGTCATGTCCAAATTAGGATTTATTTTACGTTTATCCCACCAATTCTGTGACCCATTTTTCACCCAGTGTCAATTATCTAATGTGATCCCAGTTCCTCTGCCAACCTGGGAAGAGCAACGGACTGACCTCATGCCTCCTTTAATGCATGAGTGTCCAAGCTGCTTCTTTTCACCTGACAGGGGGAGTTTCCCCGGTTTGATGTAGCGTGTGGAAAGGAACACGTTATTCCAACCAGTTCCTTTCCCCTCCATCAGGCGCCCCGGCTGGGGAACCAGCATGGTTTTTTTGTGAGTGTACCTACCCTAGAGCATGGGTTCCCAAACCTTTCAGCCCGCAACCCAAAAATAATGCTACCATTGCCTCGCGCCCCCAACCTAAACATGTAGGTTATTTTATGCACATAAACGTGCATGTTTGGTGCACATTTGTCCGCACATTAATCCTAGGGCACACACACACGCAGGTGCACGAGCACACACGCACGCTCAGCGCCTCCGAGACATCTCTTCCCTGCAGGTCCAGCAGTGTCCTCTCCTCTCCTCTCCTCTCCTCTCATATTTCCCTGCAGACCTAAAACAATTGCTGTAGCAAAGCTGTCAGCTGGGGGTGCCACCGAGGGAGAAGGTGCCACTTGCTTTACCACTAATTTTAGCACCGAGGGGGCCAGTCAAGACAGTAATAAATCTTTTTATTCTGTTTTTCTTTTTTCACTAGAGCATTGACATTGCTTAAAGGTATTTCAGCAGGAAACCTCGTATGTCCAAATCTGGTACTTTTCAGGATTCAAAATCATCAAGTAGCAGAGCTACAAGCTCGCATTTTGAGCTTGTAGATCTGCTACTTTAGATGCTTTTGTGTGATACTGTAGTTTAGTATGATCAAGTAGGGCGTTGATTTACAAAAATATAAAAAAATATATGGAGATATCACGGCGATCACTGTCACTGGCGTGATGATCACTGGCGATCCCTGGATGTCACTGTCGGCTGGCATTCTAAGTCCAGCCCTATTTTCAGTGTACGTGAGTGATATGACAGATGCTTGTAACTGTGATTTGTTCCTGTACGCTGATGATTCTGCTCTGCTAATGTCCCACAAGGATCAAACCACTTTAGAAATCTCCCTGAGTGAGGAAGTAGCCAATGTTAGTTCCTGGCTTATAGATAATAAGTTATCTTTACACTCAGGGAAGACAGAATCAATTCTGTTTGGCTCGAAAATCTAATTAGGAAGAAGCACAGACTTTAAGATCAAAATAATTTCGGAATACATAGCAGCAAAATCATCAGTGAAATACCTGGGTTATATTTTGGAGGGTAACTTAAACGGCCGAAGTATGGCCAGGTATGTGCTAAACAAGGTCTCCGGACTGACTAAGTTTCTAGCTTGAACAGCAAGATACATGGATAGGGAGACAAAATTAGTGGTGGCCAACTCCCTTATCCTGTGCCACTTTGATTTTGCATGTACAGTACATTGTGGTTTGAGGGCTTGATTAAGTCTTTTAAATCAGGGTTATACTAAGGATGGAACCCAGAACCCATATAGGAAGGAACCAGTTCAGAGAGCTGAACTGGCTCCCAGTAGAATGCAAGGTTACAATGGCTAGACTAAACATTGTCCATAAAATTAAATACAGTTTTAAGAACATGTTTCAGGCAGGTAAACGAGGTACACAACCATTTCACCAGAGCTAGTATTGCAGATGTGGTGCTCCCTAATGCTCATTCATGTATATAGGAGCCACACAGTGGAACAGCCTGGAAACCAGCGTTAAACTGACATCCAATTTGAGGACATTTAAACAGAAGACTAAACAATGGCTACTGTAAAAGGTTCCCCTATAAAGGGTCAGCTTAGACAGAGGGATGGGTAGGGACGTACTTGTTGTGTTGTGTAATGTGTACTGTTATGTATTTTTTATGTATTTTAAAGTATTGTTCCGTTCAGTGTGAGAGGACCTCAGTGGAAATAAGTCTTTGGACTTTACTGTGTAATCCTTGAATCGCTGATTATAATCCTGTATTATGATTGCTTTTCTAAATAAATCAAATCAAATCAAAAAAAGTATTTTTAAGCGACATATTCCTTTAAAGCCATCCATTGAATTCGGATTTTGCCCAGACATATCAGTAGGAGGAGATCTCTTATCGTCTGGCTATGTGAGACTACTGTATCTGGCCAGTAACCAACAATAACACCAGATATCATGCAGCATTGCTGTTTTTTTTTGTTATGTTCTTTTTTTCTCCCAAAATGCAGTCCAGCAGAATCAATACACACACGCACCCACGCACACACACACACAGACACAGATACACACACCGAGAGAGAGAGAGAGAGAGAGAGAGAGAGAGAGCAACAATGACCATAACTCATACAAACCACTGCGAAGCAACAAGCAACATTCTACAGTAAAAAAAAAGCTGGCTACCAACGCGCCTCAAGCCTGAAACGGCTGATCCGGTGCTTTACAGGGACATAAGTTGCAGAAGGAGAAGAGACTGGAGCAGCACGGACATTTAGAGCCTTTTATCAGAGTCATGAAACTCTGATGAAGACCGCAAGGTCGAAACGTTAGTCGTTTTTGCATACTTAGCACCCAATAAAAGGCTCTAAATGTCCGTGCTGCTCCAGTCTCTTCTCCTTCTGCAACATTCGACAGTACTTTGTGCCGTGTGACTATAGCCAGTGTGTGGAATCCCTACTGGTGGCTGGGCTCTAGTCACACAGTCCTCACTCCACCAGTTACCTTGGTGAGGTCACGCTGTAGTGCCAGGCCCAGCTGGTCTTCATTTGGAGGACAAACGCATCACAAACTACAAAGTGTGCTGTGGCTGGCTGAAGGTTGTTTACCTCTGAAAGGCTGCCATGGATGCTGCTGATTACAGACCAATCGGCTGGGCTCTGTGTGGATCCACTATAGTGTTTCCATGGAGTATTATGACTGCGGGTATACTTGTATTATTATTTATAGATGTTGTGCATAATGTATGCCCCCTCCAGTGGTGAGGGGGCTAAAACTAGAAATACTCTACTGTTACAAGTAAATAATAGCGTCACAATAATTTTAACCTGCACTATTTGGATTCTTTGGCTAGTCAAAAATATCAGATCTATAAAAACAAGCCACTCCCTCAATTAGAGCGAGGTGCCACTGTTTGGTCCCTGGTGTCCCTATAGCTGCCCTTCTGTCCCATCCTCCAGGGGGAACCCTCCACCACTCTGTCCCTATAGCTGCCCTTCTGTCCCATCCTCCAGGGGGAACCCTCCACCACTCTGTCCCTATAGCTGCCCTTCTGTCCCCTCCAGGGGGAAGCCACCACCACCACTCCGGCCTGGGGCTCTATACTCTGGCAGATTGATGGCTCCCAGAATAGCAGGCAGGCCTTCCCCACTGGCACTCTGTCTGAACCGCTGGGTTTATACAGCTCAGAGACACCAAGAGAGTACAGATGCTTCCAGTCCGCTCGCCCTCCCCGCTCGCCCTCCTCCCTCTCTCTCTCACACGTAGACAGATGTGTGCACATTTCCTATAGCTTCTTCTCTCTCCTCTCCCTTTCTTCCCAACCTCGTCCTGTCTTTCAAAGTCTTCCTCCCTCTCGGTTCTCTCTCTCTCTCTCCTATAGCCAGATGCACTGTAAGCGTGGCATTATGGAAGATATGCTCTAATCAGGGTCCAAGCTAACACTCGCTTGTGTGTGGCAGCGAGATTCATACTGCGATTGCCTGTGTGTGTGTGTGTGTGTGTGTGTGTGTGTGTGTGTGTGTGTGTGTGTGTGTGTGTGTGTGTGTGTGTGTGTGTGTGTGTGTGTGTGTGTGTGTGTGTGTGTGTGTGTGTGTGTGTGTGTGTGTGTGTGCGTGCGTGCGTGCATGCGGCCGCGTGCACCATTGTCAAGTCACGGACCCATAAATAGGCGTTACAAAAAAAGTTTCTAAATTAATCCAAACTGTTTCAATTTGTTTTTTCCCCAAAAAATGTTCTATTGGATTTGGCAACCTCAGACACTGAACTCCCACCATGTCTCTCTCCATCTACTTTCAATTAGAATAAAACATGCCCTCACCCTCGCTACTAGCTCCCCACTGTATCACCCCAACACTGTCAACAACCTAACAGAGGATGTGACTCATCCATTTTCATCAATAACTCAATTGTTACGGTGTACATAGAGTGTGTTTGATTTACGCTCATGTCTAAATTCCCAGACTTGTAGATTAATATTAACTGTCAATTTTACGCACATCCAGTGGAATATGTCCTTTGTCGCATATTCCGCACGCCCGCACGCACGCGTGCACACGTAAATAATCAATTTTGGTGTCTTTGACATTAAAAGGTTTGAGATCATTATGCTCTCTCTCTCTCTCCCTCTCTCTCTCTCTCTCTCTCTCTCTCTCTCTGGCATGAACACTGCACTCCACACACAGCTTGCTGGTTAACGTTTCAACGACAGACTATATTTCATGCGACAATATTTGATCTTGAGCTCCAGTTGGACTTGGATCTGTGTGCCTTGATTTGACTTTTTACAGCATAGAAACAGAAGAAAGAAATGTACATGCATGCAACCCACACATTGACAGTAGGATGAGTGAGTGCAGCCTATTTGATATATTGGTACTGTGTGTAGACTATGTACTATCAAGGGGGAGCTCAGATCATCATCTGTGTTGTCTGTGTGACTAGCAGGCTATTTAAACAGATAGTCTCTGCAGTAATATGTTCTATAGCAGCAGGAACATAATAATAGCTGCTGCAAAATCACCCAGGGCCGATATTGTTATCATCGTCATACGGTAGGCTATAAATGTCCCATCGGTTCCACCTACCATTTCAGTGTGTTCAGTTTAGGGATACCCTTTTTTCGTTTCCAAATCCGATCCCGATACCACGATTTCTGTGTTAGCTGATACCGATATCGAATAGCGATACCAGTGTTGTGATCTCATGTTGTGTTTATAGCTATCTATTTATCTTGCGTTGTGTTTATAGCAGACTCCTCACTCAAATGTGCAGTTTGGGCAAACTCCACATGCCCCAACATTGTATTTTTTTGCCAACCCCTTACCCCTATGTCGGATCGGTGGTTAGACTATATCTGTAGTGCTCAATATTTCATGTCAATAAAACCCAACAATTATATATAATTGGCCACCAACCCCAATTTGAAAATATGTTGTTCCAGGGACCCCCCCCAGAAACAAAGATTTGAGTTAAAAAAAACGTTAAATGCTCTTAAAAATAATATATATTTTGGGCATAGCGCAGTGGTTCCCAAAGTGGGGTCCGGGGACCCCCAGGGGTACTTGAGGGAGTTCCAGGGGGGACCCAGCTAAATGATCATTTGGAACAAAATGGACCCTTATTTTATTTTATTATTTTATTTAACCTTTATTTAACCAGTAAAAACGGGGTCTGTAATGGGTCTGTAACTCAGAGTGTACAAATGGAACCAAATGGTTCCATTTGTACGCTCTCAGAGTTAAATTAGCATTGATTTTACAATATAAATTGGGGTCCCAGAGATAGAAATGCTATTCAATGGGGGTCCGTAGACTAATTAATGCATGTCAAACTGGGGGGTCCTGGAAATTAAACGGGTTGAAAATCACTGCTAGAGCCATACAAATCTTAATTCTCTCATTGCGGGGTCCCTGGCATATCTTTTCAAATGGGGGTCCGCAAGCTATTTAGTGTCAATTTGGGGGTCCCAAAGTTTGGGAACCACTGGCATAGCGTACTACAAAAATTATGGAGCTTGCACAGGGGGGGAAATTAATATAAAATTCAGCCACTTCTTTGCACCTGTAAACATGTGATTTGACTATATTATAGATGATTCTCATTCAGATTCTGGGAGTTCCAATTGGCTCTGGCCATGACCCTCCATTTCAGCAGAATGCAATGCTGTGATATACAGTAAGTACAGTACTTGACAGCCCCTTGATATTATAACTCCAACTGATGCTGAGGTTGGCTCAATTATGCGCAGGATCAAAGCATGCCGTAGCAAAAGCTTCCTCGAGTGCCTGCACGATTGATGAAAGAGAGAAAAGCAGGAAATCTCTATTTCCCCCCCACAAAGAAATACTTATGCACAGCACTGCTGTAGTTGGGCTTTAACCCATTTTGGGCGGGAACGCCTTTTGGTGTTATTGCATTATGTTATGCTTTAGCTATTGAAAAATAGCAGATCTACAAGCTCATAGCTTACGAGCTTGTAGGTCTGCTATTTTTCAAAAATCGTGAAAGATCTTTGAATATATATTCTTTGAGTTTCAGTTTTTTTTAACTCAAATCTTTGCTTCTGGAGGGTACCTGGAACAACATATTTTCAGATGGGGGTCGGCGGCCAAATACATATCATTTTTTTGGGGTCGGAAAGATGAGGTTTTTCAGAAAAAAATACATTTTAAAAAGACATTTCTTTTTAAATTTCGACGTCAGGCCTAAATGGGTTAAAAAAATCAGGTGAAAGAAGAAGAGATAAAGTGCAGTCCGTACAAAATGCCCACATGGCCAATTCGGATGAGAATAAAATGAACCGCCAGATGATCTGGTAATAATTGCATTAGCGCTTCCCCCAGTATGAAGCTAGTCCAGCCTGAATAGGGCTTTTCTGTCCATCTCACAGCCTCGTAAATCCGCTCAGCATTTCTTCATCCACTCTTCTTCCCACGGATACGTATGGATGACCGCTCTATACCTCCTGAGCCACTGCCGCTGCCCCTATAGAAACGCAGACCATTACTTAAGCCCAGTGGTGGAGAAAGCACTCAAATGTACTCAAAAGTATCTTTATCAAAATGTACTTAAAGTACCAAAAGTTAAAGTACAGTAGGCTACTCATTATGCAGAATGTCCCATTTCTACTTTGGCCGTTTCTTTTTTTTATGCTGAAAAGTACCTGTATTTGGACAATATAATACGGTATAGAGGTTTCTGCTCGACAGAGATGATATGCTTCACTGTGAGACGAATAGTGATCCACTCGTCTAACTCACAACACATCATGCTGCAACTTTTGCTGTCGATAGAGCCTCAGCCTCCTCCTACCTATCTATCTATCTATCTATCCCCACATCATTACCACTGCACTACCACTAAACAAATGACTGTGCACTGCTAGAGACTGCCTGCTAGATCACAGGCAGCCATTCATTGTAGGCTAAAAGCCAAGGAAGGGCCAATGTGAGCATACTGTATGTTTTACAGCTCAAACGTGTCTCTCATTTATGAGTGGAAAGGCTCTAGCCTGCTGTACTGTAGATGCAATGGATTAATTAAATGTTTTAGGCCAGAGAAGTCTCGGTAGAATGAGCACTTAACATGGAAGGGCAATATGGCTGTTCCAAAGCCTAGGAGCGGCAGTATCAAAGGCCTATGTTTTTGTTTTCTTCCAAGTAGAGACCAACTTGTTGGCAGAATTAAACTCGGTGCTCTGTGTGGGGTGTAAGTATGGCTCCAACAGTTCAGACAGCATGTGTCTTTGGTCTCAGCCCGCAGTCAAGGCACTGGGGAGAATATTTCAAGTCAAGGCAATTTTATTCATAAACTACATTAAAAACAGCCAACGGCCGACCAAAGTGCAAGGCAGGAGTACAAACAGGAGGACAGTGGCGGAGGAAAGGAGCACATTTAACTGTCCAACCATTTCTCCAAGGCAAGGAGGTTCATTTAAAAGGCCTGGGAGAACAGCTGTGTTTTTAGTCTGCTTTTAAAAATATCCAAGGAGGGTGCAGACCTTGTATATCTGGAGTGGCAGAGATAGTGACTGTGATACTGTAAACATGGTAAAATAAAAGTTCAGATATTTTTATAATTATTATTAATGACTCTTCAGGCTTGCGGGAACATTGTCATGCTCCCCATTGAACAATTTATTTTTGAGGAGCGATGTCCGTCCATCTGTCTGTCTGTCTGTCTGTTTGTTAAGGGTACCAGCAGGGGGCGCACCACTCACTTCAGACAGGTCTGATTTTTTTATGAACGGTGAACCGACTGCATTGGTTGGGGGGGAAATTAAGGAATTCGTGGAAAAGTTAAAAGGGATAGTTCAGGTTTTTTTAACTTGAGCTATACTTTACATTAATATAGTGGTTGCAATTGTATTAATTGATTGCCCGAGTCCCGTGGGAGTTCTGCTCTGGTTTTGGTAAAATGTTAAGTAGTTTTAGTCATTTTGTGGGGGGCACAGGGGGCCACGCATTAAATGTAAATTATTCCACAAAACTACAGACCCATAGCTCTTGCTAGCATACCGTCTAAAGTCTTAGAAAAACTACTCCTTCACTCCTTGACATATTATAAGTGTATATATACAGTAACCACCACCACTGACAATCAGTTTGGCTTTAAGCCCAAGCACAGTACAGACTTATGCATCCGGAGCTTTTGATCGTCAATTAATACAGTTGCAACCACTGTATCAATGGCAAGTATTTCATGCAGCTTAAACCACACTATTTAATTTGATTAGTTGATGTCGTGGTTTTTCATAGTTTGTATTATTTGTGTTGCGACGTTGACAAGATGACATGAGTAAAAAACGTCTTAAATCTCCTGGGGAGTCTCCCACTCACCCACTCTCACTGCTCTCTCTCTGTGTGTTACTCTCTCTCTCTCTCTCTCTCTCTCTCACACACGGCGGGCTCTGTATTGTATCATAGCTACATGTCTCTTTCTCTCACTTTCACTTACTCACACACACACACACACACACACACACACACACACACACACACACACACACATGCATATATCATAGCCCATTGGTCAATGAAGACACATTCATACCAAAGATAGACAGACTGTGACTGAGGAGAATGCAAAGAACAGACGTGTGTCCTTGAGAAAAATGTACTTGCAAGGAAAGGAGATAATGTACTGTACTGTATGTATCTTTCGATTGATTGATTGACAGATTGGAGAATTACAGTACATTTCAAGCACAACTCAATACAAAACTGTTAACTGTGGACGACACCATAAAGCATTACACTTGTTTACAATAGGGTCCTCCATGTTCAATTCATCATAACATTTAGAGATGTACAAATATAAACAAAAGGGGGGGAAACATGTACATTGGGGGGAAAGGGGGGGGGGGGGGGGCGGTGGGGGGATTCAGATTTTACGGGGGCCAGTTACAAATTGCAGCTGTCCGTAGGTGCCCTTTGAGAGCGCATTTGAAGGAGTCAAGGGATTCACGTGTCTTAATGACTCTTGGGCGTTCCACATTTTGGTGGCATAGGAGAGAAAATAATTTAGTCCCTTGTTTGTGCCGAATCTGGGTTGCACATGGTTTGTTGAACTGCCTCTGGTGTTATGGGTGTGGAAGTATTTAGACGGGTACATGGGTATCTTGGTTGTGTATATCGAGACAGTTGAACAGAGGAAAAGACAGGAAGCAAAGCTTGATCGATCGAGGTATAGCAGAGACTAAAATGTTGTACAGACGAGCGTTGTACAGAGAAAGGATAGTGAGTATATCGGTAGAAGCAAGGACGTTGAGGTTGGAACTGCCAGGCAGGAGAGGAAGACCAAAGAGAAGATTTATGGATGTAGTGAAAGTCAAGAGGAGATGAAGTTAGTTGGTGTGAGAGAAGAGGAGGCAGAGGACAGGATTAGATGGAGGCAGATGATTCGTTGTAGCCGCAAGGAAAATTATAAGGTGTTCTGTAATCCGTTTGAGTCATCGTTAACACTCTGCGTCGGCAACGTCCATGTGTGGGAGCGAGAAAAACGTTGACATTTCGTTGGCTTTGCGTTAAAATGAATAGAACTGAATGTCAGCGAGATTTATTTTTCTTTCCCCAATTACAGTATACAAGCAGGAATAAATTGTAGGGAGAGAGAAAGCGAGTGGAAACGTTGAAACAAAAACAACAATTTCACCTTTTCCTGTAGCTTTTGCAGCTCGTCACGCAGCTGCAAGTGTTTGAGTGTTAATCACTGTTTGTGTGAACACAGCGTTAGCCAGTCTACAGTACCGATGATTTGCTTAATGTGCAAAATAGTTTTCTCACTCGACAGTAAACAAACCAACATACATTCAGTTTGGGATTTCTAAAATGACAATGACAATGACTTTTAAGACCTTCTTTAATACCTCTAAGAAGAAAAGGGCAATTATTTTGTTTAAATACCCATTCTACTAAACTTGTAGTTCGGCTATTTTTTCACAATATTTGTTTGTGGAAGCGAAAAACGCAGCAAAAAACTACAAAATGTGTGAAAAAAAGTATGATTATTGTATAAAAAATAACCAATTAAGACCTGGAACGCATCTGTGTCACCTTAGCTTTTAACCACTTTAACCATTCTCTCTCTCTCTCTCTCTCTCTCTCTCTCTCTCTCTCTCTCTGTCTCTCTCCCCATAGCCATTGGTGACCCGGTACACCTGGAGTGGTTCAACCCGCAGGGTGAGAGCATGGTGGCGTCGCGTCGCGTGGCGCTGCACACGGAGCCGTCGCGCTCGCGCCTCATCATCTACAACGCCGTGGTGGAGGACGCCGGCATCTACCGCTGCCAGGCAACCGACGCCGGGGGGCGGAGCCAGGAGGCCACCGTGGTGCTGGAGATCTATCGTGAGTTAGTTATACACCAAATATGCACGCATGCACGGACGGATTTTGGGGGTTTTCTAATACAGATATATTGTACGGGTTTGCCAATCCGTGTTATTTCACAGTGTTTGGATGAGACCGGGTTTTAGTGCACGGTGTGGTTGGTGCTCTCAGCTATTAGATGTAATATCTGACAATAATAGCTGAGAGCAGAGCATGCACCTGGCCCAAGAAAGAACACAAACAAACAAACAAACAAACAAAACCACTGCAGCTGTAGTGGACAATCAATGGAGCGTGTGTGTGTGTGTGTGAGCCCTGCCTGCCGGCGCCCTGTTTATGTATCTATATTTCTCTCTCTGCGTGTGCGTGCGTGCGTGCTTGTGTGCGTGCGTGCTTGTGTGCGTGCGTGCGTGCGCGCTTGTGTGCGTGCGTGCGTGCGTGCGTGCGTGTCCCGGTCCTTCATAACGAAACGCAAGCCAGCAGAAAACGGAGACAGTGAACACTGTGCGTCAGCTGTATGGCTCTGCGGGGTGGGGGATTGGCTCGTCACCACATCTGACAGTTGTCTTCGCCAAGTGACACATGCACACACACGCACACACACACACACACACACACGCACACACGCACACGCACACACACACACGCACACACACACACACACACACCTGTCACACACGGTGAAAAAGAGAGAGGCTGTAAAAGCTGCGCAAGCACCCAAATCTGCTGCTTACAGGTGGAAACCTGCCATGTGTCCAAAACCATTCCTTTTTTATATCAGTTGTTAAAGCGAGAGACGTTTTCAAATGTGCATTAAAAACCAACATCGACCAATATCTAATAAAACAGATTTATTGGCAAAACAAACAACATTCCTGATTGGAATTCAAGCCGCAAGGTGATCTTTAACGGGCTTTTTCCCCGAAGTGATTCGAATATAATAAACAACGTATTGACACAATTAACGCAGACAAAACAAAACCTCGCCCTCAGGCGTCTTACTGGTATAGTGACAATATTGACGTGTGTGTGCGTGTGTGTGTGTGTGCGTGCGTGTGTGTGTGTGTGTGTGTGTGTGTGTGCCTATGTGTGTGCGTGTCTGTGTGCGCGTGTGCGTGTGTGTGCGTGTGCGTGTGTGTGTGTGTGTGCTCGCTCACAGAGAGGCTGACCTTCCGGGAGGTGCAGTCGCCGCAGGAGTTCCGCCACGGCGAGACAGCGGAGGTGGTGTGTGATGTCATCAGCTCACCGGTGCCCCTGGTGGTGTGGTACTACCAGGACAGAGAGATCACCGCAGGGGACCACCACGGTAAGAGCAGCTCATAATACCAGTGGTGGTAAAAGTACTCAGAGTTTTTACTTTAGTTACTTACTTACCGTACTCAAAGTTGTTTTGTCAGGTGAAACCTGACTAGTGAAAGCTCATGAAATGTAGAAGACCTCCTAGGCCTCTTTCAGACAGTGAAAAAGTCCTGTTGCGTTCCCCCCCTATCGGGGTTTTGAATGACGCTTTCAGACCACAACGGGGTTGTGGCCGTCACTCGCTGCCTGCTTACTAACGCATGGAGTGACAGACAGGCTGACAGGCAGCGCAGAGCATGCAGGCAGAGCGCTGATGAGCGCTCTGCCTGCGGCGCTTTGTAGGCGAGGAGGGAGGCTTGTGCAATGTACAGTAATTAACATGCGTTGTGAGCCAACGTGAGCCATTATGCCATAAGTTTTGCGGATTCACTGTTTCGCCCGTTTCCATGGAGACGGGAGGAAACGGCGTTCTCAAAGATTTCCACCCTGGAAGGTGTTTTCACTTTGTTGCGTTTTCACCTGAAAACACCGTTCTCGTCTGAAGGGACACCAGCAAACTTTATTTTGCTGTTTGCTATGAACACCGTTCTCGTGTAAAGACCACCTAAGTCATACATGAGTCATACTGAGGACCTAGTCCTGATTGGCTGCCACACACACTGCTGTCATGTATTGGTTACTCAGGTCAAATGACCAGGTAACAGCCTAACAGGAAGCAGGTAACAGAAATCTTTAGAGACACCCAATGTTATGTAACGTAATGTTATGATTGAGACCGGCCGGTTGAGAGGAGCGTTCATTACTAAATAAAGAAACCAGCACTTCTTTCACCTGACAAATATCACTGTGATCATTTCTTGTTTTTACTTACTTACTTGGCCTACTGACTTACTTACTTACTTTTAAGCATATTTTATTTCTTATTTACCGTATATATATATTTTTTAATATATTGTATTTACCGTATATATATTTTTAAATATATTTCACAAGGTTTTATAGGGGCCCACTGGACCTGTATGCCTTTACAAGGCAGAAAGCTGTGTGCGTGCGTGCGCGCGTGCGTGCATGCACGGGTCAAGTTGGCGACTGTGATCCATCGGCATGTCATGGATGCTGTGTAGCAGCTTAATGTTTCAATCACTAGGCTAATGAAGGTCACAGGTTAATGCAAAGGCAGGATGAAGTGAATGAAAGTGAGAGCTCTCTCTGCATCTCTAGACTGTACGCACGTACGTACGTGCGCGCGCGCGCGCGTGTGTGTGTGTGTGTGTGTGTGTGTGTGTGTGTGTGTGTGTGTGTGTGTGTGTGTGTGTGTGTGTGTGTGTGTGTGTGTGTGTGTGTGTGTGTGTGTGTGTGTGTGTGTGTGTGTGTGTGTGCGCAGAGAACAAACCGCATGAAAGGAAGGTATTCTGCTTTGACTGCTATAAGGCCGTGCAGCAGAAACCATTAGAGCAGCGGTTTCTCAAAGTGGTTGCCTTGACGCAAGTCCAGGTATGCCTCAGAATGCCTGATATATCTGGATATCTCTGCTGTCAGGCAGGAATCATCTGACTCCATTTTGTTTTCAGGAAATGAAAAATGTAAACTTTTCAGGAAATGAAGAAAACCTTATACATTATATTCTGAGCGGAGCACACCGCTCCAATGACTGGCTTTGTGTGTCCCTATGTGTGTGTGCCCCTATATGTTTAGAGTAGCAGCAGCTGCAATACCCCCGGGTGGCCTAAAGTGGCACTGTTGAGCAGCGACACACGCACGCATGTACATTCATTAATGGAAATAATTCTCTGAAACTGGAGTTAGCTGATTTCTGCTGGACAGCAAAATTATCATTATTGTATAATAATAATTTGGTATTTTTCAATGTCACAGACCTCAGTTGCACTGAACTTATCTTAGAGGGACACACAGAATATATATGTTAATGTAGTAAAGTAAAACATCAGAGTACTTCTTCCACTCCCCTGCTCCATCTAACCTTCAGACATATGTTGGGTCAGGGCGCCCTCATTTAAATTAAAATCTCCAGCGCTGTGCAGTGCAGGCAATGATGAAAAGTTGGATATCTCTTTAGTTTTCTGTCTCTTTTTGATTAATTTTAAAAGAGTTTCACGGGGCAGGGGGGGGGGGGGGGGTTTGTGGTATAAACATCTTCGCCCGGTTGTAGAAGTTTGATCTGGCCAATCTCAGAGTGGCCACAGCGGGGAAAGACTGGAGATTATTTGCGGTGCTGGTATAATTACCAGTGTTTATCTCTGCCAGGCTTTATCACGGTGTGTGAAGATTGACAGACGGAATATTGAAGAAGGGAGATTGCGGTTCTGACTCGCTATATTTCCCAAACTTTCTTATCTCCCCCGGGTCCCCCCTCTCTCCCCCTCTCTCGCTCCCTCTCTCGCTCCCTCTCTCTCTCTCAGGCAGGTACCAGGTGTTGGCCAATAACAACCTTCAGCTCCAGCAGGTGACCAAGGCGGACGAGGGCGTGTACCGCTGTGAGGCCAGCGTGGAGGCGCGCGGCGAGATCGACTTTGTGGACATCGCTGTGGTCGTCAACGGTAAGGTTTCCTTTTATACAGCAGTGTTGTTTTTGGCAAGGCAGCAATTTTAGATTTTTTTAGTTTCAGTCAATAGCTTTCATTTAGTTTCAGTCACATTCTAGTCACCTGGAATGTTTTAGTGTTAGTCTAGTTTTCGTCGACTAAATCTACAGTTGTTGTTTGTTTTTTTTTACTTATCCCCATTACGCCGGCTGGCGCATAGGGCAGCAACAAAGTTCCTCCACTTGTATCTGTCTTTGGTCATCTTCTCTATGGTCCCCCAGCTCTGATGTATCTGTCTTTGGCCATCTTCTCTATGGTTGACTGGATCTCTTGTCCACTAGTAGTCCCTTCCTAACATTTTGTCACACACAATGCTCTTGCTTGCACATACATACGTGTGCTCACACACACACGCACACATGCACGCACGCACACATGCGCGCACACACACACACACACACACACACACACACACACACACACACAGTGAAATGGCGAGCCATGTTGAATGCGTGTATAATTTTGTACAGTTATTTCATGCTCTTGGAAGTCAGATGGTATGAACTCATCTCCATAATGTACAGTAGGCTGGCGTGAAATTTCCATCTCTCAGTCAATTATATATCCGTGATGGCATGTGGAGAGTCACCTCCGTCTCCCATCTGTGGTACTTAGTTTCATCAGCAGCTCCAGCATGTTGGGATCAGTGGCGGTCGACTAGGCTGCGGTCTGATTTGGTTGAAGCACGGCAGCAACTAATTAATTAGAGTCTCTGGGTTCCCGGTCTTTGTGTTCTGCCCTGGTAATCTATCCTCCTCCAGTCTATAAAATACCAGTTTGGATGCTGAGCTATATTGGTCTTTGAATCATTGAACGTCTCCCAATAAATGTACAGTGAATACTGTATTATGTATATATGTATAGATCTATCATAATCCATCTGTCACCAGTGAATTTATAAAATATTTATGTACAGTCTATGGACTGATAAATACACACATGATTATACACCCATGATAATATGATATATATACTATACAATTTTCTTTTTACATAACATTATGACCCTGTGCGTTGCACCAGACTCCCAGCCTGCAGAACCATTGCGGCTCGAGAATCCACCATTCCTGAATAAAGTGCCTGATGCTGGGAGTCTGGTGCAATGCACAGGGCCTGACCTGGTGAGAGCAGGAGTGGACCTGGTGAGACGTAGGAGGGGCCCGGACAGGAGTCAACCCACAGAGCCTAGTCCTTCCACGCGCCAGAATAGTACCTCCCAGTCCCGGCAGAGTAGTTCAGGAGGAACGGATTGTGTGGCCCTGGTTTTTCCCTAATGGGACTGATCGAGGGTATAGCTACTGGGACGTAAGTCGGGACTTGCTCACCCCGGGTGGGTCACCTGAGTGAGGGGTATGATGTTGGGAGACCCGAAACCCCGATGACCTTCAGATACATTACTGAGGATACGTCACAGGTGCATCCATGCAATGTATTTTTCCCCTTTCCCCTCCTACTGTATATTCAGCTATTGGTGTAGATTTTCATCTTACACAAACCGCAAATTCCCATTGACAATGAATGAAGTTAGGCCATACAGTATGTGTCTGAGCAAATAGTCATGTTACGTCATGACTAGGACAGTGGTTATCAATTAAGGACCCCCATAACTCTGAGACTGTACAAATGGACCTGTTGTAGGGTCCGTTTGTACAGGGTCGAAAAGTTCCATTTGTACCTGTAGGGTCTGTTTGTACAGGGTCGAAAGGGTCCATTTGTACCTGTAGAGTCTGTTTGTACAGGGTTGAAAGGTTCCATTTGTACCTGTAGGGTCTGTTTGTACAGGGTTGAAAGGTTCCATTTGTACCTGTAGAGTCCGTTTGTACAGGGTTGAAAGGGTCCATTTGTACCTGTAGGGTCTGTTTGTACAGGGTTGAAAGGTTCCATTTGTACCTGTAGGGTCTGTTTGTACAGGGTTGAAACTAAAGGGTCCATTTGTACCTGTAGGGTCTGTTTGTACAGGGTTGAAAGGGTCCATTTGTACCTGTAGGGTCTGTTTGTACAGGGTTGAAAGGGTCCATTTGTACCTGTAGGGTCTGTTTGTACAGGGTTGAAAGGGTCCATTTGTACCTGTAGGGTCCGTTTGTACAGGGTTGAAAGGGTCCATTTGTACCTGTAGGGTCTGTTTGTACAGGGTTGAAAGGGTCCATTTGTACCTGTAGGGTCCAAAACACACTTTGCCACTCGATTTGCCACCAACTTTAGGCATGCACAAACCCTCTAGTCTATACATTACTGTTTCCACTAGTAATATATTACTGTCCACTCGTTTTGTATGGCAAAAATATGTTTTTGATAAAAAATGTCCGCCGCAAGCCAGCCTGCATGGTGATGACCTCTGTGTGTAGGTCTTGAACCCCAGCATCTATATATGACCCAGCTTGAGTGAGGGGCTGCCATTGGATTTATTTTTGTCATTTTAGTTTGTCATTTACGTCATATGAAGGCAGGGAATCATAGCTTCAAATTGACAGTTTTGGAGATATGGCTTACCGTATATGTCTTGCAGAGAAGCAGCGAGTTGAGAAAACAGGCCTGAAAGGTTCTGTGGACTGCACTCTAACATTATACCTACAGTAGCTACATGTTTAACCATTTCATATTTACATTCATTTTATGCTCTAGTGCAGGGGTTCGCGGCGGGGGTCCTGAGACGTTGCCAAAGCATTTCCGGGGGTCCCCGGGCCCAAAACGTTGAGAACCCTCCCCTCTGCTCTAGTAGTACAGTATGTGAGATGTCTATCTGTGCTGTAAAAATATGCAGTTTTTCTCCTGGTGAAAGGCTGGAGGCTGCAAGATGGCAGCCCCACAGTGGAGCTGGGTCACATTATTCTGGTGGGATCATTAACCATAAGTGGCAGATTTACAAGCTCACAATGGGTGAGCCAGCCAGCCAGCTCAGGTCGAATGTACCAAGTCTAGACGCTTTAAGTGGTTAAGTTCTCGCTCTTGCATTTCGGACACATCGCCTAATATAGCAGTTTGCGTTCAAAGATCTTACGCTCCACGTTGCAGCGTCACAATGTCACATCCCATTGTGCAATATAGCCCATTTCTTTCTGGAGGAAAATGAGATGCAAGTTGTGCCAGAGTGAAAACTCAGCCCTGCTCCCGTGAGCACATTTCTGACAACAAGCTTGACTGGATCCGCTCAGATAGGATACTTAATTAACGTGGAAGCCTGTCTAACTGTGGTGTCTCTCTCTCTCTCCATCTCTCTCTCTGCTATTTCTTATGATTGAAATTCTCAATTAGCAATGCATCTGGGGCTCGGTTGTGGCCTAAAGAAATCGAAGGATGCCATTTTAATTTGACCATTTGTCCTCATTTATATAGAACACGTTTCATAGAAAGCGAGTCACCTGAGACGATCGGGCGGAGTGATTGAAATGCGATCTCGCCAAAGCACTATATAAGTGCCTCGTTACGCACGAGTAGCCGCAATATTGACTCTCGCCTATGTAATTCTCCCCTCACCTAATGTAATAATGTAATAGCAGCCAGCCAGCCCTCCCCTTACTAACCCCTCCAAAGAAAATTACATGAATCGCATTCAATTTAGCTAAACCACTCGCTTCACTTCATGAGGAAAGTTCCAATAAGCTTGCTCAATGAGGCACAGCCTATTATTCCAGGCACATGACACTCCAGTCATTCCACACGGAGCCGAGCGGTGTGGGCGGCTCGCTGAACTCTCTGAGGACTAGCCCCCCCCCCCCCCCCCCCTTCTCAAGGCCTTTATATGCCTTGGGGATTCTCATGTTTATCCCCCAGTATCCCTGAGGAATACTTAGTATTAGTAAAGCAACGCAGCTGCAGCTAATACCTTAATGTGACAGTTTAGGTGTGCCCATGCAGAGCGATGTACTGTGTGTGTGTGTGTGTGTGTGTGTGTGTGTGTGTGTGTGTGTGTGTGTGTGTGTGTGTGTGTGTGTGTGTGTGTGTGTGTGTGTGTGTGTGTGTGTGTGTGTGTGTGTGTGTGTGTGTGTGTGTGTGTGTGTACCATTGTGCCAGTGTGTGCAAGCATTATACAGTGTTGACACCACCTGAATCTTGCCTCGTTCCCAGCTTTTACTCATCTGTGAGGAGAAAAGGCTGGCGAGGCCACAACCTAATGCAGAGGGAGTAGATATAGACCTTATGCAGACTGCGAAGTTAATGGCAGGGTGGTAACTATAGCTGTTGATACATCCAAACAGAAAAGTCGGATTGTATTAAACGATGCCAAACTCACCAACATTGCAGCTGTACAAAAAGCTTGAATTATCTTCTTTCTAGTGTTTGTGTTTGTTTCATAAAAATCACCGTGTGAACTGAGTGATGCAACTCCATGTGGGGGTCCCCCGAAATTCCAGACCCACGGGAACGCGCTCAGGGTGCTGGTCCGGTTCCGGCGAGCCGCCCCACGTCCGAAACGGTCGAGAAATGACAGAGTTACCGTGTGGGGGAATTAGCAGACAAGAGTGTGGTATTCTCTCTCCCTCCCTCCCTCTGTCTCTCTCTGTCTCTCGCATGCACGCACGCTCCACATTGTAATTAGCAGGCAGCAGACAGTGCAACTCTCTCTATCTCTCTCTCTCTCAGTTTCTAGCTCAACAGCTCCACTTTGGCATCTGTCGTACATACGTACATATATACAGGTCTGATGCAAATCAGGAGACGGAGACAGCAGAACCAAGGTGTGACACATGGTGGCGCCCTTTGTTCTATTGAATAATAAAGGATAATGCATCCACTTTCAATCATGTAGAATGTTGTCTTCAGCATCGATTCCCACTGCAGAGGATCAGAGGAAAGCATTAGTTGGGGCCACAGGCTCCAGTCTGGGGCCACAGGCTCCAGTCTGGGGCCACAGGCTCCAGTCTGGGCTGAGAGGAAAGCATTCGTTGGGGCCACAGGCTCCAGTCTGGGCAGCATTAGTTGGGGCCACAGGCTCCAGTCTGGGCAGCATTAGTTGGGGCCACAGGCTCCAGTCTGGGCAGCATTAGTTGGGGCCACAGGCTCCAGTCTGGGCAGCATTAGTTGGGGCCACAGGCTCCAGTCTGGACATTGCGGTTCCTTGGAGTGGCTGCCCCACTCAAACAATCCACCATAGACAAGTTATGAGCTACTTTCAAGACATTCCTTGCAGGTGATTATTTTTCTCGCTGTGCTGAATTCAACCAGAACCAAGGCGGAGGTTATCAGCTGTTTTGCGTTGGTCCAACATATCCATAGACCGATCGGGGCCATGACACTCAATGTTCTTCTAGAGTTATCTTCCTCTTTTAATTAAATAGAATGAACCATTCATCTCATGTATGGCACGGATTTTAACCTGCAGATCCTGTTAATAAATCTGCATTGGTGAGCCGGGGCAGTCCCAGCGTTTGCTTTATTGCTACATTGTAAATTCAGCAGTCGACATTAAAGTCTGCCATTTTCCTTCAGAAGGCACAAAAAGAAAGAAAGAAAGAAAGAATTCATCAACATGCTAGATGATCAACTGACCCTGATACAGAAAGCTATAGGCGGGCACATTACTTTGGCTACAGGATCAATACTTCTATCTCTGTCTGCGTGTGTGGTATATTATGAATCATATAGCATATTCATAACTACTTGAGTATGCAACGTTAAACTAGACAAGGCTCACACAAGAGGTTCTCTCTCAGACCCCCTATCCACCCAATGGGAACCGGGTCAGTTCTTTTTGGTTCTTAGTCCATGAGCCAGAGCTCCAAAATTGGTGGGAAAAACTAGACCTATATTAAATTGTTTATAGGATCAATACAAGTAAATTAATACATGATGACCCTTCCACAGTAGTAGCTTTTTCATATTTTCGAATATTTTGCATATTTTCCTACATAATGCCTCATTTGAATATTTAAAAATGTAAAGTTTGTAATACAATAAATCATTGTGTTCGTGTAAGTAATCAACTTTGGAAGTTTCATGGTGATAACAATCTAATATGGTATAGTTTTGCACACTCGATTCATAATTAACGTTCCAATTTTGGAGCTCTGGCTCATGGACTAAGAACCAAAAAGAACTGAACCGGTTCCCATTGGGAACCAACGGGTGGAAAAGGGGCCTCAGAGAAAGTCTGACTCATGTGAAAATGGTCCTTCTGCTATAGACTTGTTGTTTCAGCTCAAAGACAGTCCTTATAGTAGAGTTGAAGCTCCCTTCCATGCTGTGATCCTAGAAACGCTGGTGCCTACATGACTAGAGACAAAGACTTTTATCTTTCTCACTGTGTAACCGTTTCAATTTTGACTTTCTTAAAGAATGACTTTTAACAATCTTCTGTCATTATAAAAAAATAATGAGAAACGTTATGAAACTGTTACTAAGTGAGTGCATCTAAAACTGATTTAAAATATACTATAAGAGACAGGGTATTTTTCATGATTGAAGTTTTATTTACTGAGATAAACTGTGGCCTGTGTGGCCCAACAATTTCATTTATTTCCGTTATGTTTTTAACTACGTTTTCATTATACCTTTAATTCATCATTATTTGTTGTTTTATTTCAAAGTTAGAACTCTGTTAAAGTTTAATATCAGGACAGGACATTCTTTGAGAGGGCCCGCCTCTCTGTACCGGAACAGCTATAGTGACGATGTTAAACCTAAACGATTTGTGTTCCTCTTCTTCTCTTCCAGTGCCACCGGTTCTGTCGGTGTTCCAGCCGTCCTTCAACGCCACCGCCGACTACCAGGAGTCTGTCACCTTCACCTGCATCACGTCTGGATCCCCCGAACCCGAGGTCACCTGGCACAGGTAACTTTTAAAAAGTTCAACTTTCACTCCGTCTCACTATCTTCTGGGCCTGGCAGGGCTTTTTTTTGCAGCTCACTGCCGATGGTATGAAATGGGGATCAGTGGCCTAATGCAGTGGTTCCCACTTCCCAAACTTTTTCACGTCAGGGACCCCCAAATGGACACTAATTAGCCAGCTACACATCCCTGAAATGGTCCCCATGCGAGAAGATGTTTTCTGCTCTAGCAGTGATTCTCAACCCGTTGAATTTCAAGGACCCCCCCCCCCCTGTTTCAAATGCATTAATCTACGGAGCCCCATTTAATGGCATTTCTATCTCTGAGACTCCAATTTATCTTGAGTGTGTAGTGTGTACAAATGGAACCAAATGGGTCCATTTGTACACTCTCAGAGTTACCACCTGTATATGTAGACGTGCTGCGGCGCGACAGCTTGGCTAACAACACTGCAGAGCTCAAGAACCTGATGCTGGATAGGAATTTGTGGAGGGCAGCGATCCAGGAATCCCGAGTTGGTGTTGGCTAGACCTCACACTCGCAGCAACAACAACAACAACAGAGTTACAGACACATAAAAATAGCAGATCTACAAGCCCACAGCGCGGCACCGAGTGCTATTTTTGAAAAATCGTTAAAATGTGCCTCAAATCTTTCAGAAAATTGTAAATTTTTCGACGTCAGGCCTAAATGGGTTAGTAAATGTACTTTAATTAATATAGCATCAAAATCACTTTAACCACTCAGATTTTTTATAGCCGATCTATATGAACTCACAACGAGTCACAGTGCGAGACATTGTCAGCTTGCGGTTCTGCTATTTTCCATGGGAGTTTTCTACCATCCCTACATACTAGAGAATTGAGGGAAATGCTAATGGTTTTACAATGTGAATAATGTAAATACCAATGTTTGTTATCTCTCAGCGACTCCAAAATGTCAGGGCGTCTTTAAAAAAAAAAAAACAATCCACCAAATTCATTGACTTCCATTGTGTGCACTTTAAAAAATAAATACCAAGGCTGTGCCATTTTAAAAGAAAGTCTTGTCTTGATTGATGTCTGTTATTGCTTTTCGCTGCCTTTGTTCGTTTGTCACCTTTCTTTGTGTATTATAATACATTCCACTTTCAAAATACGGAGACGTACCGGTAATTGGCTTTGCTTTTTACAGAAGCCAATCAAAGTGAGAAATGTACGTGGTCTATTTAATTCATTTTTAGCCTTTAATTTTCTTGTTAGGATATTTCAGTTTTTGCAACTTGTTTTGCAACTAGAAAAGCGCGGTCGTCTGAGTTCATATCTCCGCCAGGCCGGGTCGAACGGTAATGTGACGTGTGTCGGCCAGTGGTTCTCTCAATTTGTCTTTCAAATGTAGTGGAGTGGAGAAACTAGGGCTATATCCAAACAAATGCAAGTTCAACATCACTTCCAGTATAACACACACACACACACACACACACACACACACACACACACACACACACACACACACACACATGCACACACCTGTTATTGAGGAAATTGGAATTCATAGACTGGAGCTATACGCCAAATCAAAAGGCCCCATGATGTGATCTGTGTTGCACAATGTGTAACGCAATCAAGAATGACACTTTTTGAGTTTGCACGCCCATGAATGCGTGTGCGTTCAGCGCACCACCATGCAGCACTGTCTTCGCTGCTCCCATAGAGTTATAAGGCTGCTCCCATAGAGTTATAAGGATGCTCCCATAGAGTTATAAGGATGCTCCCATAGAGTTATGAGGCTGCTCCCATAGAGTTATAAAGCTGCTCCCCGACACTCATTCTGCTGTTTTTGAGTCTCTTCCTACCGAGTGGTTAAGAAACTGTCGGACGACCAAAAACACTAGCTGGGGTTCCTGTGTTGCGTTACATTGAACTCTCTGGCCTATGAATACGGTTTAGACGGAAGCAACAGCTGTGCCTAATTGAAATAGTCTCGCACTGCAGGGCCCTGCAAGCTGCGGCTCTATAACGAAGTGTTGATGTCGGCCAGGAATCTCTCTGTCTCTCTGTCTTTCTGTTGTGCTAAAAAAACACAACAACAATGCGTTTCCTGTCTTTTCTCCCGTTGTCCAGGAGGGGGCAGCAGCTGCAGCCGTTCGAGCAGTATGTGTTGGACGTGCCGGAGGCGGGGCGGAGCACGCTGACCATCCACAACATCCGACAGGACGACGGAGGAACGTACTCCTGCAGAGCCACCAACAAGGCCGGCTCCCAGGAGAGGGAGCTGCTCCTCAAGGTCTTTGGTAAGTCTAGGGTTGCCAAGTCTAGGGTTTGAACAAGTTTCAAATAAGGCACACCTCCTGTGTGGAGTTTGCATGTTCTCCCCGTGTCCCCTAGGGCAGGTACCCTCACAAAAAACATTCAGTAATCCTGGTCACTAAACTGCCCCCCCCTGGCCACCCGGGTTGCCTGATGGAGGGGAAAGGAACTGGTTGGAATAACGTGTTCCTTCCACGCGCTACGTCCAACCAGGGAAACTCCCCCCCTGTCAGGTGTAAAGAAGCAACTTGGACACTCAGGCATGAAGGAAGCATGAGTTCAAGTCCGTTGCTCTCCCCTTGTCCCCTATATGGGGACTAGGTTGGTGGAGGGTGTGTAGAGCCCAGGATCACATTAGATGATTGACACAGGGGTGAAAAATGGGTTACAAAATCGGGATAAAAAAAAAAAATAATAAGGGACACCTCCTGGCCATGCGAAAACACCTCCTGTCTGCTACAGAGGCTGATAAGTAGATATTTTAGCAGTTTCACGAGCACACACAAACATAACTGTGAATTCTAAAATAAGGATGCTTGACTATTTTCGGTTAATTGTGCTGCCCTACCTCACACCATACAATAGCACATTATTTTGCCCCAGTCATCAACATCCTTTGAAGACGGGGGAAAAGCGCTTGCTCGTCAGAATGTATTTAAATGAAGACGGTAACAGTTTTTGCCTTGCGGTGGACAGCGGGGCGCCGGGGCGGGGGGGGTAAGTTAGTTTTATTCCCCCTGACAGCAGCCACTGTTAGCTAGCGGAGGTGTCTGATATGCTTGCTTACCTCTGTGTTGTGTGTGTGTGTGTGTGTGTGTGTGTGTGTGTGTGTGTGTGTGTGTGTGTGTGTGTGTGTGTGTGTGGACGCGCACTTACACAACACATGCACATTAATATCATGTGCCTCTGTGCTGAGGCGTGGTGATTTGTGTGACACTTGTTGCTTCAGATTGTGTGTGTGTGTGTGTGTGTGTGTGTGTGTGTGTGTGTGTGTGTGTGTGTGTGTGTGTGTGTGTGTGTGTGTGTGTGTGTTTGTGCGTGTGCCTGTGTGCGTGTGTGTGTGTGTGTGTGTGTGTGCGCGCTCACCAGTTCCAGCAGAGTGAACATACAGTCACGCCTCAGTGCGTCTGGCTGCCCCCAGTCTTGTTGCTAACGCACGGCGGCCTGAAATGACGTCCCCCCCCCCCTCCCCCCCCCATTGTACACACACACACTGTGTCGTGTCCTCACTGGAACATGAGGGAGCGATGAGGCCAGGGGGGGGGACGTCGGTAGCGCTGTCGCCTCACAGCTTCCTTCCACGAGTTACATCCAACCCTTAGAGTATAAATATAATGGAGATGTCACAGGGAGGAAACCCTGAGGCGAAACAGACATGGTGGCCCGAATAGTACGTGGCATTGACTGGGTGAAAATCGTGGGGTAAAAAACCCATTTTCTTTTAAAAAGGAGGGGTGAGGGTGCCCGGGTGGCGCCCTGCACATCCCCGTGGCATCCGGCTTTGTTGAGTTACAGTATCTACTGTATCCTATGAACACAACTTGGCCCGTGCTCGGGGGAGCTGGGTGATAGTTTGAAAGTCAGTTTAAACTGAGTCAATCGTTAAACGTATTATAGGACTTATCCGTCATAAAATCTACCAGTCAATAGCTGCACCGGGGCCCATGCAGACACTGACGACACCGCCGAAATGAGCACGAGGCCATCCAATTTTATCTGCCGAAAACCTGCGTGCGTGCTCGAGATGCATGCGTACACCCATGTGTGGATCTGCTCAGAGCTAAAGCAGCCCCTCCTCCCCGCCCGGTCTGGCAGTGAGTTTAAGTGTTATTTAGCACCAACATTCCGGCAAATCAAACGTGGAACGTAGCCGATCTAATCGCACAAGTTCGGGTTGGGGTGGAGGCTAAACAAAATGTTTGCACCGAGGCCTACGCAGCTACGCCACGGTCTTCCTTGTGGAAGACGACGGTAGTCAGGGGATTAGCTCGGTTCACATGTGAGAGGGTGGCAGGCCCACATACATCTTCATTGGCAGTTGACTCAGTCAAACACACATTTGTGTTTTGGCACGCATTTAATTTTATTTATTGTTTTTAGTGTTCCAGAGTAGACGTTTTTTGTAATTTGGTTAAGCGTACACTGACGCCGGGAAAGTACTACAATAATTTATCCACAGAGGTCAGCCAGCCTGCAAATTAAGGACTGTATCAAAACGTATAATTATTAAATATCATAAACAACGATGCAGAGCCACCTCTCTGACAGAAGGCCTGGACTTCTTTTTTTTTTCTTCTAACACAGTTATAATATTAAGTGATTTTTAAAGTTTAATGGAAGCTTAACCCATTCTGAACGGGAACCCATTTTGGTGATAGCATCATGTTATGCTTTAGCTATTGAAAAATAGCAGATCTACAAGCTCATAGCGCGCCACCGAGTGGCGCGCTATGAGCTTGTAGGTCTGCTATTTTTTTGAAAAATCGAAGAACGACTGACATTTTTAGAATCTGATCTCGGGTCAGAATGGGTTAATCAGACCAGAGTGTGTCGAGTGGAAACCTCGTATGAATCTGATCTCAGGTCAGAATGGGTTAAACAGATAAATAAATGCTATGACCCCAGAGGGCATGTGGTTTTGACATCGGAACTCTATTCCCTGACACAACTCTACTCCCCATACACACACACTGCATGCAACGTGCACGTGCGACTTCACAAACCCCTACTGAGAAACACTTGCATAAGTACACTTTACACAAGGCTAAGTCCATGGGTTTGTGTATTTTTTAATTTGTATTATGGTCCCCAGAGGGGATCTTAGATCACCTCATATAAGAACTGTGTTAAACAAATCATCAAATCGTCATGTTTCAATATGGATATGAATAATCAACTAATGTATATATACTGCTGCCGAATCTGTATCAAATATGAGTGACCGACTGTCGTAAACGATGCAGAACCACCCCCCCCCCGACAATATCGCAGTGACAGTTTGTTTATTTTTGGACCACAATTCTTATATGAGACGATTTTAAGATGACCCAATGTTATTCTCCATAGAGAAAAAACATCTGTGAACCCCTTTGGAACCGCAGGGTATGAGCGAGTGACGACAGGACTTTAGCGCTCTATAAAAACTAATAAATAAATCAAATAAATAAAAACAGGACAGTGGCGGAGTAAAGGAGCACATTAACAGTGTCCAACCATTTCTCAAAGCCTGTGAGATCCAAAGTAGTAGTAGTAGTACGGCAGTACACTCTGTGCCCTTCACAAGAAGACTGTGTTGATTTTGACAGTACATTTTAATTTAGTTTTAGATATTGTCAGTGAAAAAAATCACCCTGTGAACTGAGTGGTGCAACTCCCCCCCACACCCCTCTCTCTCTCTCTCTCTATCTCTCTCTCATTAGCAGGCACCAGTGAAGCACTATCCCTCTCTGTTTCTGGCGCCCCCTACTGGTACTAATAGTCATACTGGTGCTCATTAACGTCACATACATACATAGGTGTCACATACATAGGTGTACACGGACATTGCTGGTTGTAGGAGTGGTTGCACCACTCAAAAAGGTAATCAGTGGAAAAACATTTGTCATAGTCGAAGAACTAAACACTGCGCTGGAAGAGATCCCTCTCCCTTGGGCCTGCTCAAAGGTGGATATTCAGGACTACTTTCATTATTGTAAAGTGATTTTTTTTTTAGGGAAGGGGTAAGGGCATTCCACGCTTGGGTGGCAGTGCTGTGTGAATTTACTCTCTCTCTCTCTCTCTCTCTCTCTCTCTCTCTCTCTCTCTCTCTCTCTCTCTCTCTCTCTCTCTCTCTCTCTCTCTCTCTCCCTCAGTCCAGCCTCACATTGTCCAGCTGCGTAACGTGACGGCGGTGGAGGGCAGTGCCGCCATGATCTCCTGCGTGTCTGAGGGAGAGCCTCTGCCTGACATCTCCTGGAGGAGGGCCAACGACGGGCAGACCTTCACCCACGGAGACAAGGTATGGTTCCCAACCCATTTATGTACTGTACCACCTGCAACACTTGTTTTAGCACTTTGGAAAGGGCCTCAGCCTCAAACAAAAAGAATAATAATAATAATAAAATGCCCTTACCCGTTGTGAGATATCCCCCCCCTTGTGGCCGCTGGGGGTACTGCGCCCGGGTGCGTTTTCGCATTTTTAATTCACTAATAAGTGTCAAATCGAAAAGGGCCTCCATATTATTATGGTCAATGCCTGTGTGAAAAGTGGGAGTGATTGGTGCAGGCAGTGAGAAGCTATAGCAGTCACAGTGACAGACAGACAGACACAGACATTGACTGAATTATAGTATGATGATGATGATGATGATGATAATTTAGCTAATAATTTAGCTCGTGTTTTTTTTCACGAAAACCATGTGAGAACACTATATGAATTCAAAAGCCAAATGACATAAATTAGCTAGCTATCAGTTAAGTCCTCTTCCATTAGGTCTGTGAGTGAATTGGTTGTGTGCCGGGGCATTATACTGCCAGTGCCATGGTACGTTCCAGCTTTTCATAATAACCGCAAGAGCCGTTTTCCATTTAAAATAATAATATTGAAGATTATTACTGATTCCTTTTTGTCTGTGTGTTTGTAGCTGGAGTTATGAGATGTATTATTATTCATGGCCTCCGCTCAATTATCTCAGGATGTGAGAGATAGGCTGCGCTGGGCACAGCTTGGCTGTCCAATCATTCATCTTTAATTTTGTTCTCTCCGTAAAGCGGTAGGCAAGATTGCATTCAAATGTAGGACGCACGCACGCACGCACGCACTTGTTTGTTCTTTTTCTTTTTCATTACATATTCTGTCCACGCAGCTGAAATTACTTCCATAAAAACATTTGCACCCGTCTTCACGTGACATGACAAGCACGAATAGTATAGTATAGTCAGCTGATGAAGGCAGAAGAGATGTTTCACTTCTGGATTCCTCAAGACTGTTTGTCTAAATGTCTATAGTATATGTTTCCATCTGCCCCGCTCTGCACCCAAGGAGGCATCGAGAAGGTACACGCGTCAAAACCTGTTGACACCTGTGTCTCAGAGTCTCTAATGGCCATGACAGACACAAAGCATCGCTGACGTCAATTGAGCTGCTCTGCAAGCATTCAAGAAAAATATTTGAACGGCATACCGATGGCCGACCCAAAGGAAACAAGTGACGTACAACCCATACACATAATTATGTAAGTCGCACTGCGCACACAGTGCTGGGAATGTGAGTGGAGAGGAGTCTGAAGTAGAGCTCTTCACCCGACTCAGAATATACAGAATCAGAATCAAACTTTATTGTCACATCACAATAAAATTCTTAGTTGTGCAGGCTCATCAGCAGTACAGTATATTGAGATAGGAGCATGGAATGGAGTGCATGCATGATACAATGAGTGCATAATAAATAAATAGGCCATGAATGTATGTGTATATAAATATATAAATCAGTTCAGTCTGTGTCACCGGACTTCATGGCTCTTGTTCAGCAGTCTAATTGCTGACAAGTAAACACTGTTCAAGAGTCGGGACCCGTACACTAGGGCGACATATTGTTTGAGGGGGAGCGCCGAATGTCCAAACTATTATGCGAACATCTTTGCGGTAATAATCATGGAGCATTTCACTGCAGAAGGCAATAGAGCAACCATTAAACTCTGCAACCCAAGGACACGTACTGTAATTAATAAATACTATAGTTTAGACTAAATCATGTAAAATAAAATAAAGTCCAATCACAATTTAGGCATTTAGCAGCTATGCTCTTAATCCAGAGGAGCGATTTACAGTAAGCAAGAACAACACATGGTTATACATCTAATACATAGAAATAGTCATAGTCATAATCACAATTCATCTTCAATGAAAAAATGAAGAAAAAAAAATACAATAAAACCTTGAATCTGTGAATACTCCTGTGACTCATGTGACCCGTCATGTTTCTACAATGTGCTGCAAATAATTAGTATTTCCAGTCCTTTTGGGACATCAACAAGAAGTTGAAGGATAAAATTACTTCTGAAAACGATGTAACCTCACCTGTGCGTGGTCACGTCGTGCATACTTTACATTACCGGTATTATTAAATATAATAATAAATATTTGATATGTATGAAACATTCTGGGACAAAATAAAATGCTCGCACACTGAGGGCTCTAATGCTTTTTATTGCACCAAAAATAATCTGACATTCTGAACACTTTTATGATGCGCATCCCTTTTCAGATGTCCCCAGTGCCCACCTATCCTAACTGACCACGCTGGTTAAATTAACTAATTCGCCGCCATCAGTGGCTGGGTCCGTTCTGGAGAAACGGCACAATGTATGTGAACGGGGGAAGCATCTTATTTTGAAAGCCATTCACTCAAAGAACGGAAGACCCGGAAGTGTAAAATCGGCTAATGTAACGTGTCCCGCGAATGCTACTTAGTTCACCCAAAATATACATTTTGTAACCGCGATCATGAACGCTTTAAGTTATGTTGAGGTTACATTTTACTACTGTGAACTATTGTGCGTGTGTAAAAGTCCAGAGCCAAATCGCCAGCGTCAAGAGGCTCAGGCCAGGCATGGTCAGGTGAGATATGCTGGCAGAGCCGTGACTCACAACCGTGCGTTGGACGTTGCAGAAGTCTCCATCGCAGCACACCGGTCCGGCAACGAATTGAGACAACGTAGCCAGGGGACTAAAGAATGTCAGTTGGAGATTTGGTGTCTCGCACCAGCTCGGAGTGACGCAGCCAACCGCCCGTTGGAGTACCATAAACGGGGGCACTATCACTGCAGATCACAAAAAGAAAGGAAATGTTTGATGTTATAGCGCTGTTGTTTTTGATCAAACTTTACACGTTGCTGATGCACGGCCGCCATTCTATAAATGACCTATCAACAGTAGTTCTGCATGGTTAATAAAATAAAATAAAGATTCATAAATGACCTATCAACAGTTCATATACAAAACAAACAAAGAAAAAAGGTTCTTGATCTAGATCCAGACACCTAATGCAATCTCATTTTGTGAAGAAAAGTCATGCTCATGCAGCACTAGTTGGCTGTCCAATTCATTTTATGTTTATGTTCTTTTATTAATCAAATTGTGATCTCAATATTCTTGTGGAGGAAAATAGAGATTCACATTTTGAGCAAGAATCGTGCAGCACTAATTAACAGTGGTGAAAGACTTTTAGCTGCTATTTTCAAACTATTTGTTTTTATTACATTTTTTATACATTTGAAAACTTTTTGAAATGGGACCTTCTGCATGATGAGTACTTACTCATACAGTACTCTCATACATACTTTTAAGTATACATTTTGATACCAATACTTTTGTACTTACTTACTCAAGTAAATTGTGAATGTATTTCTACATGCAGTGTTAATACTTTTAATTAAAATATGTGAGTACTTTTTCCCTATTAGGACTCACAGGTTCCATGAGTACATTGTGTCCTCGCTCCAAAGCATGGCAAAATCCGATCACATTGAAGGTCGTCAGTGCTGTTACAGGTGAAGCACCTCTTCCCGTTTGGTACCAGGTCCCGGGCGCTCCCATCAACTGAAATGAAGCAGTTTTAGTCATATTTTAGTCACCTGGAATGTCTCAGTGTTAGTCTTGTTTTAGTCGACTAAATGTCATAAGACTTTAGTCGACTAAATGAACTGCAGATTTAGTCGAGAGTGTACAAATGGAAACAAATGGACCCGTCGGGTTCCGCTTGGTTTGTACACTCGGTAGTTTAATTAACATTGATTTTTACAATCTAAATTGGGGGTCCCAGAGATAGAAATGCGATTAAATGGGGGTCCGTAGTAGACTAATGCATGTCAAACTGAGGGTCCTTGAAATTAAACGGGTTGAGAATCACAAATGGGGCTCCACGGGATAATTAGTGTCAATTTGGGGGTCCTTGGCATGGAAAGGTTTGGGAACCACTGTACATATTCGACGTACCTGACATGATCTCCTCGTTGCAGCCATTCGTGTTGCAACACATCCCGATCATAACTCCGTTGCCTTTCCCAAAGTTCGCGAGGATAGCTTTAAACGGTTTGTTCGTCACGCCGTTGGCTCCACACCTATCTACCGGCACACACCTTCTAACGACAGTCTTCGGAGCAAACCCAAAGGGTTCAAAGGCTGGCTGGGGTATAAACCCCACTAGAAACATAAAAACAAAAATACAAACACAATATAAAGATCTCAAAAGGCATACGTCACAGTTGTATTGATCCAGTGGTGGAAAGAGAACTAAACTAATATATTTACTTCAAGTACTATACGTAACTACAATTTTGAGGTATTTGTACTTTCCAGTATTTCCAATTTCCAGTACTTTTACTTCTACTTCAGCTCTACATACATTTTGGCCATTTGAAAATAGAGATATTCTGCACAATGAGTACTTTTGTACTTTAAAAAAAAAATCTGGACTTTTACTTGTAACAGAGTATTTCTATGTTGCATTAGTGATACTTTTACTTAAGTTAAACATTTGAGTACTATTTCCACCAATGAGAAATCATGATTGTGAGGCAAATCGTTTAGAGAAAGAAAGGCGATATTACATTCCTGAGTGGACGTCATGCAGACTTCACCCTGGGCGCAGTTTTTTAGCGGTGCGAAGGCGCAAGAGGGGTCTGTATCGTCGGCGCAGTGGTGACATTGAAGCTGAGCTTCAGCTGGATGAAGAAGGGAAACATGACGACGTTAAGGTGAGACACCCCAGGTGAAATCATGATTTTTCATTTTTTTTTTTTTTTGCTATTTTGCTTCCTAAACATGTTTTCTTTCAAACTAAAGCAAAATACACATTAAAAATACAGATTTAGATGTTTAGTTGGATAGTTTATTTTAGCCAATGACAGCTAGTTTTTCGGGGTGAAAAGCCACCATCTCTATTTTCATGATTGGTTGTTGGTACAAAGGAAGTGACCATATTTGGATCAGACCACAGTCAGCTTGAGGTCCAGACCTTTCCAATGATATATGCCATTATATGTTGTTGCAAAGGTTTGGATGAGATATTTTGTCTCAAAATAGTGGCTTCAAATAAAACGTTTTGGAATTTTACAATACAAATCTTTAAAGGCCGTTTTCTCAAAATGAGTTTTCCTCATACTTGGGACAAAGAATCTCCACTTCAGTTGAACTCACATACACCAAACTTTCCAGTCTTATTCATAACTATATTCCGCAGACATTTACACATGGATTTGTTGATATATGATTCACAGCCTGATTTACATCACATTTTATACCAAAAAAATGCCGAAAATTGGGTTTTTTATGCCTGTTGACACTATTTTCTGATTTGTGGAGTGATAATTAGAGATATCAAAAATCCCATGTGTAATTTTCTTTGTCTCTAATGTGTCAACAAAATGAAATGATAATTTTGAACCTGGCTTTATCCGATCTTCAGATTTATCGTCCCGAAATGTATGCAAATTAGCGCATATAATGCCTAATTTGCATATTTAAACATATAATTTCAGAAAACTTGTAATACAAAAAATCTTAGTTTTGATATAAGTAATCAACTGGAGAAGTTTCATTGTGATAGCTATTATTTAACTTTTTTTCCCTATTCACCTGGGGTGTCTCGCCTTAAACTGAAACACTGAAGGCCTTAACACTCGCATGACTGAAGTAAAATGTGACTGAAGTATAGCATGTGCTTAAATTCATATTTGGAAAATGTTTCAGGAAATTTCCGAGATGATGATGGTCATGGAAGGGGAACCTTGGCTGAACTTCAAAATCTCAAAAAATAGGTCAAAATGACCTCTCAGTCATGAAGACTTTCATTGTGTTTCTGTCAGGCACAAACCTATCTATCTACGCATTTCAACTTTTGTATTTATTCTAATAAATCAGTGCTACCCTTTTGAACACCCTTTTCATCAGTGAAAAAAGTACTTGAGGAACCTTTTTCGTAGTTGACTTGACTAAATCAATTAACACTGATCTGAGTAAAGTTATGATAATATACATTACACATTATTTGGACCAAAAAGTTCTGTACAGACAGAACTGTCAGACAGAAATAGCTGGCAGGTACTAGTCCTGATGTCACTTGTTCTTCTCCTGGGTCGCGGAACATTGGTTCATCTTAAAATCGAGGTTAATATAAAATTATCACAACCTCCCGGTTAGCAAATTAGCGTTTCTATCGCTAGACCAGTGCCCCAGCAGTGACTCGAAAATGGACGATTACTACTTCTGGTTCATGGGAGCAATTCACAGGTCGTCTTCGCTGCCTTTTACGTGCATTTGTTGGCACTGGCTCCAGACTCCAGGCAGCATGTAATCGGTTAAACTAAAGTTTATTGGAATTCAGGAAAAAAAACACGACCCAGGTACGTGTGTAAATTACGTCAGACTTCGCTGCTCTATATAGCTGAAAATAGAACATTCAGAGAAAATAGATTTGGCAGAAATATGTGAAGATTTTTATTCTAAGCTATGCTATAAAACAATTATATAGAGGAAAAAAAAGGTTGAAAAGTAGCTTGCTGCAAAAAGAAACACATTTCCAATCTGGCTTCAGAACATCTCATTCCACTGACACATGCCTTCTCTATTTGAACGACCACATCAAACATGAGAAGGACGTGCATGGGCAAATACTTCAAAAGGCATTTGATACCGTAAATCACTCTATAATGAGTTAGTCCTTTATAGTCGCAGAGGAGTGTAAATCCCTACTCTCCTTCAAAGCAGCTCTAAAAAGAGCGCATACAGGTGGCTGCCATTCGGAACTGGCCCCGATAATTAGACAAAGCCCTATTCAGGGGTCGGCAACCTTTTTAACATGAATCAGTGGCGTCAACTCCGTGGGTTCAGAGGCGCAAATGAACCCACTGGCATTTTGGCAAAATATATCAATATGCAGTATATGCACCCACTGTCCACTGAAATTTCCGTCAATAAGCGACCGCCAGTGGCTGCATGAACCCACTGCCGTTATAAGAACCTTCCGCCACTGACATGAATTGTCATGTTTTAATGTTCTTGATAGTCAGTATGCCATATCAACATTTAAAGTGAATGATTACACCAAATCAAAATACAATATTTCCAACTGATGTTGATTGTCCATAATATACATATCAAAAAAATGTTCCACCACCTATCTCTCAGTCTCTCTCCCCAGTCGGAATTTGAATGAATGTCCGTAGAACAGTGTGCAGGAGGTAATTCAGATGTGAGTGGACTTAAATTAACTGACCAAAGCCCTTTTTGAATATTTAGAATTATAATTTTAAAAGAAAAGCCCTCTCTCTCACACCAGTGTGCCAGTGATCACTCTCCCCTGTGCCAATGTTGGCCCGCGCGTGCCTAACGTTGCCTACCCCAGGGGACCCTTTTCTAATCTAGACATTCTTTTTTTCTGCCGTTTAATTGTTGATTTGAGTTGAGTTACAGTACCTGCATACACGAGGCCCCAAATGACACACAGGGTACGAAGCAGCTCCATTGTGGTGATGCACGCATATGTGCATGCATGCGTGGGCAGCACCCTTTTATATGTGCTAGTTTAAGAAATAGGTTTATGAAATGATTGAACATTCTGGCTGTTTTCCAAAGTCAACTGAGTTGGCAAAAGCTAAAACGCACAGGGGTTGCGTTCCTTTGGCCTAAGTCTGACGCTGATTGGTGGTAGTATGTTTTCCAAAATCAACTGTAAAAAGAATGCGCCTTCACTGCATTCTCATGGTTTGTTATCAGAGGGCAAAGGCCAGCAAGGATCTTTTCAGTCAATTAAATACAATGTGTCGGTACACTACTGCCTGTGCAATGCCGTAACACAGGCCCTAATACCGTTCGAGACCATGAAAACCTTCAACATAGACTCATGTAATCATTTCAACAGAACTGACCATGACAGAATAGGAACGGAGTAGTTCTACATTGCGGTATCGATACTTTTACTTAAGTAAAACAATTGAGTATACTTTTTTTCCACTACCACTGGCTTTATCTTGGCAGTTTGGTCTTTTCCAACAGTGCTTAATTAATCCTTCCGCCACTTTTACAAGGAGATATGGACTGAAATGCACTAACACAACAACGCCAACACACAGACTACAGTATAGCTGGCAGTGAGACATGCATGCAGTAAGACAGACAAAACAGACAAACCAGCAGACATGGAAACAGGGAATCACTGACTGAGACAGACATGCAAGAGTAACTTAAGCGTCCACAAACAGGGAAGCAGACAGACAGACAGACAGACAGACAGACAGACCAGCAGACATGGAAACAGGGAAACACTGACTGAGACAGACATGCAAGAGTAACTTAAGCGTCCACAAACAGGGAAGCAGACAGACAGACAGACAGACCAGCAGACACAGAAACAGGGAAACACTGACTGAGACAGACATGCAAAAGTAACTTAAGCGTCAACAAACGGGGAAGCAGACAGACAGACAGACAGACAGACATGTCATCGATAGCCTGGCATGGCCAGACTATAATATCACTGCGAGTGCATTTATTTTGTGGCAGATTTGTCTGGTTTCCAGGCTATGTCATCGAAGCTATAGGGCAAGTGCTACGGGCTAAGATGGTGAGTCTTCAGACTATACCGCAGACGATTAGGAGTGCAGAGTCTGCAGTTCTAATTGCAACAGGGAGTTCATTCCATAGTTTGGGAGCCAGATGGAAGAAGAGTGTGGGGCGTGTGGAGCGTAACGTTGTCCCGGATGTTTTAGTGAAGGTTCTGCCAGCTCCCCCGTGTTAGCTGATCTGAGAGAGATCGGGAGGGGTTGTAGCGTTGCACTTGGGGAGCCAGCAGACTGTCAGCCAACGAGACAAGCTACAGTGGGTTGTTGGTGTTGGCATGAACTACTGACGAGGCTTCTGACAAGGCACACGCCACACCTGTTAACCCATTTTGGGCGGGAACCCCTTTTGGTGTTAGCATTATTTTATGCTTTAGCTATTGAAAAATAGCAGATCTACAAGCTCATAGCGCGCCGCTATTTTTGAAAAATCGTGAAAAATCTTTGAATATATATTCTTTGAGTTTCTTTTTTTTTTTACTCAAATCTTTGCTTCTGGAGGGTACCTGGAACAACATATTTTCAGATGGGGGTCGGTCGGCCAATTACATATCATTGTTTGGGGTCAGAATAAAATACATTTTAAAAAGACATTTTTTTTTTAATTTCGACGTCAGGCCTAAAGGGGTTAAAGAACAATGTAAAGCTTATTTGCAATGAACTGTTGCGTCGTGTGGATGGACCTGATGACGCATGCGATTTAAGTGGTCATGACACCGGGGTGCCGGGGTGTGCCTGTCAAAATATTTCACTTAGAAATGTATTTCAAGATAAATCTACAGAAGAATGTATAACGCATATCCTCCGTTTCTTGGTGCTGCTGAGCCAAACTGTAAGAACAGAATCTTGTAAACAAAGCAGGGGTCTCGCAATTCACTTATTGGATGCGCCAAGTTTGTATTTGTGACATACTGTATGCTGTTTGTCGCAAATACATACTTGGAGCATTCAAAAGGTGAGCTGTGAGGTAGAAATGTAAACAAAGAAAACTGAGTCATGCTCTGGGCTTGCCTGGTCATGTTCCAAAAGTTTTAATTTGCTGCCAACTCGTATCATAATGTTGCGGGGTGGGTGCAGGTTACGAAACTGGTGCTTGTCTTTGAAATCTATTTTTCTTTTCTTTCTATTTACTTCTGCCTGCTGCTCCTGTGTTCAAGTTCAAACAATTAACATGAGCCAAAACATAAAGATGAATAAACTAAAGGCAAATAAAGGATACCATAGGCTACTGTAAGTAAATAACGATTTTCAAAAAATATAAAGTCCTACATTATTCACAATTGTTCATACATTAATATTTCAGAAGAATATTTCAGAAGAATTTCATGAATAAAATATAAGACAAATTCCATTTATCTTTTAACCCATTCTGACCGGGAACCCATTTCGGTGTTAGCATCATGTTATGCTTTAGCTATTGAAAAATAGCAGATCTACAAGGTTCATAAAATGCATTTCTGTTGAAGAGTATAGAAGAATATATATATATATATATATATATATATTTTTTTTTAATATTATTTATTTTGAGGGTTTTCTTTACATAGACACAAGGACACCAACGCAGACTTACATACAAGACAGTTACTTACATAAAAACAACAATGAATAAGCAAGGAAAAAAAATAGAACTAAATAATTAAAATAAAATGAAAAATAGCTAATAAATAATAGTTTCCAAGTGGTACATGGGTTGTATAATGTATGTGTGCACGTTAAGGTGGGTTCCGTCCTAAACAGAGTCAAATGCGCTCTTCAATATGATTTAAAAAGGGGGTCCATACCTCCACAAATACATCTGCCTTATTTTGTGTTTCATACTTGAGTCTCTCCAGTGGTAGTATTGACATTATTTGGGCCATCCACATATGTTCTGAGGGTATTTCATCTGTCTTCCAAAAAATTAAGATACATTTCTTTGCTAAGAATCTAAATAGATCAAATAATTTCCTATGAGCAGAGCTCAACTTTACATTTGGGTATATTTTCATTCGCTCATGGAGGCTGCTTTGTCCAACTGGGATTTTAGATATTGGTCCAAAAAATGTCTAGTGCGTAGAAGGTTTTGTGGAGATTGCAAGAGGAGTTTGAATGTAGCTGTTTTTCCATCTAATTCAAAATGGCAGAAGATCTAATAGTTTGGGGTCATACAGTAGGTCAAAGTGGCAAAGTTGTCCTTCGTGAGGATGAAGTTTCATGGCTATATACTGTAGGTCCAACGGTTCAAAAGCTATGCTGGTTCAAAAGTTTCAATTGAAACTCTAGCGCCACCCTTTGACCAATGGCTGTGAGTTTCATTTATCTGTAGTTTTTCATGACCCTCTGCCTCTACCATACTGCCAAGTTTTGTAGAATAATAAAACAGCGTGCCTATACACATTGCGTACTTGGACTCCTAATGAGAAAAAAATAACAAATAAACAAAGGGTGCCTATATGTGCTCGGCCCCTTTAAAAATAAGAAATCTACAATAGGGTACTTACGCAATTGCTTGGCCACCTACTCCTGTACATAATAATAACAATTTGGCATTACACTTTGGGCCCGGCCCCAATGTTTTTAAATCTGTCAAGGTCGGAGCATAATCCCCATGTCCATCGACATGGAAGGACGCTTAACCCATTCTGAACGGGAACCCGTTTTGGTGTTAGCATCATGTTATGCTTTAGCTATTGAAAAATAGCAGATCTACAAGCTCATAGCGCGCCACCGAGTGGCGCGCTATGAGCTTGTAGGTCTGCTATTTTTGAAAAATCGAAGAACGACTGTGACATTTTTAGAATCTGATCTCAGGTCAGAATGGGTTCATCAGACCAGTGTGTGTCCAGTGGAAACCTCGTATGAATCTGATCTCAGGTCAGAATGGGTTAAGGGCTTTTGTCTGTCCTCCGGCATCCATTATTATATTATTGTTGTTATTATCCATTATGCACTTGGCAAACTGCAAAAAGGGAAAAGTTAGTCTTGTGAATCACAAAGTGAATGAACTGCAGCCGCATTCTCGGGGGAAAAGTAATTATAGAGGGCTTCTGCCTTTGGTGTCTTATGAGTCAACAGCCAAAATATATTTCCATCCCCGCTCCACTGGCAGTGAAGCTGATGGCTTTAAAAACAAAAAAAAACCCCAAACAAATAAATTAATTAATAGAGCTTCCAAGATGGCTGCCATTCTTTGCTTTGAAAAAAAGGTCACCGGCAAAGTGATGAATGAGTGTGTGTGTTGGCTCGAAACAGCGCGGTTGATGAATCGCGGCAGAAAATGAGACTAAGTGCTTCTCTTCCCCGCGGCAAATGCAATTATGGAAATGCGGCGCGGCGAAGCAACACACCTAAACATATGCAAAGACAAACACGTAAGGGCTGCGCGCCGCGTCATGATGGATGACCGCAGTCAGCCATGTTTAAGGCAGGTTGTTACTTTCTCAATTTGCACTCCAGTCTACAGCGCTGCAGACTCCTGGAACGAACTTTGGAGTTAAATTAGGGTGGGGAGGAGTAGCCTACTGTATTCCGTGTTGCCATGTCTGAGACTTTGAGCTTGTTTTTTTCTTTAGAAAGGCGCTTAAATATTGGTAGTTTTGCATATATTTAAAGCAAATATGAATCGATTAGCCTATATAGGCTACTGTAAAAGGAATAATTAACAGTTGTTACCACTGTTCTAGCACTAATTTAATGTTTTAATCACATGGTTAAGGTTTTAAAATAGGGTTGTCCCAATCCAATTATGATCAAAAACAAAGTGGAGAAGCCATATAATGTATAGGCTAAATTGCCAACAGAACTCGAGATGTGGTTAGAGCTACTGCTTTTCTTTTTTTTTTTTTTTTTTACTTCCCAGGACCGTAATTATGGCATTGTCTTACTTGTATTTGTTGTTAATCAAAACAAAAACAGGAAAAGATCACTACAAAGTAATTAATACAAATCAATTGGCAAGACACCTTTCCGTGCATTGGTTAAATAATTTCTCTGGGCAGTGAGAAATAAATTGTTGACTTGAAGCATCATGCGCACCATGAGGAAGAATCCAGCATTTCCTCATTTCAGACCATTGATTAGAGGAGTGATTACTCTATTCCCCTTATAATTGACCCGTTAGCCCAAATTGATGCCATCTGTCTTCATGGAGAAGTAATAACCTTGGGACAAAATCCACAGCGCATGACGCCGATGGCTGACTCACGTTGCAGGCCACAGACGTCAACAGTGGTGGGAAGTAACTAAGTAAATTTACTCAAGAACAATGTTGAGGTATTGTGTTTGCGACGTGTCGCATTGTGAGCTTGTAGAACTGCTATTTTCAAAATAATTGTATACATTTGAAAACTTGAAACTGTTCCGTTGAAGCAGTCCAAGGCCCCGAGATATTTGAAAACCTCGACTGCCTTGAATACACAGTACGTGCCAATGGTTTTGTCCTCTGTGTTAACTGTCAGTATAATTGTGCTTCGTGGCCGAACATCCTGCACGCATCCTGATTTCTACTGCCAATGTCATGTTAAGCAATGTCAGTCACCATGTCCTTAAACTACCTGTATACATAAGTCACTATACAAGTGACAACAGTATTCAATCTATTGTGTGTGTGTGTGTGTGTGTGTGTGTGTGTGTGTGTGTGTGTGTGTGTGCGTGCGCTTAGAGCCAAGATGGTCGCTTTGAGGTCCGTGGACGCCACGGCAAGTCAACGCTGACCATCAGCGACGTGCGTCTGTCTGACCTGGGCCACTACAGCTGTGAGGCCTTCAGCAGGATCGGAGGCCATCAGAAGAGCATGTTCCTGGACATCGAGTGTGAGTACATCAGTGGTGGAAAAAATGGAGTACATTTTAACTCAGACATACAATTGACGGGAGTGTGACGGGAAATTTCTATTTAGTTTTAGTCGTAGTCTGTTGAATAAAATGTAATTTACCTTGAGTCATCGGAAAAGTTTTAGTTTTAGTCTAGTTTTTGGTTGACTAAATCTACAGTTGATTTAGTCGACTAAAATGTATTTGATGGCGTGGCAAAGAGAGCAACCAAACATAAAAATGACTTAATTGTCTTTTAGTTCTAACAGTAACATTTTTCTCTACCTTTTATTTGGTGCCAATATATTTAGTCTCAGTTTTAGTCATCGGTTCTTATTTAGTTTTCGTCAGTGAAAATCGACCGATAATCACCGATAATCACTCGAATGAAATCGAGCCAGGAGGCTCGCCTGGAGTGGACTGGCCAAGTAACCTGCTGGTGATTATCTTTATTTATTTATACGTTTATTTAACAGGGACAATACAAAAAACAATGTATCAAGTTGTAAAAATATGAAACCGTTGCAATGTATATGGGTTTGTAGCCAAGGCTAATTTGCAACCCCAGTCCCTGGTTATAGGCCTTTCTTTAGTTCTATACCTCCACCTAAAACAATCCTTTACAACATACCTATACTAAAACAATCCTTTACATACAAATACTAATACATCCAATACATAATCCAAGTACAATAACAGTTTTAAAATGTGCCTATAACACATTAGTGTTCGCACCTCTGAAGAGTTTGACTTCATCATTAAACATTGTGAGATCAGTTTGTCGTTTTATTTCAGTTGGTAGGGCATTCCACAGGTGTATCCCTTGTACTGAGTAATGGCAATCGGTTGACAACATTCGAAGCGGGTGGAAAAAAGGGTAGTCGACAAACATTTCTCGTCATAGTTTTAAAGTCGGCGAAATGAACAAGCTGGGGCCACGCCAGACGTTTTCCTCCCGAGGTAATGAAGTAATCTACTAAAGCCACTGCTGACTGTGTGAGGGGCTGCGTGGGAAGAGACTGCACATCCTGGTCTGTGACAGAGGGCTTGCCATCAATCTCTCTAATAGAATCCTGGGAGCCGGCTGCATTAAACAACAGTAATGCCACTCTGTCTGAGCCGGGCCGGCCCAACGGGCCACAGAGAACCCACGCTACTACCTTCACTCACCTCATCCATTACTCGCCCGTCCTTTTCCTGCTTGTGGAGCCAAATTAGCTTCTGTGTTGTTGACCATCCTTATTTATTTAATTCTGGTTGGAGATACAGTAATAGTATGGGTGAATTTTGCCCCAGTGTGAAGCATATCTTCAATTAGAAGTGAGAAACACGAGATGAATTAATGAGACATTATTCTTTTAGAGGAATTTGCTTGTTTTTCTTTATTTTATCACAGTTTTATTATTCTCTTTGATAATCTCAAAAAGCTCTACCTTTGAGCATTTATTGGCTACCACCATGAATTTCATCAGTGGGACACACATATGTTAGGCTACTCTTTGATAATACAAATAGGATCTTGTGTTCACACACAAATAAATATACGGTAATAATTCATGCTCCATCATACGACAGTGTGGCATGCCAAAAGTAGCAGGTCAATAATCTCACCACGCCGCAAGCTCATATTGATTGAAAACTTTATTTTAGACACAATGGGTCCATATACAAACAACAAGGACAAACATGACAGTAAATACACACAGAGATAGCCTATGTAACAGGCTACTTTCACTCCAGGCAGTCCTTGTCAATCAAAAACATAAAAACATTGCCTCCAGTGTTTCCAGAAACATGAGCAAAAGACTGTATCTATTATACATACTGTAGATAGGCAATGATTTGAGTACCATACGGGTCTATGACAGAATATCAATCAGGCTTTATCTCTCTCTCTCTCTCTGCCTCTCTGCCTGTGTCCAGACATGCCCAAGTTCCTGAGCAACCACACCATCCATTACTCGTGGGAAGGGAACCCGGTGAACGTCAGCTGCGAGGTCATGTCCAACCCGCCGGCCACCATGCTGTGGAGGAGGGAGCGCTTCACCATCTCCGCCGAGGGCACGGCCAACATGCGCGTGCACAACGCCGCGGGCAGGTCCCTGCTGGAGGTCAGTGATATCGGTGTTCAAGTACACATACCTAATAAATGTACAGTACTTAAGTAAATGTACTTACTACAAGTAAATGTAGTTACTTTACACCACTGGTAGGAGATACCGGTCATGCTAGGGATGGGTGTTGATTTTGACATTAACTACATTTAGTTTTGTAGTCATACGTTAGTCATCTGAAATGTTTTTTGTCTAGTTTTAGTTGACTAAATGTCATGAGATTTTAGTCGACTAAATCTACAGTTGATGTAGTCGACTAAAATGTATTTTGACCTGCCGTGGTGGCACTGAAAGGCCTGATTTATATTCAGCTGTGTGCCGTTAACCCATTCTGACCTGAGATCAGATTCATACGAGGTTTCCACTGGACACACACTGGTCTGATTAATTAATCTGACCTGAGATCAGATTCTAAAAATGTCAGTCGCTCTTCGATTTTTCAAAAATAGCAGACCTACAAGCTCGTAGCGCGCCACTCGGTGGCGCGCTATGAGCTTGTAGATCTGCTATTTTTCAATAGCTAAAGCATAACATGATGCTAACACCAAAACGGGTTCCCGTTCAGAATGGGTTAATAGCAGATGTACAAGCTCACAGTGTCGCAGAACATGCGTCAAACAGACGGGTCATTAGGCTTGTTATTTTGTTCTAAGGTGACGCCGATGTCGGACAGAGATTTTGGACGCTACAACTGCACCGCCCGAAACAACATTGGCATGCGCTACCAGGAGTTCATCCTGGCACAAGCAGGTAAAGTGGTGGGTGGTCACCTCAAGTATTCTAATATTACTCGACGACTACACTGGTTGAAAAAGTACTCAAATGTTGTTGCTTTTTACATGAGTAAAAAGTCAAATCAATACTGAAATGCAGAACTACTCCGTAAGTAAAAGTCTGGAATTCAAAATGCACTTTTTGCAACCATGGTTCATGTTTTAGGTTGTTATTAGAGAGAAAGAGATTTCTTTACAATAGTCCTACTAGACCCCAGGAAGACCCCAGGGAATTACATCTGGCCACAAAAGATCACAGGATCGTACTGAATTTGAAGAGTATAGGGGGATGCCATATTGCGTGTCTTAGGCTCAATATGTCAGTTTTTCGTATCGGAAGTATCTGTGTCAATGTTTAAAGAACATTTTTTTAACTCAAATCTTTGCTTCTGGGGAGTCCCTGGAACTATATAATTTGAGATGGGCGTCCGCAGCAAAATACATTTTATTTTGGAGGTTAGACTTGGTTTTGAGCACCACTGAGCAACATCGTTTTTTTTAACTGGAATGCACGAGGCAGATGCAAAGATCACAGCATATTTGTCACTTTTTCGCTTTGTATATCTGTTGCTGACGTGTCATTGCAGCTACTGTAGCTTTGTAGCTTTGTATCTGGAACTTGAACCCAGCTCAGCTTCAATTTGTAGCAAATGTGTAGCTTTTGCAGCAGCTACAAACGTCGGGTGCATCTTTGTATCGTCATGTCACTGGCTTCCATTGACAATGAATGCTAGACGGTGGGTACTATAATAGGGATGCATGTTGTATGGCTCAACATGTCAGTTTGTCACACCCTTCCCATTCAGTAGATCCTGTGATCTTTTGTGGCCAGATGTAATTTCCTGGGTTCTAGTAGGACTATAGTAAATAATAAAAATAATAAATTGCTGCAAAATTGTGTAAAAAATGTTCGAATGCCCCCGCCCCCCCTGTAATAAAAATAGCAAAAAAAAAAAAGGCTAAAACAAAAGAACACTCAACTTTCTCTAATAACAACCTAAACCATGAACCTTGGTTGAAAAAAGAAAACTAAAGTTGTACTTTAGATAATAACATTGCAGACTCCGTGACTGCATGCATACCAGCCCATTTCAGTAAACCCCACTGAGTGCTGTCCTCTAACCCTGGAGCTCTCCACTATCTCTAATAGCCTCATTTTGCAATTCACGCGGTGATAAAGTCCCCCTATAGTCCTTCAGCCGGGGCCTAATCTCAAATAGTACCGTCTGAACGGTCTGATTTACCATTATGGCCCCCCACACTATTTACTGAAGTACGTTCTAATTTACAGTACGTATAACACGGCTTGAATACACGGCAGCGCATATACGGTTTCCATTTTATTTTAGTGGAGATTGAATTGCCACGGCTGAGCAAGGCTAGTATCGAGTAAAAAGGCTGACCTATAATATGTAATGTTTAGGAAGCTTGGACGCACACACGTGTCGCGCATGCAACGCAACACAACATTTTGCCGCCAGTCAGGCAGAAAACCTTTGGATGAACTGTAGGCCTACATGGTTTCCATTCAGTGTTAGGGCCCGATTCATATACTCCTATTTTACCGCTGTTTCGGCGCTGTAGTGCCGAAATGATTTCGGCTCGTCAGATGACGTCACATTGTAGGCTCTACAGAGCCGAACTGACTTTTATTCGGTTCGGCGTATGAATCGGCCCTAAATTTGACAAAGATAAGTTGCATACGATTCAGCTTGAACCCATTTTGACCTGAGATCAGATTCTATAAAATGTCTTTTACATCCTGACAGTTCTCTGAAAAAGCTATGTTTCTGTCAGTCGTTCTTCGATTTTTCAAAAATAGCAGACCTACAAGCTCATAGCGCGCCTCCGAGTGGCGCGCTACGAGCTTGTAGATCTGCTATTTTACATAATACTAACACCAAAAGAGGTTATAGTACAGTACTAGAGTAATAATAATAATAATATTTCTCGCACATATTTCTCGCTTATATTTCTCGCACATATTTCTCGCACATATATCTCGCACATATTTCCCGCACATATTTCTCGCTTATATTTCTCGCACATATCTTTTTCGGATTCACCGTTTTGCCTGTTTACATGGAGAAGGGATAAAACGGCATTCTCAAAGATTTCCACTCTGTAAGGTGGTTTCACTTTGTTGCGTTTTCACCTCCTGAAAACACTGTTCTCGTCTAAAGGGACACCAGCAAATGATACTTTATTTTGCCGTTTTCTATGAACACCATTCTCGTGTAAAGACCACCTAAGTGCCTGCCCAAAACCCTAACCCCTAACCACAACCTTCAAGCTACGTTTTACTACTTTTTTCACTTAAACAAAAGTTCAATTTGATATAATGGACTGGCAAAGGTTTCACAACACCCACTACCATGAATTTCACCCCTAAATCTGTTGAAAGTGGATAGGGATTATCTTTCCCTCTGCCGGACGGGGGCTAATAAGCTGTTGAAACGCCTGTGTTTTCCAGACGTGCCGTCCAACCCGTATGGCGTGCGTCTGTCGGCCGTCTCCCAGCGCCTGGCCACCGTCACCTTCATGAAGCCAGACTCGCACGGCGGCGTGCCCATCGGTCACTACCTGGTCCAGTGCAGGGAGGGGGGAGGAGCCCACGACTGGAGGGACGTGCAGTCACACGGCGTTCAGAGTGAGTGACACGCACGCACGCACGCACGCACGCACGCACGCCATCTTTATCAACATGGGTGAAGCTACCAGTATAGGACGCCTTGAGGGCGAGAAGCGACCTCGCCCTAAAGGGCGAAGTCACGTGCACGCATCCGCCCATGGGTGACGGCAAACTGCTGGGCGAACGCTGGCGCTTTGGCATGGGGGATCAGATCAACATATGGAATGAATTCTGTACTGGCCATATGGAGGATCAACATTTTATGGAATGTCACAACAGGTCAGCTCCATACATGGAGGTCTAAGGGTTTGAGGTCAGATGTAGAGTTGCTGGCTGGCTCTAGGTGATGAACGAACCAACAAACCAACGGGAAATGATATGGCCATATTGTGACATTACCATATATGAAGGCCCCTGACGATGTCGCCTACGTCGCGACTACATATATGCCCATATATGGAGATCCCTGGTGATGTGGCATGACCATATATGGAGGCGTGGGTGACTAGATGTGATGTCACGATGCGTGACCATTTATGGAGGCGTGGGGTGACGAACGGACGGACGGGGGGGAATGCAGGTTTTCAGAGTAAATGCGACCTGTGGTCGCAATAACAATCTGCTATCAGTTGAATCACACATTAGTAGCAGTGAGAAAAGCAACTAAAGCTTCTTTACAAGCTCCCTGAGAGACATTTCGCAGGTGAGTGAAGTGGACGACTGGACGTGTCTCCGCCGGTGGCGGCCGGCCGGGCTCTCGCCCTCTCTTCGCTTATCGTGCTGTCAATACGTCGGCGGGGGTGTTTGTTGGCACGGAACACAACCGCCAGGTTAAGCTCAGCCACGTCAGGTTATGAAGTTCTGACCTATTGCTGCCCTCCCCGCGTCTAAGCCGCGGCCCCCTCTCTCGTATCGGTGGAGCGTGAGAGGAGAGGTTAATGGCTCTCATCTCTCGTGTCATCCTCTCTCTCTCTCTCTCTCTCTCTCTCTCTCTCTCTTTCCGCTAGCCTTTTCACCCTGCCGCACCGCCGGTGGCGTAAAGGTACATTTACTGATGCACTGTACTTAAGTACAATTACTTTACTTGAGTATATTTCCTATTTCCAATAGCCTATACTTTTACTTATACTCCACTACATCTCAGAGGCAAATACCGTATTGTACTTTCACTACCCCACTAGCCTACAATTATTTACTAGTTATTTTGTCTATGCTGATTAGTATTAATACAAAACACACTAACCACTATATATATTTTGGCTATTTGAAAATAGCAGATATACAAGCTCACAATAAGCCTGTAGATCGGCTATTTTAAATATATTATTTTATACATTTTGAACTGGTGGAATGGGACATTCTGTGCAATGAGTACTTTTACTTTTGGTACTGTTGATATTTTGATGCAGATAGCCTACTTCTACACTTTTAACAAATTTTTAATTCCGGACTATTACTTGCCATACAGAGTATTTCTGCATGGCAGTATTGATATTTTTACTTAAGTAAAACCTGTGAGTACTTTTTCCACCCTGCCGCACCCCCCTCTCTCTCTCTCACTCTCTCGCTCTCTCGCACACACGTACGCACGCACGCATGCACACATGCACGCACGCGCGCACACACACACACACACACACACACACACACACACACACACACACACACACACACACGCTCGCACAGCTTGTGCTGTGTTATAACATCACTACTCTTACCGCCTGATGAGAGATCGTCCCTAGAATACATTGGAAGCTGAACGAGCACGCCCGTCCTCCTCCTCCTCCTCGTGATGGCAAATTGATTTCTGGGGGCCTCCTCAGTGCACGTAGGGCGGAGACGGCGGTGCACGCAGCAAGCGCACGTGTGCGGCTGTGAAGGATTCCTCTGAAGGAGTGGAAGTCGGGAAGACGGAAGGCCGGGAAAAAACCGACAAACCAAACCATCTGGTCTTATCACCGATATCCATCATTCTGGAGACCGTGAGAAGCAATGAGCGACGCGGCGGAATGAATGCTAAGCAGCGGGATGGGATAGAGCCAAGGCGGAAAGTGTAAAAAAAAAACTAAAAAAAATAAAATCCGTGGAATTGAGGAAAGCGAGAAAAAAAGAGAAGGATTTTAACCCATTAAGCTTGTAAAGCAGCTTTGGTTGCTAATACTTTGTTCCAGAGACACCCCCCCCCCCCCCCGCCACCCAAGAAAAGATTTGCGTTTATTTATAGAAGCTATTATATTCAAAGATTTGCACAGAAATTCCCACGATTGTTTTCAAAAGTAGCAGATCTGCAAGCTGTGAAGCTTTTACAGTATACAGTATCTGCTATATCCCCATGGCAGCGGTTCTTTGCTGGATTAACCCATTCTGACCTGAGATCAGATTCATACGAGGTTTCCACTGGACACACACTGGTCTGATTAACCCATTCTGACCTGAGATCAGATCCAAAAAAATGTCAGTCGTTCTTTGATTTTTCAAAAAATAGCAGACCTACAAGCTCGTAGCGCGCCACTCGGTGGCGCGCTATGAGCTTGTAGATCTGCTATTTTTCAATAGCTAAAGCATAACATGATGCCAACACCAAAATGGGTTCCCGTTCAGAATGGGTTAAAAAGAGGTTGCCAAGACAACACAGCCTTTTGTTTGATGTTGTTATCAAAATATGACACATGCGAGGCAAGGGGTCAACATTTGGAGAGCATGCACACTCTCAAAAATGTTTGTTCTGGTTGGAGTAAATCCTCCCAGATGAATAGCATGCCCGAATAACCCCTGCATGCACTTTTATCTGCATGCTTTATTAGTGGTTATTCAGTCACTTTATATAGGCACCTCCATCGGGATATCCATGATATCACATTTATTATATGATAATGGTAACCACTTGGCTGAAACATTGAGAAAAGTGGAGTTCATGCATCTTCGGGTTAGTGTCCATGGTCTGAGTGAGATGTCTCCCAATATTGGAATTATGTAACAGTCCCTACAGTCTCTACACAACCCTGTTGTAGAGGGAACTCAATTTCACCTATATGTCTCTTCTTTTGGAACTACAGGCACGTTCCAAAATAATCATGATGCCATGATGCTACAATGAAACCAAACTGACACAAATAAGCAGAACACAGGTTATGATTTAATTCACTGACGCCACAGGGCCACCCTGAATAGAAGTATTAATTTGCAGAGTAAACTAGATGAATGAGAGAGGTGCACTCAAAAACGTACTAAAAATGCCTCCCATAATTATATCCCAGACAAGAAAACAACTCTGCCTAGTGGAAATTGTTCAATTTGTACACAAAGCTTAGAGCTACCAAATGGAAAGCCACCTCTTTGCCATTACCTCGTTTAATTTAGGCAGACAGACAAAACAGTTGACATTCACTCTAATTCATTTGCTGACTCTAAATTCAAAATGTAATTACTGTAGCCTTTTGTCTTTTTTTGTTGACAAAATGTGTGGCATTTCACGTTTGAGAAGCATTTTTCAAACTGGAATGTTTATTAATAATAATAATAATAATAATATCTCCGATGTATAAAGCTTTTCTAAGTACCCATTGAGTTGCCTGAAAATGGACTATTGACCGAAACGTTCCTTAAACAATTGTCCTTATTGTGCAAGTGTAGACAGTGCCCAGGGCTCGTACTAGCGTTCTAGTATACCAGTCCAGGAGCGCTGGTCTAGGAGCTCTCCCTCCTCGCCAAATACGTTTTTTTTATTTTTATTTTTATTTTTTTAATACTGTTTTTATTAGGCATTTTTGTACGACAATTTCAGATTTAGACAATAATAAGTAATTCAGTTAAATAAAAAATAAAAAAATAACAGGCAATGTAAATGTTCCACATACAGTATAATAAAAAAGACATAAGTGTGATAAACATGAAAAAACAAAAAACAGACAAACAAAACAGACAACAGGACAGACACTCTTGCTCTCAAACTTCCAACATTCACGTTGTGAATTAAGTAAGTTAGACATTCTTTTTTTAAATAATAAGAAATTAAATAAAGAAAAAAAAAACACTCAGTTCCTTTTCTTTCAGTTCCTTTTCTTTCTTTCCAATTTTCTATTGTGCTATCTATTGTGTAGGAGGGGTTAGCGTGCACCTATTAAAATATTCAATAAAGGGTTGCCATGTCTGGTAGAACCTATCTTCACTCCCTCTCAATTCAAACTTAATCTTTTCCAATTGTAAGTAATGCATAACATCTTTCATCAGTGAAGTGTGAGTTGGAACCTGTGCTTGTTTCCAATTCAACAGTATCAGTCTGCGAGCCAGTAGAGTCACATATTTTACCATGTTATATTGGAAAGTAGACAGTTTGACCCCGGGCCCTGTGACTCCCATAATTGCTATCAGTGGATCCGGGTCAAAAGGTCTTTCACCAAATACGTTTTTAACGTGTTATTTAGCGTTCTATTTATTGATAAACCTATAATGTTGGCTTTTACCGCATATTAAACTCTCGGTCGATCGGCAGCTCCGTGTTCGACTGGCCTTCCCTGCAGCCACAATGCATTGAAAAACACAAAGGTGGAGTATTCCATTTCAAATCGCGCTGGATGAATAAAGCAACTGTTTTAGTGGCTTAATAGCAACTCCCCGTGACCGCACGTCTAACATATGAATGCTTCTTATGTAGTTGATAGTCTGAGCCACCTCCGCCATTACTGTTTTCGTCTGTCCGAGAGGCAGGCGTCTTCTATGACGTAATAGAATAGGACTCTAGATGGCGCTGGCGATGCATGAGTTAACAAAAATGGCCTAAGTCAGAGTTTTACGGTTTATGAGAATGACAATGAGGACAGGAGTGTGGGCACATAAACGCTGAGCTATGAAGGCATATTTCTGTTGTTCTGTTGAGTTGTTGAGTTTGTTGAGATGCCATTTGGTCTCACCAAATGGCATCCTTGATGCCTATTCTAACCATTAGGGGCAGTGTGTACACTGCTATTACTGCAGCGCCCGTGCAGTGTTCATTTCCTCAACGAAGAATGTCTGTCTGACTAAATATATAACAAAATAAAAAATGGAGACTTAACATGTTAGGGAGGGACTACCGGAGAGGAGATCCAATAGAACTATAAGAAGTCATTTTATGTTTGGTAGCACTCTGACAATTGCAGATCTACAAGCTCACAACTCACCGCAAACGTTGCGACAAGTTGTGAGCTTGTTTTTAGCATGCAACCAACTGTAAAACCAGGCATTATGACACCATCAAGGTCGCCTATATATATATATATATATAGAGAGAGAGAGAGAGAGAGAGAGAGAGAGAGAGAGAGTGAAGTATAATTCCTATCTAACAACTTCAAGAGAGAAGACTGACGACGGTGCACGCAGATGAAAGTTTCGAAGTCCATTTTATTGTAGAGTGTAGAATAACAACATTCACAGCCATGGAGCATGAAGCTCCATGCATGCACCCAGCCACAGCCAGCCTCACGGCTTGTCTGGGCCTAACACACACACAGATAGACATTAACAGTAAGCTCTTTATACAGGCACATCAAAGACAACAGATGTCAAAGGAAAGGTAGTCTCAGGTTCCCCCACTGTCCCAAACGATTCCCTTATAAGGTAGTGGCAGGAACAACCATTTGTTTGTGGGTCACTAGTTAGTGGCCACTGGCTATTCTAAGATTGCATGCTATAAACGCCTCTGTGTCCTGACATGTTTGCTCAGCTGAGAGACAACTTAGAACAGTTATTTAAGCTATATTAATGTGAATTGTATTCCAATATACATCACATCCTCCCTTTGAGGCAAACATGCCTCATAAAACGGATATGGAACACAATTTACAGTCCTCCCTTTTGCACTGACTGACTAGAACATCAAAAAATATGACACGAAGAAGTCAAACAATTACAGTAGAATGGCATACATTCAAATCACATAACTCGTTACCAGTGTTCTTCATCACATTACAGTATTATCATCGGTGTGCTCATAAGACCCCCTGTGTTACTCTAATCTTAGGCTAAAACGTAAAAAATAAACACTAACAACATTAACTTCATGTCAACTCAGGCATGGCCCCGACCATCATGCGCACCTGACCACATCTCTGTATGTGATTCACCGTCATGGAAACAACATGTAAAGAACTACATTTTAGCTTAAAAACCACAGAAAAATCTCCTTTACACCTCGATAACTCCTCTGTACTGTAATCAACTTCACTCCTAACCTTTACATAACTCAAAACAAAATCATTGCTTCTGTAACGTTTCTCTTCTTTCTCTGTCCCACCTTCTCGAGTGTTCATTCATCGGCCAGCGCACAGGCCAAACGAGGTTGTGATGCAGTACAAATATGCACCGCAATGACGCGTAGGCCGCTCTGTTATGGAGAGTTGCCCATTGTTCGAAAACTTTCGTTCTGAATTCTGATCTGAATTCACTTTCATGATCATCTCCTCCCTTTCAGCCATGACAGTCCAATCATGACTGAACAACCAGAAAGTGATCCAGCGCGTCATCGCAGGAGCCTGTAGGCTTCTGCAAGGCAGAAACTTGTTGCGTGCTGCGTTGCGAGTTTGTAGATCAGCCGCGTTGCCGTTGCCGTCGAACCAAGCAGAGGCGTACGCCGTCGACGCCGAGAAGAGTTGAATGAATAGCGCCACCACCTCCCTTTGATCGTTGACCACCGATGAGCTCCTTGGGCCGGGGTATATGCTACGCTGCGCACCCTCACCCCGCCGTCCAGCCGCCGTGCACCGCTCTGGTCACCGATCGCTTGAGAGCCGCCGTCGTCCATCGTCGCACCTCCCCACCGCGCCGGGCAGGCCGTCGCCATCATGTTGAATCGCTGCAGGTTCGATCAGCGCGCAGCACCACCGCCGTCGTCGTCCTCCAAAAATTGCCGACCGAAAACACTATTAGACTGAAAAATGCCCCTGGTTCATTCGCCTGGCGCAAAAAATGTACCAAAAAGCGACGGGTTTCCGCACCACTGTGAAGTATAATTCCTATCTAACAACTTAAGAGAGTGACTGACGACGATGCACGCAGAATGAAAGTTTCCGAGTCCATTTTATTGTAGAGTGTAGAATAACAACAGAGACCTGGAGCATAGGCCTCCAGGGATGCACCCAACCACCAGCCTCACGGCTTGTGGGTAACTAACACATAGACAGACATTTCACTAAGCTCTTTATACAACTCAAGACAGAGACATCAAAGACAACAGCTGTAAAAGTAGTGGGGGTCCTCAAACCCCCACTGTCACAAATTGTCCCCTTATATGGTAGTGGTTAACAGCCTAGGCTACAGGAAGGACAACCATTTGTTTGTGGGTCACTAGTTAGTTGCCACTGGCTATTCTAAGATTAAACGCCTCTGTGTCCTGACATGTTTGCTCAGCTGAGAGACAACTTAGAACAGTTATTTAAGCTATATTAATGTGAATTGTATTCCAATATACATCAAGAGAGTCAACAAAATAATTCTGTATATATAGTCAACTAATAATCTTATGATATTTAGTCGACTAAAACTAGACTACAACTAAAACTTTTCAAATGACATAAAATATGACTCAAACTGACTCAAACATAAATATTATTCAAAAGACTAAAACCAAATCAAGATTTGCTGTCAAAATCAAACACCGATGCTGGGGGACACGAACCCGACCGGGACCGTCTGATTTCCAGGCGTCTTCTCTATCTCTTCATGATAAGAAAAGAAGGCGTTATCTTGATGTCATTTTGTCTCCTCTTATCTGCTCCTCTCTCCTGTCTGCTGCTCTTATGTAGAGTTTGAAATGGATTTTCATGGGTATCTAACTTCCTGATTGTGAACTATTTCCAAGTGAAGTACAAATGTACGATAGGAAGACAGCTGAGAGCTCAACAGCAATCGGGGGCATGGATTGAACCAGCCTCGTGTAGCCATACTAATATCACTGCAGGATATTTGTCTGGTTCCCCTCTGTGTCTCTTTTTCCAAGGGACGGTTACAAAAAGATTGTAGGTTAGATCCACAACCAACCAGAGCAGCGCAGCTCACTATATATAAGTCACACACATAATAGTGCAGGCACACTTCAGTGTCACGAAGATGACAAATGCCGCTCGTGGCAGACGTGCGTCTCTTCCTGGTTTTTAGACAGCTGGTGGATGTAAAAAGAAGCTTGTGCGCGGCTTCCATTTGCAAGCTTTTCCGGGGAATCTGGCCGCATTGGTGGAGCTTAATTTCCATCCACCAGCTGTGGATGAATGGAAATGCCACCAGTGGCTTTTTGCCGCACCTTGACGCCCAAGTGAGCTTTACACCCACGCTGCGCCCTGGTTGGTTATAGCCTCCACTATACTGCTGGTCCGCTGAGACATGCCCACAATTGAGTGACAATCTACCTGGGGCAATATGCTTTGCACAGGCTGTTTGAAGGCTCGCTACGCAACACGCTTTGAGTGCTACCAGACACCGCTTTGGGTGCGAGCCACCATGACCCACCTGGCTGGAGGTCACTTCAGAACCACAACCTACAGGGTCCTAGGGATTAAAATTTTTTTGTTGTTGATGAATTAGATAATTTGAAAGTTGGACCCTGCAAACAGCATACGGCATCGCCCTCTAGTGTTCAGATAATGAATCTTCTATAGAAGATTGTGTGATGGGTGAATGTCAGGATATTATTGGTTGACAGTGGATTGGTGCTGAGGAAATAATCAAAATTGGATTCTGTTAAAAACATTATTATTATTTAATTTTGTTGGCACACAGCAACAGGGCAATCTCCCCTTCTGCTGTATTCCTCCGTCAACGGCACGAATAAATAAGACGATCAGGTCCAATATCGGGTCTTCCCACTTCCCAGCGATACGGGAGGTATAAACCAGAGATGGCGAGTCTTGCTTGAAACGTCCTGTTTCCTGTTTCCTGTCACCATGCAGCGACGGTGGTGCTCACGGGTCTGGAGCCAAACGTCACGTACGAGGTCCGGGTGGCCGCCGTCAACGGGAAGGGACGAGGAGAGTTCAGCCACACGGAGGCCTTCCAGACGCTACCCATCCGTAAGACCCCAAAACGCACACACGCACTCACACACTCACGCACTCACTCACTCACTCACTCACTCACTCACGCACTCACTCACTCACTCACTCACTCACTCACTCACTCACTCACGCACGCACACCCTGATCAGAGGCCTTCCAGAAGCTACCCATCCGTAAGACCAACCCCCAATGTGACACATTGTGAGCTTGTAGTAGATCTACTATTTTCGAAAGATTTGTATACATTCTGAACTTGTGAAATGGGACATTCTGCAGAATGAGTACTTTACACTCTTGGTACTTTAAGTACATTTTGATACCATAGTAGACTACTCCTATATGCAGGTTTAATGTTTGTCTTGTCTAGACAAACATTAAAAACGCTATTGACAATGGACAGAGATTAATGTTTGTTTTGTCACCAACACAAACATTAAATGTAACAAGTAAGACGCGCAAACGCGGGAAGTGAACGCAGCTCGTACATATTTGGGTTTTGGACGTATAGCTGCTTTGGGGACTCCTTATATGGTTATGGCTGAGTCATGGTGACGTAACAGCGGGACAGACACTTGCATCAATCACAAACAAATCACTCAGCTCCATATATGGGCACAAAAGCGGGACAGACAGACACACACACACAGACATGATCTGCTAGGTTTCATAGTAAGTGCTCACTGCGTTCGCAATCACTGCGTTCGCAATTAACAATGAACAGTTTAATGTTTGTTTTGTCTGTCACTGAGCAAATCGGCATATGATGTCATGTTATATCGCGATGATGTAAGATGGTAAGGGTTGGTAAAGCGCCTGCAAGTGTACAATAAGCCATTACGACAGCATCAAGGCCCGCCAAAATACATTTTAGTCGACTAAATGAACTGCATATTTAGTCGACTAAAATCTTATGACATGTAGTCGACTAAAACTAGACTAACACTAAAACATTCCAGGTGACTACTACATTAAGTTTAATTCCTATGTCTAAACTAAAATAGAAATGTGCTGCCAAAAACAACACTGGTGTGCATACAGATAAAGATACATTATATTAGGGCCTCCGGGGTTAATGGGATTAATACAAATATAAGCATTATAATGGCAAACATATAAACAAACAAAGAAAACCCTAAAAAATATATTTGAATGTGGCCTTATCAATATAAATGTGTTTGGTAGCAAAGAGGGTTTTCATATTTAATTTGTTTTCCTGGAACCGTTGTCATGCAGTAGCTGAACTGACACCACTTGTGTGATACCACACTTTTTTCTCTTTTCTTCCCAGGCTGAAATTAAGCATGGTGCTGGAACAACAGCAATTTAATTAAATCATAAAAATAAAAAATAAAATACTGCTGTCAGCGGTATTATAATTGCAGTATTTGGCACCGCGGCCCACATTTGACAGGGACTTGTTTGTCCTCACTCGTTTCTCTGATGTGGAGTGCTTTGTAACGCATAAATGCTATAAACAAAAAGAAAATCGGCATACCATAATTATATTACCATAATATTGTTATTGTATCAAGAATGCCAGCACTCTGTATTCTCAAACTTTACATCAAAAGTTAATTAACCACATGAACCCTCGCATGCATCCAGTATAAGTGGTACTCACATGTGTTAAAAGTATCAATACTGCAATATAGGAAATAATACTCTGTTACTTTGAAGTGAGGACGCTGGCGTCGACTGTTCGCCGCTTCACCTCCCAATGTATGAATGAATGAACCATTGTAAAGCGCTTTGAGCACTTGGAAAAGCGCTATAAAAATGCAATTCATTATAAAAATGCAATTCATTTGAAATAAAGGATTTCCAATATGTACACCTGCACTCTCCTTGGTGTTGGACAACAGAGAAACCTGCCTTGAATGAAAAGTCTAAAATACAGTCAAAGCACAATTAACCCATTTTGGGGCGGGAACCCCTTTTGGTGTTAGCTATTATGTTATGCTTTAGCTATTGAAAAATAGCAGATCTACAAGCTCATAGCGCGCACAGAGCCTGTAGGTCTGCTATATTTGAAAAATCAAAGAACCACTTGACATAGAAACATAGCTTTTTCAGAAAACTGTCAGGATGTAGAAGACATTTTTTAGAATCTGATCTCAGGTCAGAATGGGTTAAGGCAATCCACACTGTCCTAACCGTGGCCTCCTTCCTTCCCCAGGAGAACCGAGCCCCCCGGCTGTCCACGGGCAGAGAGGGATGGGCAAGGCCTACCGCCTGGGTCTGGTGAAACAGGACGACGGAGGGATGCCCATCATTGAGTACATAGTCAAATACAAGACGGTGAGTATATAATATCGCACCAGCGCCACTTTAGCCGTTTTTAATATTTGGAATGCATTGTCGGGCAGCCTAAATGTGAGAGTGGGCATTTATGAAGGACCGCCATAATAACTCTGAGGGCCTCATTTATAAACATCAACGTGATTTACATCAAATAAATAAATGGCCGCCGTCACCGCAATTTTTCGGCATTCATCATTCCAGCGTGACTTTGGACTCTGACGTTCCCTATATACGCCAAAACTGACGTCTGGTCGGTAGCTGTCGTAGGCTTTGTCTACACACATTTTCTACCGTCGTAGATAAGCGGGGCCAGTATTGTCTGACCAGCTGACAGGCATCTAAACTTAAATATGTATTCACTCCTAAAATGCATAGCTATAAAACTAATAAATAATACATTGTGTAAAGCTTACATCAACGATGTGTCATATGACATTGGTAAGATATAAGATACTGTAGGAAGTGTAGATGCTTAATCATTCAGCCATTTATTTAACACTTTACTGGCTCTGTTAAAACATATGAGCGCATCTGTTTTTATTTCTGTATTTACTTCTATTTGTAAAAAAACTAAAAATGAATAAACAGAACATAAGAGTATGAGTGCATATGTGTGAGATGATTTTGACCACGGGACCGCAGCGGGACTCTGAGATCAGAGGAAACACTGAAAATTTTGATTTGGAACTAGACTCAAAGTAAAACATTTCAGATGACAAAAAACATGACTAAATGGAGTTTTATTCAAAAGACTACAACTAAATGTAAATCTAAATAAAAACGTGCTGTCCAGCTCAACAGCGGGACGGGTTAGGGACATAACTCCCCAGCAAGGCTCTTTGAAGGCCATACAGGAGAGGACGGTCAGACCAATCGTCCATAACCCAATAATCTGTGTAATAAAGCTAACCTTGAACCTTGTGTGTCTCGTATCCTGACATGAAAGGCGGTTATGGACACATCATATGATGGCACACGCGTCAAAGGCAAATTAAAGCACATGCTATGAACAGACGGTACACAACACTTACCCTGCATACATGTGCAGGACACAGGGGTGGTGTCTGGGCGCATGCACACACACACACACACACACACACATACATGCGACGGCATTCATACTGAAATGCACTCACGTATCCCGCGGGCATTGGTGTAAAGTACTCTAGTTAACTACTCCATTAAAACTCATTCACTGCCAAATTAAATAGCCTACCTACATTACCACCCAGTGCCAGGCTTGCTTCGTATTTTGCTTACCTCTGTGGTAGTCACAGAATATTCATCTCCATCGCACCCCGGACCGGTGATAATCAGAGAGCCATCTGCTGAGCCTCAGGTCTATGCCGGGTTAAGTAATGTATAGGCTACTTAAGTAACATCTTTTGGTATTTTTTGAGTGGTGCAACCACTCCTATAGACAGCTATGTGTGTGTGGGTCCCTGTGTCCGGGCACGGAAATGTGTCCGAGCACGAATATAGCGTTTATTCACCACCAAGTGTCACTGTTAGGCACAGCCTAACACGCAGACACACACAGGCCAGGGAGGAGGGCTTGTACAGTACAGTACAGTACAGTACAGTACAGTACAGTACAGTACAGTACAGTACAGTACAGTACAGTACAGTACAGTACAGTACAGTACAGTACAGTACAGTACAGTACCACTCACTTCAGACAGGTCTAATTTTAAATGCTTTTACTTCCACTGTGTGTGTGTGCTTTCAAAAGCACCTAACAGGAGGGTTTCTGATTATCTCTCTCTCTCTCTCTCTCTCTCTCCCCCTCTCTCTCTCTCTCTCTCTCTCTCTCTCTCTCTCTCTCTCTCTCTCTCTCAGGACAAGGAGGAACAGTGGATGACCAAGCTGGTTCCGGGCGCCGACGACTTCGCCATGCTGCAGCCGCTGCGGTGGAACACGCGCTACGAGGTGGAGATCACGGCGCGCAACGTCAAGGGCCTGTCGGAGCCCACCTTCTACCAGTTCTTCATGCCCCACCAACCCCACATCACAGGTATGAACTACACCCCACCAACCCCACGTCACAGGTATGAACTACACCCCACCAACCCCACATCACAGGTATGAACTACACCCCACCAGCCCCACATCACAGGTATGAACTACACCCCACCAACCCCACATCACAGGTATGAACTACACCCCACCAGCCCCACATCACAGGTATGAACTACACCCCACCAACCCCACATCACAGGTATGAACTACACCCCACCAACCCCACATCACAGGTATGAACTACACCCCACCAACCCCACATCACAGGTATGAACTACACCCCACCAACCCCACATCACAGGTATGTGAACAACACCTCACCAGCCCAAGGTCAAGGAACATTTGTCTTTGGGCTTTCACCCCTGCTGCAGCCACACACACAAAACATTAATGACAAAACAAAATACATAACAGAGACACAACATTACACAAATCATGCACACACAGTGTGGATCATCTAAACTCTCACAGTCGCTGCTGTGAGAGTTACAGAAAGTTAAAGAAAATCTAACTATACTTTAAAATCTGGTCAAACAATACAAGCCTTTCATGTCCCCTGCAGCCTTCCGTGTCCTCCTATCCCTATTAAAATATTATCCCTTAAAAAACATCTACAGGCGTGTACCAGTGGCTTGTACTACATTGTTGTTTTTGGATATTTAGTGAAGAGAGACCACAGGAAAGGCCCTACGATACAGCCCTGAGGGATTCTGTTCAACTATAGGGATTAACTGGTTGATGTGTTCATCAACTTCATAGTCATTTTAATAGTTTTATCTGCCGCTGGGAAGCTTTATTTAAATATGCAAAGTAGCTAAAGCTGTCGTGTAATTGTAGTGGAGTAGAAATTCAATATTTGCCCAGCTGACATGAAGTGAATTAGAAGTACAATATAAAAAGAATCAAGAAATGGAAGGAGTATAATTAGAAGTACATTACAGAACTATCCGAATATGAAAAAGGAAGTCTTTAGAAATAAAGACAGGGCAAGACTGACAGTATCACGCGTGTGTGTGTGTGTGTGTGTGTGTGTGTGTGTGTGTGTGTGTGTGTGTGTGTGTGTGTGTGTGTGTGTGTGTGTGTGTGTGTGTGTGTGTGTGTGTGTGTGTGTGTGTGTGCGCCTCTCTCTTGCGGTGCCATGCTGCAGTCTCTGCTAGACAATAAGGCCACCTGCTGGCTGAAAGTGGAACCACACCCATTGTATCTCATCACCAGTCAGTGAGTGAGCACTATAGAGCGTCACAGTCCCGCCCCCTACCAGGCCCAGGAAATGATTCCCCGTTCATTTTCCTCATAGACATTTCAAAAAGTATTTATTTAAAGACCTTTTGAGCGTCGTACAGATAAAAGCCAACTAAATTTTTCGGGCCGAACAAATAATTAGAACGAAGAAGAAAACGGCAGAAACGGCGGCACAAAATATTGTGTTTATTGTCACGATTTGTCACGACAAGTTGGCTTTGTAAAAGGTCTTTAAATAAATACTTTTTGAAATGTCTATGGGAAAAATGCATTGGGAATTATTTCCTGGGCCTGGCGTCGTCATGAAAGGGGGCGGGACTGCGATGCTCTATAGTGCGCTAAAAGTAGCCGATCTACAAGTTGACAACACGTCATATTAGCAAGCATAAACCGGGCTTAACTCGCTGAAACCGGGACAGAATCTTTGTCATTTTAGATTGTAGCTATTAAGCGCACATTGGTTGGCTATTCAAAAATTGCAGATAGTACAAGCTCATAGCTTGTCACTTTGTGCAGCACTATGAGCTTGAAGATCTGCTATTATTGAAAAATCATGAAAATGTGTGCAAATCTCTTTTTTTTACTTACATCAGGGGCGTCCCTGGAACAAAATAGTTTGAATTGTATTTACACTTTAAATACATAGAATTTTGGTGGCGTCCTTGACTTGGAACATTTTTGAGAACCACTTATATAGCAAAAAGATACAGCAAAAATAATATAGAAAACTGTTAGGATTGATAAGACATTTGGGTTAACCCATTCTGAACGGGAACCCATTTTGGTGTTAGCATCATGTCATGCTTTAGCTATTGAAAAATAGCAGATCTACAAGCTCATAGCGCGCCACCGAGTGGCGCGCTACGAGCTTGTAGGTCTGCTATTTTTGAAAAATCGAAGAACGACTGACATTTTTAGAATCTGATCTCAGGTCAGAATGGGTTCATCAGACCAGTGTGTGTCCAGGTGGAAACCTCGTATGAATCTGATCTCAGGTCAGAATGGGTTAATAGTTCCACAGGCACACCACGCAAATGGTCGTCTCTTTTCCTCAAACGCTGTGCTGGGGAATTGGCATCAGCGTGCCGTCCCCATAATATGTGGCGCCATGCCGATGTCAATTCAAAACACAGCGGGAATGCCGTTCTGGCGGCCCTCAGACGCTTGCACATACTGCTCTGCTCCGGCTTCTTTATTTATTTAATTTTTGGAACAAGTCCAAATGACAACCAACGCCAGTGCCTAAAAAGCCCCAGGACGAGCCTATACAATGAATAACCCATTCTGACCTGAGATCAGATTCATACGAGGTTTCCGCTGGACGCACACTGGGTCTGATTAATCCATTCTGACCTGAGATCAGATTCTAAAAATGTCAGTCGTTCTTCGATTTCTTCAAAAATAGCAGACCTACAAGCTCGTAGCGCGCCACTCGGTGGCGCGCTATGAGCTTGTAGATCTGCTGTTTTTCAATAGCTAAAGCATAACATGATGCCGACACCAAAACGGGTTCCCGTTCAGAATGGGATAATGATTGTTCGTCCCGTAGCTTTGACCCGCGATTGTCGTGAAATGTTTGGAGAAGATTGCAGTGTCCCTCGCCTGGCGTGCGAAGGATGTCGAGGCGATGTTGGACATGTCGGCTTTGCCTAACGCTGTATTCATGAGCGCAGCAGCACTGACTGTATTGTCACAGTGATGGAAAGTAACAAAGTGCATTTATTCAAGTACTGGTACTCTTGGGTACAATTTTGAGGTGCTTATTACTTTACAGAAGTATTTCCCATTTTCATTACTTTTACTTCTACTCCACTACTATCTCAGAGGCTAATATTAAGTACTTTTACACCACCACAATTATTTGAAAACTGTAGTTACTTTGTTACTTCGTAGATTTTGATTAGGCCTTTTATTACAAAACGTACAGGCTGAATTGGTATTCAGCCCCTATATGCAGTACATTACTGTATGTCCTTTTGAAAATAGCCGATCTACAAGCTCACATCTCTATTTTCAAATACTTTTTTTCAATGACAGATGGACTCAATATACAATAACAGACCTCTGTCTAATCAAATGCTCAGACCACCTGCTCATATCGATCTGCGCTGATTGATTTTGTGTCTCAACATGGCAGCCATGTAAACAAATACACCATGGTGCTTTAATTACCCTGTGCAAATAGAATGCAGTCAGAGACTAAACTGTGGCTGTATGGACGAGCAGGTAAATTGTTAGAAACGGTACAGCATTACAGCATTGTTTGCCTCCCTGACAGTGCAAATGAAAAGCAGGCTACGTATATGGGAGGTAATGAGGAAGAATTAAGTGTATTTGAGGCCGTGCACGCAGAGCCTGCACAGTCTAAAATCAATGTGAAACTCTCCAATTATGTCCTGAATATGAACCTCGTGCTGGCAGAAGCAGGGGTGGACTTGGCCACAGGACGTACCAGGCATATGCCCGGTGAGCCCAGCCTCTGGTGGGCCGGTTTGGGCCAAATGTTAAATTAGTTTGTCTGTTGGTTGTGTATCATTTATGTTGTACTGTAAATGTGGTGCTGATAACCCATTCTGACCTGAGATCAGATTCATACGAGGTTTCCACTGGACAACACACTGGTCTGATGAACCCATTCTGACCTGAGATCAGATTCTAAACAATGTCAGTCGTTCTTCGATTTTTCAAAAATAGCAGACCTACAAGCTCGTAGCGCGCCACTCGGTGGCGCGCTATGAGCTTGTAGATCTGCTATTTTTCAATAGCTAAAGCATAACATGATGCTATAACACCAGAATGGGTTCCCGGTCAGAATGGGTTAAGGGCTTGTATCACTTTTCCACCATCGCGCTCCGAAAATAGTCTAAAATCTATTCACAACGTGAACACAGAATTCACAGAATGTCACAGCGTGACACGTTGTGAGCTTGTAGCTCTGCTATTTTGGGCACACAGCTATGAGTATAAAAAATCAGGCATTTCAATGTCATTATGGCCCCCACCAATTAAAAATATACTTTACACATAAAACTAGACTAAAATCTAAAACATTTCAGATGACTAAAACTAAATAGAAATTTGCTGTATGCACTAATTCAGTTGTCTCGGTAGCTATAGGTATTTTAGAAGTGCGTTGGAGGACAGGTGAAAGGATTAGTTTATTTTTGCAATTATCTCTACAATGCAGAGTTTCGTATCTTGTCATTTTGTCAAACAAGGATTCTAAGGCGTTTGTGTGTGTGTGTGTGTGTGTGTGTGCGTGCGTGTGCGTGTGTTTTAACTACCATTATTTAAGCTATAGCTGTCACTTTGCAAAGGGGTAGTTGCCAGGCTTTTCAAACTAAAGATGTGTGGAAATGAAACCTGTGAAATGGTTCCCTGGGCTGCTTGACAGATCTGTACCAAACGCACACCGTGCACTTCCTGCGTGTGGAGATAAGCTACTTTTATTTTGTTTTTAGCTTAAAGGCCTAACAGACAGTCTGTTGTATAAGCCAACAAGCCAACACATACTGTCGACGGCTTTCTTTTGTACAGTCATCGCAGAGATTAGCTCGGCAACCAGGGGGCAGGAAGCGGCGCTCTTCACGGCATATCTAGCATATCCCAAGGCAGGGGATGACAAGGGAAAGAACACAAAAGAACGGACTCGTGTCCTCTGGAAGAACGTCCCCGTCAAGTTAACTTAGGGAGAACTAGGGCTGCTACTATCCAATATCGTTCAGTGATTTTGCTGTCAATTTCCCTTCAGTAAATTTCAAAAACATCTTTTTTTTATACCTATAAATTAATGACTGATTGATTATTTTATGAAATGATTAACTATTGTTAATAATAATCGGTTAAATCAATTAGCTGTTATACACCCATGCAGTTTGGTTACGATCTCTCAGGGTCCTGACTGAGATGAGAGAGCACATCGTTCTAGCCATAGACATAAAAAGGTACTTGGGACTTGTCAGAATCTAGGGTGCGCTCTATTTGCACTCATCTGTGTCCGGGAAGCTGTGTGTACCAGAAGTGGCACTTGAGTGGCAGCGTGCCATGTACTGTACTGTATGCCTCCGCCATTACTGGATTTCAATATAGTGGCCTCTATAAGATTACATGTCGCTCCAATGAACTGATGAGGTATTGTTGTGTTGGAGGTTCATATATCTATGGTTCTAGTCAGAGACAGATCTGTACCGTGTCACTGGTAAGCAGGTCTCTGAATAGAGCGCAGCAGTCCCGCCCCCTCTCAGAAAAGCGAGTGGCCCAGGAAATAAAACCCCAATGCATTCTTTCATCGGCACTTCGAATATAATTTATTTAAAGACGGTTACGCCGCGGACAAAGCCAATTCGGATCATGACAAATCATGACAATGAACACAATGTTTTGGGACGATCAAATAATTTATAAGACGAAAAACAAAACAAATAGTGTTGTCTCCTGCCTTTATTTTCTTCTTTCTAATGATTTGATCGTCCCAAAACATTGTGTTCATTGTCATGATTTGTCATGATCCGAATTGGCTTTGTCCGCGGCGTAACCGTCTTTAAATAAATTATATTCGAAGTGCCGATGGAAAAATGCATTGGGGTTTCATTTCCTGGGCCACTCGCTTTTCTGAAAGGGGGCGGGACTGCTGCGCTCTATTGTCCACAGCCCTCCTCTGAGACAGAGTGAGTAGAGTAGTATTTTAAGTTTGGAAAACTCAAGAGTAAGGTATGAGGTTAGGCTATACCTGGAAAAAATGACCACTGGAGAACAGTGGAAGGAGGCAAGCAAGGAGTCATGGTGGCGAAGGTGGAATTCAAATAGCCTACCTAGTGGGCTCATCTCCAAAGTTACATGAATTGCGGAGGAGAGGTGGAGCAGAGAGTGCATGGCAGGGTGGAACGGATAGATGGAACGTGTCAGGAGTTATTTGTGACAGAAGGGAAGATGCAGAAGACGGTATATAGTGAGATCAGTCACGCAGTAGCCTGGGGCTTGGAGTAGGCAAAACGCTGACAAAGACAGGAGGCAGAGCCGACGGTGGCATTATGCTAAGAATGCCATTAGGGACAAGCAGGGACAGGATCACACTCACTGTTGATTTTCCTCGATTAAAACCGATGACGATTAATGTTCGTCGAATACCTTTTTTTCCACTGATGAGAACGAATTAAAAACTATTACAAAAACTAAGCTATGGTGACTAAAACTAAGACTAAATACTACATTGGAGGGTCGACCCAGTTTAGTGGTTTTGGGCACTACTCAATTAAGAGAGCATGCGGTTGAGATGGGTTGGACGACTCGTGCAGAGGAGGCAGGGATGAGCATATAGACATAGGAGATACGCTATTTTCAAATGGCAGAAATGTATGGCTGAAGTGGTTTAATGTATGTTTTGGAATAATAATCCAAATCTACAAAGTAACTAAATAAATAATAATAATAACAATAACAATAATAATAATAACTAAAGTTGTCAAATAAATGTAGTGGAGTAAAAGTGCAATAATACTGAGATGTAGTGGAGTAGAAGTAAAAGTAGCCTACACTACGTACAGTAAGTACACTACTAAGTGTCAATCTGGGGGTCCTGGACATGAAAAAGTTTGGGAACCACTGCCGTAGCTCATGTGTAGCTGGCGGCTCGCCCCCCACCCCCCTGCAGAGGGTGCCGTGTCATTAGTCAGAAGGTTCATTGTTCCGAAATTACTATCCCTAACCTAAACATCACCGCAAGCACGGGAGCAGTGCATGTTCACCAACCTTAATGCATGTTCGGATAACGGGACTTGGGATCTATGTGGGCAGTTCCCCTGCAGGGCTCCTGTGTTCACACAGAGATGTAAGGCTAAAACAGACAAAGGAAGAGAGGTGTGTTTGTGTGCTTGTAATTTCCTCACCTCCTGCAGTGCGTTACCACAGAGACATTTATGCCGCCGTGGCGGTAGAGAGTGTTATTGCCTCTGTCATTACCGCAGCGGATAAATTGCCTGTGAGGTTGTGTGTGTGTGCGCTGCTTCTCAAACAGGGGAGAAAACGAGGCCCGGCTAACGGTGAGCTTAAGGCGGTTCACTTTGATTGGCTGTCCTTTCTTGTTAGCGTAGCGGGCGGAGTTGTGTTGCATCATGGGAGATGGGGTGGGGGTGTGGTGGGGGTGCAGCGGAGGGGGGGGGAGAGAGAGAGAAAGAGAGAGAGAGAACAAGCTTTTTGCTTAATGTGTTTGTTTGAAGAGGAGTAACCGCCAAGAGCTGTTCAGCTAATAAGGCAATAAAGAATAGAGAGCTACGTAAAGAACTGTAGCACTAGCAGGTAATAAACAATAGAACTGTATGGAACGATTACTCACTCATTCATTACTGTTTCCCTTTCTTTTGTTAACTCCCTCTCCCACTTCCTCTCTCTCTCTCTCTCTCTCTCTCTCTCTCTCTCTCTCTCCTTCTCTCTCTCTCCCCCTCTCCCTCCACCCTTCTCTCTCCCTTTCTCTCTCGCCCCCTCACCCCCCTCTCTCTCCCTCTCCCTTTCTCCTCACAACACTTGTATAAACACAGTATAAAGTAGGGCATTAGAAACCTAAAAAAACATGAATTGTGGAGATCAACAGCACTGATGGCAAATGGTGTGGGCAGGACGCACATTTGGGGCCCCCTAGACCCTGTCCCCTGTACTACATTATGTTTACCTCCCAAAACACCAAAGTGTAATAGTGAAACTGGTCATGTAAGCATGTTTCCTTTCAGATTAATGCATATTGACCCTTTCAGGCCTTCTATCTCTTGAGCATCCAGCAAGAAAACATATTTTTGTTTATCCTCCATTAGCCCATTTCACCATTAGCCTTCAGTTACTCCCCTCGCCTCCCCTCCTATAACAGCTCCTCTGCTTTGTGTGAGAATATAAGTGTCATTGATTGAAACGTTGCCCATGGCGAGGTTTCAATTAGCTCTTCCTTCCTCTGGTCCTCATGGAAAAGAGAAGCTTTTCGTCTGACATCCTCTAAAACCCATTTGTGGGTCACGGACCAATTTGTATGGGCCATGACTCGAGTAAAAATCCCATTTTCTTTACAACAATTGTATTTCGGAATACAGATTTTTTTTGGTTTAAATAAAGTATTTAAAATAATTGTATCCATTTTAACAAGCAAATCTATGAAATCCCATGAATAAAAAAAGTTAATAATTAAGAAGTAGTGAAACTAGATACAAGCTTGCAACGCAGCACATAATGGTATGCGTTATTTTTGTGTGAGCCGCACAATAATGTAATCAAAGCTCTTTGTGAGATGTCCAGAAAGGCTCTTAATGGTAAATTATGGCAGCAAATCCAAATGAATGCTTTTTATCTCTTCCCATTAACCATCTGCACTCATTTGTTTCCATTGTACAAACTATAAAAAAGCAATGCAATGGAAAAAACGATGGGTACATACATTACATTGGTCATCTCTGTGACATCAGTGATTCTCAACCAGTGGTCCGGGGACCACCAGTGGTCCTTGAAGGCATTCCCCCATGTTAATTAACCCATTCTGAACGGGAACCCGTTTTGGTGTTTAGCATCACGTTATGCTTTAGCTATTGAAAAATAGCAGATCTACAAGCTCATATCGCGCCACCGAGTGGCGCGCTACGAGCTTGTAGGTCTGCTATTTTGGAAAAATCGAAGAGCGACTGACATTTTTAGAATCTGATCTCAGGTCAGAATGGGTTCATCAGACCAGTGTGTGTCCAGTGGAAACCTCGTATGAATCTGATCTCAGGTCAGAATGGGTTAATCAGACCAGTGTGTGTCCAGTGGAAACCTCGTATGAATCTGATCTCAGGTCAGAATGGGTTAAGAACCGCTGCATTACCGTGTTTTCATTTCTTCGTCGTGTTCAGGAGTCGGGTCAATTGACTGCTTATTTGGTGCTACGTCAGCTTTGCCAGGCTTTGCCCCCCCTGGCAAAGCTGAGTTGCTTGTTTGCGAGATTAACTGCAGACAGACACACAAACTCACAGAGCGAGTGAAAACGAAATCATTTGGCCTGGCCAAGATAATAAAACACAGAGGTAAAAGCTTTGCGGATTAAACTAGCAGCCATTTAACCCATTCTGACCTGAGATCAGATTCATATGAGGTTTCCACTGGACACACACAGGTCTGATTAACTCATTCTGACCTGAGATCAGATTCTAAAAATGTCAGTCGTTCTTCGATTTTTCAAAAAATAGCAGACCTACAAGCTCGTAGCGCGCCACTCGGTGGCGCGCTATGAGCTTGTAGATCTGCTATTTTTAAATAGCTAAAGCATAACATGATGCTGAACACCATAATGGGTTCCCGGTCTGAATGGGTTAATGAAATCACAAAATCAATCAAGTGCACAGTGCAAGTAAAATATATTGATACAAATATTCTTTTAAGTAAACTAAATGACAATTACTTTTAACCAAATACTTAACCAAATACATACAGCAAGAACATTATTCTTAATAAAACATTGAAATCTATTTAAAGTTGTCATTTTTTATTAAAACGAATTAAAACTTTTAATGTTACATGTTGGCATAATGTGCTTTGTTTGTTTGTCACCATAGCAAACCCTAACCTCTACCTAAGTGTAATATTGCTTGCACTAAGAGCTTGTAAATGGTAATGGTGCATTTATATAGTGCCTTTATCCAAGGCGCTTTACATACGTAGTGTGCATTACATTCACCCATTCATATACCGGTGGCGGAGGAAACCATGCAAGGCACCAACCTGCACATCACTTGTAGCTTGTAGATGATAAAGCAAACATTTTTTAACTTGTACGGCTAAGTACTTGACGTGAACGTTTTTTGAGATGGGGAACCACTGATATAGATTCATACATTTTTCGATTTAGAAGACATTTGTCTTAATGGGTTAATGAAGTTGAAGTCTGACCGAGGTCTAACTTTTACTGGAATCTCATCAGAGTTTCGCTCTGCGCTTCAAGCACTTCCTCTTCTTATACCAGCAGATAAGATTTAATGACGATGTTTACTTATCTCTGGAGCTCGGCCAGACGAACGTCCGCCCACTCCTCTTCGGAAATTAAATGCTCAATTATCGAGCGCTCAGGAAATATTCCCCTCCTTGCGGTCGTTAGCGGTTCTGTTATCCCACAAAGCATTAGCACCGCTAACTTTACCGATCAATGAGTGCCCATGCAGTCATCATCAATTGAGCGGCGAGCCACCTCAGATCTAATCGAGCGCAGTCAATGGGTGCTCAGGCTGTAATGAGCTGATATTGTCACCGAGGTTCTGCATATGAATGGCTCCCAGTTCAGTATGTTGGACGACTAGCATTAGCAAGAACACTGAATAGGCTAATGCTGTGTGTGTGTGTGTGTGTGTGTGTGTGTGTGTGTGTGTGTGTGTGTGTGTGTGTGTGTGTGTGTGTGTGTGTGTGTGTGTGTGTGTGCGTGTGCGTGTGCGTGTGCGTATTGTCTTATACTGTACCGTGTGAATGAGGCCTAAAAAAACAACCAAACATTTGCTTGATTGGTGTTTGATACGTGTGAATGAGGCCTTGACCAACCAAAAGCTATTTTCGTGCTCGGACAGACACAGCAGCCAGGAACAGACCCAGGGACCCACATAGCTGTCTATAGGAGTTGTTTGCACCACTCAAGAAATAAGGATTAGTCAACACAGAAGCTAATTTGGCTCCACAAGCAGGAAAAGGACGGGCGAGTAATGGATGAGGTGAGTGAAGGTAGTAGCGTGGATTCTCTGTGGCCCGTTGGGCCGGCCCGGCTCAGACAGAGTGGCATTACTGTTGTTTAATGCAGCCGGCTCCCAGGATTCTATTAGAGAGATTGATGGCAAGCCCTCTGTCACAGACCAGGATGCAGCAGTCTCTCTCTCTCTCTCTCTCTCTCTCTCTCATTCTCATTCTCTCTCTTTCTCACACACACACACACACACACACACACACACACACACACACACACACACACACACACACACACACACACACACACACACACACACACACACAAAAAAGTGTGTTTCTATAGAACAATAGTGTAGGCCTACACACTCATATAGGACTGTGTTACACGTGCTTGTAGGTCGGCTGTTTTCGTCACTGTCACCATGCAACGCATACATTAGGGTGATTAGGCCTCATACTAGGGTAGGTTTTCACCAAAATGAAGGGAAACACTCTGACCATGTCTGAAGGTTCAACTCTTCGGCAGACACATCATGAACTGCATGGTTTCAGACAGTTAGTTGCTCAGATACACAGTAGTCTGCGGTTGTGAAACAATATTGATCCACTCTGCCGCAGCTACAATAAAATACCGTCCCTTCCATTCACATTCACAGCTGTTGGGGCAAAAATAATAAGAATAAGAATGATAATACTGTGTTTTCTGTCTTTCTGTGCGTGCGTGCGTGTGTGCGTTGCGTGCGTGCCCGTGTGTTTCCCTGTCTCAGCAGAGTCTCTGTTCAGCGGGCTGGGTCTGGGGGTGGTGGTGGGGCTGAGCGTGGGAGCGGTGCTGCTGCTCCTGGTGCTGGTGGACGTCAGCTGCTTCTTCCTGCGCCAGTGCGGTCTCCTGATGTGCATCGCACGCACGCTGCGCAGCAAGAAGACCAGCACCAGCGGCAAGGGCAAGGAGATGGAGGAGGGCAAGGCGGCCTACCTGTGAGTATATATATATATTATTATTCTGCCTGTGCCTGTCGTAGGGCCGATTCATACTACCTATTTTAGAGCCGAATAAAAGTCGGTTCGGCTCTGTAGAGCCTACAATGTGACGTCATTTGAGGTTCGGGGGGCGCGGGTACCGTCCTAAAGTCGTCTCTTCAGTGCTACTGAAAATACACACGTGACGGTTCATTCAGGATGTGGTCTGCGGCATTTTGAAATTGGGCTAAACAGTCAGTTGAAACCAATGGGAACCGGTGCAGAATTCCTGGTTTTCGTGGTTAGTTTCATTAAACAGTTGTTTTATCGACTTTTCCGTTTTTTAAAGGTCAGCTGACTACTTTGAAGGGCTCGCGCCAAGCGCGTTAGCTCGGTATAAACAAGGGTTGGCGCCCCGAAATACACGTACTGTATGTGTTGCTCTTCTCTCCGGTTCCTTTTCGTTCCCCGCTTTTATCTCTTATGTTGCTGCTGTTTTTACAGTTCCCAACACTGAGATGAGATATACTTTATTGCCCCACGAGGGGAAATTTGTCTTGGGCAAAAGTGCAGTAGTACATCAACGTTTTTTTAAACAGACAGACAATACACAATAGACAATACACAATAGACAATACACAATAGGAGCACTATACACTACAACACTACAATACTTCACCACAGTGTTGCTGTAGGACGAAGAAAAATCATAAAATGTAGGTTCCGTTACTTCCGTAATGTCCGTAAACATTGGGCCACGCCTCAAAATACCTGCATGTGTGTCTCAAAGGATACACCTAGCTCTGGTTTCCGTTTTTTCATTCTGTACAAAAGCGTCAATGAATGTGAGTTGTGAGAAGTGTGGGCGTAAGAATACAAGATGTATGTTAAACGCAACAATGGAAGTGGAACCACCTTAGAGTGGAAATCTTTGAAAACGCTACGCCTGGCGTCCATGTATAAAATAGGAAGGAATCGGCAAAACGCTGATGGCAAACAAATGCCAAGTCTGTTCGTTCCCCGCCACAATCAGACTGCTGCTCTTAAAAAGTGCCATAATAATAGGGCCATAATTACTAATCATTGTGTTTGTGTGTCTGCATCTCTACACAAGTATTATTATTGTCTACGACGAGCTGACAGGTATAGGCCTGGAGGCGGAGACTGTCTGTCCGTGTGTGCACAATTACTTAATCATGCTGGACTGATCGGTGTCAAACATTGCATGCAAACTCCCAGTAAGCAAAGGAAGGTTCAAGGTTCAAGTTTATGTAGTGTCCCCGAAGGGCAAATTGGGTTGCAGCATAGACAGTACATTAAACAATGAATGAAACAGTACAAACAAACAAACAAACAGTTCACATAGCGGATACCAGAGTACAGAGGTGCACACAACCATTAAAGTGCAGGCGTTTAAAGTGCTATGCGATAGGTCATAAAAGTGCGTGTGCATAGACATAGGCACGAGATAATACAGTAAAAGTGGAAGTGCTCATCATAAGGTTATATCCTCGATCTACCCACAGCAGCATTCAGTGTGTGAATAGAGACCGGGACAAAGACACTCCATATAGCCTCATTTGTGGCGCTACACCACTTTTGACCTATAGCTCTTGAACCTGCAGAGATCGATTATGAGATCGTACAATCAATGTAGGCCACCCCCATTTCCATCTAAGTAAAAATACACTGAGAAGAGATGTAATGTGGAAAAGAGATTGCTTTAGTTTGTTTAGTTTTGCCTGGTTAATTTATTTTCTTTACCTATTTTTGTTTAAATTAATCAATGAATGAATTAGTGTGTCATTTTTTTTGTATGTACTTTGTCACATTTTAATTCATAACAATTTTTGTCATTTAGGTTAATTGTTGTTTTTGTCTTTGGCATGTGTGTGAATGTGTATTCTATTGGTTCTTTAATTGTTTTGCTTGTAAGTTTTGTTTAATTGCACTTTTTTTTTTAAAACAGTCAGTGATTAATGGGGATCTAAAATAAAGAGCCATTTAGCATTTTCTTCAAAACACACTTTCTTTCTACTGCTGCTTCAGATTTTGACTGACTTGTGACATGACCCTTTCTGGCCTGCCAGAGTTCTAGTTCGTCACAATGGTAGACAATTTGAACTGGCGGCCGGCTTGAGCAATATGTCTACTAGACATATTGCTCAAGCCAGGCCTCCAGTCATAAAGAAACATGTCACTTGTCAAAACTTGAGTTTTTTTTCTCCCAAGCAATGGCCTGTGTGAATCTAACATCGCCAGCGTCCAGTGGGTCTTCCTGCAGTGGACAGGCTATCCATCCTCATGTCTTTTCACACTGGTGTTTGATGATGATGGCCGTTTTGATCTCACCCTGCTGAAGTTGTACTCTGAGACAGCTTTGGAAAGAGTCATGCATTAAGGAGATGGAAATGTTTGCTTTCTATCTAGTGTTGATTTTGTAAAAAAAACAAACTAAGGCGAAAAATGTTCGTTAACTACCTTTTTTTCACTTAGGAAAACTAAATAAAAACTAAGCTATGATGACTAAGACTAAATATACTGACAATTTCGTCAACAAATAAAAACTAGACTAAAATATTATGGAGGGCCTAGTGAAGAAGAGATCCAGTAGAACAAAAAAACTTTTTATGTCATTTTATGCTTTGTTGCATGCTGAAAATACCAGCTCTACAAGCTCACAACACATCGCAACGCAGAAAGGTTTTGAGCACCACTGATATATAGCAACATGGTTTTTTTTCAGGAAACTGATTTAGTCTTCTCTTTCAATATTTCTATTGGTATTTAAAACAATGATAAACATGCATTACATTACAAAGACAAAAAGGAAACAAAAAAGAAAAGAAAAAGACAGAATCAACAACATGCCAGCAAATAGTAATACAGAAAAAGTAACAGTCACGTATACTCTCATCATACAGTTTAACTTATTCTCATACAGTTGTCACACCCATACCTATTACTCTTTTACATTCTTCTTTTAAAAACCTTGCAATAGGTGACCATGCAGTCTCTAACAAAGTCAGCAAGAGTGCCTCTTAATACGATAACCTCTCCATTGGCAGAATCGACATGAGTTTTTCATACCATCATTTTATGTCAGGGGCATCGATCCTCATCTAACCATTTTTGTAAGTAGGCCTATATAGGGCTATTCGTAAAATGTATCTATACCTTAATTCAGAATCAGAATCTAAGCCCAGTACCAAGTTCATTGGGTTTAAATTAATCCTGAATCCTGATCTCAAAAACGTTCAAAATCTCCCTTTGAACACTTAACCAATATGTTGTAATTTTACAGCATGACCACATCAAATGGCTATATGTATCAGCACTGCTTTTACATGTTAAGCACTGCCCAGAATAAGTTGGATCATATTTATATATAGCTGGAGTTACATGTACAGTAACCTGTGAATGATCTTGTATTGTGTCTCAGGAGTTCTGTTGGAACATGTCATTTGTTTTGCATTTTAATGGCATTCTGCCAGATGGCCAGCAGATGGTGCTCCATGCCAGACGTTTTTTAATAACCTCTCCCAAAAGCTACCATGTTTGCACCAGTTCGAAACGGAACTGAAAGTCGGCCAGGGTAACAGTGATATGGGACCTGGGTATTAAATCAATCATAACTAAATCAAATGAAGCTTTAATCAAGCGCTGAATATCTGAATATTTCTTTCAGATTATGAGCCATAATGCAAATAAAGACGGCTTGTGTTGCGTGCACGGGTGTGCACGTGGGAATTTTGCTACAACATGCTAACGTGATGATAATCAATCGCTGATTAACGTGGATTAAACAAAACTCGTCCTTACGGGCCTGGCAAGATTCTTTTCCACTTTTTATCATCAATTTGGCACCCAAAATCCTGTTTTACTACCTATATCGGGGGTCTGATTTAGTCTTAATGGGTTTACGAAAACCGAAATAAAAAGACTGAACTCATCTCCATGTCATGTCATGCCGTGTTTCCTGTTTTTGACACAGGAAGCTACCGCTGAAGGAGGAGAACGGAAAGGAAACCCTGAAGCCGGACATGATGGAGATCAAAGTGCACAGTGACAACAGCATTCACACAAAGGTGGACCACGGCATCGCATAGGAGGCCCACAACGCCCCATATATACACACGAAACCCACAGAACGTGCAAGCGTAGGTGCTCGGACACTGCTTTCCTTCCACTACATGTTAACGAATGCAGCCGATCTCACCGGCCGCACACGAAAGGTCTGCTAAGATAATTATTAGGTACAGTAGGTATAATATACTACAGCCTGGCCAGTTCTATGATATGCGATCCGTTACTTAATAAGACAGCTGTCTATAAGCGCCAGGCGGATCTCTTATAAAGTTAACGTGAATGGTATAATACAATTATTTCATTGCATTGTAGTGACTTGTGATTCGAGTGGACTCGGTGGGTCCCGAGTTCGTTGGTCCGAGACCGAGTCAACTTATGGGCCAGACCAAGACGAGGCCGAGTAAATGAAAATTGTGGACTCGAGACCGGACTGTACTACAACACTATATTTAGAGTTGGGCCAGGGGTTAACGAGAACGTTCACACAATAAAGCGCATGGAGGTCTCCTGAGTGAGGGGTCCGTGAGAATGGCTGAATTCGTTAACCCATTCTGACCTGAGATCAGATTCATACGAGGTTTCCACGGGACACACACTGGTCTGATGAACCCATTATGACCTGAGATCAGATTCTAAAAATGTCAGTCGTTCTTCGAATTTTTCAAAAATAGCAGACCTACAAGCTCGTATCGCGCCACTCGGTGGCGCGATATGAGCTTGTAGATCTGCTATTTTTCAATAGGTAAAGCATAACATGATGCTAACACCAAAATGGGTGCCCGGTCAGAATGGGTTAAAGGAGAATTTTGGACTAACTAGAAGGCTTACCTTTATTTGTAGTTGTTACGTCCCCACCAAAGAGGTCCAGGTGTTATTTTGTGCAAAAGCACATTATTGTCTTTTTCCCCTACCATATGGGGGGTTGGGTTTTAGTGCTGATTCTTATTTCCATCGGAATAAGTAGTAAAGTGTGCCGCTTGGGATACTATTTACATTATGAAGAGAGGATATATTTAAAAACAAATTGAGTGATGGAAATAAGCGAATAGCACTAAAACCCAACATCCAAATTCAATTCAATTCAATTCAATTCAATTCAATTCAATTCAATTCAATTCAATTCAATTCAATTCAATTCAATTCAATTCAATTCAATTCAATTCAATTCAATTCAATTCAATTCAATGAGGTCTTATGGTAGGGGAAATAGCCAACAATGCGCTTTTGCACAACATAACACCTGGACCTCTTTGGTGGGGACGTAGCAACTACAAATAAGGGTAAGAAAGCCTTCTAGGAGTGAAATTCTCCTTTAACATGGAGCGGAAGAAAAGCAGCGTCCGTACACCTATGCTTGCGTGTCCTGTGGATTGAATGCGTTCCCCCCCCCCCTCCTCCCCTCCTCCCCAACCCTTGCCACCAAAAGAACACTTGGGAGCTGCCCCCCCCCCCACCCACCCATCCCTCCCTGTTTGGTACTAAAACTTGAATGTTTCTGAATAGTTCCTCCCCGACATAAACCAACAACAGTAGGGCATTGAGCAGTAACATGTGCGGCTTCTACAACTGCTGTATACTGTGTGTATTCTGTATGGTCTCTTAAACATAGCATCTGTGGACGACAGTCACTGGCTGATTGTATATTATTACTTTTGTGGAAGGGGCTTATTTCATGCTGTTTATTCCAACACATTACCACACCCGTGACAGCTTGGGGGGGGAGGGGCGAGGATTCGACCACATGCATCACCCAAGTTTTTACAGCGACAGGATCCCCCTCTGTATCAGATAATGACGCGACGGGGGCTGTCCTGTCCCATTGCATGCTGACGGATGATTTTAATTTGTTTGTTTTATCATTTCACATATTTCTACAGCGGTAAGACATTACATGTAGTGTCTTTCCTTTGTTTTCTTTGCTTTTTTATTTGTACCACGATTTTCTTTTAAACCATTTTGTTCACCCAGTGTCAATGTAATCCTGGGCGCTACACTCCCTCTGCCAACCTGGGGAGAGCAACGGACTGACCACACCCTCCATGAGCCCAAGCCGCTTCTTTTCACCTGACAGGGGGGAGTTTCCCCAGTTGGACGTTGCACGTGGAAGGAACACGTTATTCCAACCAGTTCCTTTCCCCTCCATCAGGCGCCCCGGCTGGCCAGGGGTAGGCAGTATAGAGACCAGGATTACTGCATGCTTTTTTGACACGGGGAGAACATGCAAACTTCACACAGAAAGGCCCTTTTTCCAACCCCACCTAGGGTATGGGCGCTGATGACACAGAGGAGAGAACACGCCCCCAGCGTCCCCAGCGGGAATCGAACCCAGGACCTTCTAGCTGTGACGCGACGGCGCTATACGACTGCGCCGCCGTGCCCCCTGTAGGCATTTTCATTGGACAAACATGAACATTGCAAAGCGACACGACAGGGGAGTGCCGTCTCGGCAAACGGGTGACGGCGACGCAACTGGTGCTTTTGCCCCAGCTCGTCACTACAGTGAGAATATGTTGCTTGATACAGTTGACTTTCATCATTTATGAAGTTCATAACTTTTGTCGTGTATGTGATGAAGTTATACTGCCCCCCCTCGTCATGGCTCACTCAAAGCCCAACAACCCTAAGCACTTATCAAACACAACAAGCTTGTATAAAGACGCACTGGTGCCCCCCCCACCCCCCAAGCTCATATTGTACTGCTGATTCTGGGGTGCAAAAGTTGGTTAGACATACTAACAGTTTGACAGGCATTAGTCAGACAACAACATGTCTCCCGACATGATGCGTGGCATGTTACAACTAACCCGTGGCTGGATTAAAACTCACCCGTGGCTCCCGACGTGTGTGGCCGGTTACAGCTAACCTGTGGTCTTAGTTTAAAAAACAAACACGTGGCTTGCGCACATCCAGTTCCTCGCTGGTGCTGGACAAAAGGTGTTTATTAATATTTAAAACACCGACATTCTTCTGGACATAACGTTTCGGCCGTGAGCTGCCTTCATCAGGTGACATCTGATGAAGTTCCGTTTTAAATTATAATAAACACTGTTGGAGCTGAGGCTTCTCGGGTTAAAACTTACCCATGGTTCCCGACACGTGTGGCAGTTTAAAACTAACTTCATGTAAGGTTAGGTTTAGGGTTGGGTTTTGCGTAGGGTGTCGGACTAAAGCCTGTCGGACTGTTATTATGTCGGACCAAACACATGCACCCGCTGAATGTTTCCTTTTGTCATAATAATGAAAGAAAATTAGTCTTTTGTTTCCATGCTGCTTTTACCTGAAGTAGCCCAGCTATCCAACTAGCTGTCAGAGAGGGGAAAAACTACAGCAAACAACCGGTCAAATGGGCTCGATGAGATTTGAAGCTGTTAATTGTAATCTTGACTGAGTTTTAATCTGTGGTGTGCTGTATGTGTTCGGCAATGGACTCGATAAGCAGAGATTAATGTAAAATGTATGATTTCACTCTGTAAATATTTGATAAATATGGCTTTTGTGAAAGGCTGTTTGTCAGATGTCATATTTGATGCTGTGGGAACACGGCAACATTAACTGTCGTGTATCATTAAAGCTAAACGTAGCTTTCACTGGTTAATTTGTTTTTCTCTCAGACCTCTAAAAATGAAAGAGGTGGAACTCGTGTTCGGACAAATGGTAAATGTAATGGTGCATTTATATAGCGCTTTTACCCAAAGCACTTAACATATACTGTATAACTATAACAAAATACATACATAAATGGATGCACCTGGGACGTATCCTCAGTGATGTATCCCAAGGTCATCAGTGTTTC
>NC_137881.1:7664622-7754622 GCF_963924005.1 Protomyctophum bolini
GTCCGGAGACCACCAGTGGTCCTTGAGGGGGTTCCTCGTGGTCCGGGGACCACCACTGGTCCCTGAGGGGGTTCCTGGTGGTCCCCAGCTAAATGATGGAGAGTTGGTAACCTAATGGACCCTTATGGATCTTTAACTCTTGAGAGCGTGAAATGAAACCAAATGGACCCGTACAAATTATTGTTAAACATCTGCATTACTTAATTTACAATAAGTCTACACAATTACCAACATCAACACAGCATGGAAGTGTGGACAGAATCTTATCCAATGACACCAAAATATTATTTTTGTGGTTCCGTGGCTCAAATGGGTCTGAGAGGCTAAATGTCATCAAACGGTGGTTCCGTGGCTCAAATGGGTCTGAGAGGCTAAATGTCATCAAATGGTGGTTCCGTGGCTCAAATGGGTCTGAGAGGCTAAATGTCATCAAATGGTGCAGGTTCCGTGGCTCAAATGGGTCTGAGAGGCTAAATGTCATCAAATGGTGGTTCCGTGGCTCAAATGGGTCTGAGAGGCTAAATGTCATCAAATGGTGGTTCCGTGGCTCAAATGGGTCTGAGAGGCTAAATGTCATCAAACGGTGGTTCCGTGGCTACAATGCCCAATACATAATGGGCCTTGATATGAAGAGGGTTGAAAACCACTGATCTAAATGTCGTTACTATAACATAATTATAGTAACGACATTTTAGTAAAAGACGAATATTTGACTGTATCGCTGCGCGGCGAAGCTATGCCCAATTTTGGTCCGAAATTATATAAAAAAAAAAAAAGCTTTCTTGTTTGAATTATTTTTTTCAGTTCCAATTGACAATGAATGGAGAATTTACGTCATGTGTGTCCGAGCACTTCGACATACGTTACGTCATGGTTATGTACGATGACAAGACAAGAGCACCGCTCACTTCACACGAGTGTGATTTTTATTTATACAGCTTTTGTCCCCACACGTCTCAATATTTGCATTATATTGACAAGGAAAGGAGAAATTAAGTACAGTATAGTACAGTACAGTACAGTATGGCAGCGGTGGCCGAACGGTTTGCGGAGCGGTCCTGATATCGGAAGGTCGCTAGTTCGTATCCCTGGACCGGCACGTTAAAATTACCACCGCTGAAGTGCCCTTGAGCAAGGCATTGAACCACTACCATGAAATGTTCTATGAGCAGGGCCTGGCTGTAAACAAGTTCTTGAGCTTAGTCCAGTTACCCTGGGTAAACATAGTACCTTTCCTTTCCTTAGTCCAGTTACCCTGGGTAATCATAGTACCTTTCCTTTCCTTAGTCCAGTTACCCTGGGTAAACATAGTACCTTTCCTTTCCTTAGTCCAGTTACCCTGGGTAAACATAGTACCTTTCCTTTCCTTAGTCCAGTTACCCTGGGTAATCATAGTACCTTTCCTTTCCTTAGTCCAGTTACCCTGGGTAATCATAGTACCTTTTCTTTCCTTAGTCCAGTTACCCTGGGTAAACATAGTACCTTTCCTTTCCTTAGTCCAGTTACCCTGGGTAAACATAGTACCTTTCCTTTCCTTAGTCCAGTTACCCTGGGTAAACATAGTACCTTTCCTTTCCTTAGTCCAGTTACACTGGGTAAACATAGTACCTTTCCTTTCCTTTGTCCAGTTACCCTGGGTAAACATAGTACCTTTCCTTTCCTTTGTCCAGTTACCCTGGGTAAACATAGTACCTTTCCTTTCCTTAGTCCAGTTACCCTGGGTAAACATAGTACCTTTCCTTTCCTTAGTCCAGTTACCCTGGGTAATCATAGTTCCTTTCCTTAGTCCAGTTACCCTGGGTAAACATAGTACAGTTCCTTTCCTTTACCACTCACTTCAGACGGGTCTGATGTTTTTCTTTTTAATATATATCCTTTTTCTTGTTTATTTCTAAAGGAGAATGATGCCTGGTGCTCTTGTCTGGAACCCTCCTCAGAACAGCGTGGGGGAGAGGTACAGATTTGGCTCCCTGCCTCTCCTCCTAAGAACAGCGTGGGGGAGAGGTACAGATTTGGCTCCCTGCCTCTCCTCCTCAGAACAGCGTGGTGGAGAGGTACAGATTTGGCTCCCTGCCTCTCCTCCTCAGAACAGAGTGGGGGAGAGGTACAGATTTGGCTCCCTGCCTCTTCCCGGCCTGTGGACCTGGCAGACTGGTGAGTTGGAATTTATTTATTTAGTTACATAGTGTTACAATGCTATTACAAATTGTAATAGCATATTATATTAATATTGTAATTTAAAATATTACAATGTATTGCAGTGTTTCAATGTCATTAGCCTTACACTGTTATGGTTACTACAATAATGTTAAAACCTTTCCTTTCCTTAGTCCAGTTACCCTGGGTAAACATAGTACCTTTCCTTTCCTTTACCACTCACTTCAGACGGGTCTGATGTTTTTCTTTTTAATATATATCCTTTTTCTTGTTTATTTCTAAAGGAGAATGATGCCTGGTGCTCTTGTCTGGAACCCTCCTCAGAACAGCGTGGGGGAGAGGTACAGATTTGGCTCCCTGCCTCTCCTCCTCAGAACAGCGTGGGGGAGAGGTACAGATTTGGCTCCCTGCCTCTCCCCGGCCTGTGGACCTGGCAGACTGGTGAGTTGGAATTTATTTATTTAGTTACATAGTGTTACAATGCTATTACAAATAGTAATAGCATATTATATTAATATTGTAATTTTCAATATTACAATGTATTGCAGTGTTTCAATGCCATTAGCCTTACACTGTTATCGCAAGGTTACTACAATAATGTTAAAATGTTACAATGTTACAATGTTAAAAACCATTTGAGGGAATTTGAGTAGGTTTTGGTAATTCGTTAACATTTTGAGGCATTTGCACTTGAGTTTTTCCCCAATATTTTTAACTTCTACGAACCACTACATCTCGGATCCAAATATTCTACTTTTACCTCCACTGCATTTATTTGAAAACATTAGTTACTAGTTACTTTACAGATTATTTTTTATATTTATTACAAAAAATAAATAGAAGCAAAGATTTTAGTTAAATGTTCGCTCTAAAAGATTTGTGCCACATTTTCAGGATTTTTCAAAAATAGCAGATCTACAAGCTCACATTTGAAAACTTGTAAAGGGACATTTTGCAGAATGACTACTTTTGGTACTTTATGTACATTTTTAAAACTAATACTGTTGTACTTTTGTTGAAGTACATTTTAAATTCTGGACTTTTACAGAAACAGTATTTCTATACAGCACTATTGATACTTTTACTTAAAGGACAACGTTAGATTCATGTTTTAGGTTATTAGAGAAAGTAAAAGATGAGCACATTTTCTTTCATTTGCTGCTTTCTTTTGTTAGCGATTTTACCCATTTTTGACATGGGGGGGGGGGGGGGCATTCCAACATGAGGCTAAATATGTTTATTATTATTTATTTTTTACAAAATGTTATAGCGATTTTTTTTTTTTTACTGTAGTCCTACTAGACCCCAGGAAATTACACCTGGCCACAAAAGATCACAGGATCTGTTGAATGTGAACAGTATCCTCCTACACTTTGTAAAATAAATGTATTTAGCCCCATGTTCGAATGCCCCCGCCCCGATAGCTCAAATCGTTAAAACGAAAGAAAGCAGCAAATGAAAATAAACCAATAAACACTCATCTTTTGCTTTCTCTAATAACAACCTAAAACATGAACCTTGGTTGCTTATACTTTTTAATAGTATTCATCATTGCTGTTAGAAATAAAACAGTATTTTTCAGCATTGCAGTGGCAATACCTTGCACTGCGAGCTGTTATTTTCAAAATCTTTGCCTTTCTGATGTAATTACCAATTTGGCTAATGTTTGATAATCTTTGGTATAGTTGGTTGCTTTAGACGCAGCAATGGTCTTATTAGTTTATTTTTATTTGTCATTTCAGAGATTTAAAATAATAATAAATGTAGTGGAGTAAAAGCATAATATTTGCCTCTGAGATGTAGTGGAGTAGCAATTAGGGGTCGGTGGCAAACACCGTTGTCCAGAAACGCCACAAAAGGCTCTGGTCAGGCTCTGCCAGTGGACCTAATGAGCCTGTCACAGTCAGTTTGCACTCTTCAGGCACAGACAGACAGATACAGTAGAGACCTCCATATACAGTATGGGCACAAAAGGGACCCGTTAAAACGGGTGCTATGACAAGTTGACAACGGGTATTATCAGGTTCCCTAGTTGCATCGTTCTCAAGTAGGCCGATGGGCACGTACAGGTGTAGTCATTTCTAACACTTGTTTTTAACACCTTTTTTTTTGTTTATTATTATTATTTATTTATAGGCATTATTTATTAAGGAAAATTATGCCGGCTGCCCTTGATGTCTGGAATGCTCCTTGGGAACGCCAGGGGAGTGACCTCCGAACGCCGGGGATAGGGTCGAGATGCCTGGGGGGTCTCCCCGCCCGGTCAACGATAGTGGGCGCGCTATGTTGTCTGGAATCCCCATGCAAATGTACCGCTCAAGCTGGTACATTGAGGTACATTAGGCCCGTCACAAGTATTAATAAATTATTTAAATTACAAAAACAAATACATGAATTGTGAAAGTAGCAGATCTATGAGATCAAAACAGTTTTGAGCTCCTAGATCTGCTACTTCCACTACTTTCTAACATGGGAGCGATTATGACTATTATCCCAAAAGTATTGCGATTATCACAAATACTTATTATGTAGTAATTGTGATGGGCCTAAGGGTGTGTGTGGGGGTGTGTGTGTGTGTGTGTGTGTGTGGGGGGGGGGTTGTCTGTGTCTGTGTGTGCGTGCATGTGTTTGCCGTGTGTGTGTTGAATCTGTTTTTGATTGGCCCGACGCGACGTGTAATCTACGAGCATGTTGAATTTGGGGCCCGACGTTGACAACATTGAATCTACGAGCTGGACGACGCTGGATCTACGTCAGTTATAGTGTAGTTCTCCCCGGGGTATGGGTTGAATCTGGGATAATCAGGCATAATGGGCAGGCGGGTCGTGCAGGAACTGGGTTGTGCAGGAACCGGGTCGTACCCAGCGGTCCCTCGTGCGACCCCCGTCCATTGTGCTCTGCTACCCGGCCTCCCGTACCAAGGTCTTTAGTCTAGTTTCTTATTCTCTTCTCTAGATTCAGGTTCAGATTTCATCTCTTCACATCTCTTCAAAGTACCAACTGTTGAATATCTTGTTTCCTTCCCAAGGTTGTTTCCTTCCCGCCAGGTTGGCCAAATGTTTTCCCTATCCTGTACTTTCCTTCCCGCCAGGTTGGCCAAATGTTGTAGTTTCTGTTTGATTAACCCCCTTTTGTAGTACTTTCCAGGTGGCAAACGTTGAATTTGTGTCACTTTTCTAGTGACATAAATTAACATATTAATTACCGTAGTGCAGCTCTGTACCGTATTACCCTATAGCTATTAGGACGTTGTGGTGGTGTGGATGTTAATGCATGCGTGTATACGCGAGTGTGTGCGTGTGTTTCATTCAATGAAACAATTGACGAATTTCATTTCTTCAAGACAATCTATGAATTTCATTTAATTTCCCATCATTCATTGGACTCCCATCATGGCAAGGTAACTCTTCAAATCCTCAAAAATGATGAAAAACGGCGTGCCATAGTATGCCGTACGATATGGGCTATAGCCCACGGTCCAAAATGATGAGAAACGAGGCTAACTCTTTTTTTCAAAAATTCAAAAAACATGGGCTGTAACCCATCGTTTTTTTAATTTTTTAATTTTTTTCAAATCCTCAAAAATGATGAAAAACGGCGCGCTATAGTATGCCGTACGATATGGGCTATAGCCCACGGTCCAAAATTATGAGAAACGAGGCAAACTTTTTTTTTCAACATTTCAAAAAACATGGGCTATAACCCATTGTTTTTTTCATTTTTTTATTTTTTTCAAATGCTCAAAAATGATGAAAAACGGCGTGCCATAGTATGCCGTACGATATGGGCTATAGCCCACGGTCCAAAATGATGAGAAACGAGGCTAACTCTTTTTTTCAAAAATTCAAAAAACATGGGCTATAACCCATCGTTTTTTTCATTTTTTAATTTTTTTCAAATCCTCAAAAATGATGAAAAACGGCGTGCCATAGTATGCCGTACGATATGGGCTATAGCCCATGGTCCAAAATGATGAGAAACGAGGCTAACTTCTTTTTTCAACATTTCAAAAAACATGGGCTATAACCCATCGTTTTTTTTAATTTTTTTTTTTTTTCAAATCCTCAAAAATGATGAAAAACGGCGTGCCATAGTATGCCATACGATATGGGCTATAAGCCCACAGTCCAAAATGATGAGAAACGAGGCTAACTTTTTTTTTCAAAATAAAAAAAAACATGGGCTATAACCCATCGTTTTTTCATTTTTTTCAAATCCTCAAAAATGATGAAAAACGGCCTGCCATAGTATGCCGTACGATATGGGCTATAGCCCACGGTCCAAAATGATGAGAAACGAGGCTAACTTTTTTTTTCAAAATTTCAAAAAACATGGGCTATAACCCATCGTTTTTTTAATTTTTTCATTTTTTTCAAATCCTCAAAAATGATGAAAAACGGCGTGCCATAGTATGCCGTACGATATGGGCTATAGCCCATGGTCCAAAATGATGAGAAACGAGGCTAACTTTTTTTTCCAAAATTTCAAAAAACATGGGCTATAACCCATCGTTTTTTTCATTTTTTTCAAATCCTCAAAAATTATGAAAAACGGCGTGCCATAGTATGCCGTACGATATGGGCTATAGCCCACGGTCCAAAATGATGAGAAACGAGGCTAACTTTATTTTTTCAAAATTTCAAAAAACATGGGCTATAACCCATCGTTTTTTTCATTTTTTCATTTTTTTCAAATCCTCAAAAATGATGAAAAACGGCGTGCCATAGTATGCCGTACGATATGGGCTATGGCCCACGGTCCAAAATGATGAGAAACGAGGCTAACTCTTTTTTTTCAAAATTTCAAAAAACATGGGCTATAACCCATCGTTTTTTTCATTTTTTCATTTTTTTCAAATCCTCAAAAATGATGAAAAACGGCGTGCCATAGTATGCCGTACGATATGGGCTATAGCCCACGGTCCAAAATGATGAGAAACGAGGCTATCTTTTTTTTTTCAAAATTTCAAAAAACATGGGCTATAACCCATCGTTTTTTTCATTTTTTCATTTTTTTCAAATCCTCAAAAATGATGAAAAACGGCGTGCCATAGTATGCCGTACGATATGGGCACCTAGAGAACAGGACATGTGTACCACTACCTAGAGAACAGGACATGTGTACCACTACCTAGAGAACAGGACATGTGTGTGGGTCGGCCAAGGTTTTGGGGGGGTCCCCAGATGACAGTGAAGTGACAATTTTAGGCCATAGTAATTCCTAAAAAAAATCACACCCGTGTGAAGTGAGGGGTGGTCTTATCATTATAAATCACCATACATCACCTCATGAACTGAATTTATGTGATTGGTTAGCTGATTTGCTCGTCTACATATGACGTTAATGTTGGTGTTGCCACAAATTTACATCATATTTGACGGACATAATGACCTAATTTCTCCTTTGATTGTCAATGGCAAATATGAGACGTGAGGGGAAAAAAGCGGGTGCCCCGGACAGGCCAGGAAGGCAACAAAGTGCAGGCAGGGGGACTATCCGGCCTAAGGCTGCGCTGCAAGGGTTGGAGCCTGGCCTGTAAATTTGTGGAGAGAGTCTTCCGGTTTTCAATTGTATAAAGACCAAATCATGGCTAGTCTGGTATGATTCAAATTGAGAGTGTAGGCCATGGGCGGATTTTGGGGGGGTGCAGGGGGTGGCCCTCTGGAGTGAGTGTGGAAATATTGTGGCCCTCTGGAGTGAGTGTGGAAATATAGTGGCCCTCTGGAGTGAGTGTGGAAATATAGTGGCCCTCTGGAGTGAGTGTGGAAATATAATATAGTGGCCCTCTGGTGTGAGAGTGGAAATATAATGGCCCTCTGGAGTGAGTGTGGAAATATAATATAGTCAGGGCTGCACACAACTTTTTTGGTCTAGTACTCAGAGGAGCACCTGGAGGAGTTACTTGGTCTAGAACTCAGAGGAGCACCTGGTCTAGTACTCAGAGGAGCACCTGGAGGAGTTACTTGGTCTAGTACTCAGAGGAGCACCTGGAGGAGTTACTTGGTCTAGTACTCAGAGGAGCACCTGGAGGAGTTACTTGGTCTAGTACTCAGAGGAGCACCTGGAGGACTTACTTGGTCTAGTACTCAGAGGAGCACCTGGAGGAGTTACTTGGTCTAGTACTCAGAGGAGCACCTGGAGGAGTTACTTGGTCTAGTACTCAGAGGAGCACCTGGAGGAGTTACTTGGTCTAGTACTCAGAGGAGCACCTGGAGGAGTTACTTGGTCTAGTACTCAGAGGGATGCATGAATAACTTATAGCAAACCAATGGGATAGTTCCAATGTTTGGAACTATAGCCCACCATAGCACCCCGCTTTACGGCGAGATCAAAGCGACGTGTCACCCCACTCTTACTATTCCACTCGGGTCCTACTCCTGTGGTCCACTGGTGGTCTCCTGGGGAATTTCAGGTGTCGCAGCATGTGGCTCTAATGATCCTGGTGTATTAATTTATCTGAAGTATATCTCGACTGTATTAACACTGATATTCATAGACATCATACACAAATCAAAATGGCTATGGCTGTTTTCCTCCCAAGGAGTGTTTTTTTGTGCAAAACTAATGCTTGGAATGGATTCAGAATCATGAAAACCCCCTAGTTTCATATGTCAACATGCTACTTAAAGAATGATGACATTTTTATGTGAATGATGAATGTTAATGGTATGGTCACATATTATGCTAATAACTCAAATTTCCCACGGGAGTTGAATTTCAAACTTTTAATACAATGTTATTAGACACCTTTAGAAACATTATTGGTGAGGTAATTTCTTGTTAACGATTTAGTTCCCAGATGTTCATACGTTTCTCTTACTATGTTGTTTGTGGAACGGGCAAAATAGCAACAAGATTGAACAAGTGCTGAAATTTCCAATAGATTTGCGGCGGTGTCTCAGTCAGGGGTAGAGTGGCTGGATGGTCCACAAGGTTGCCAGTTCGAAACCGGGCACCACCAGAGTTAGTGTCAAAGTGCCCAAGACACCCCACATTGCTCCTGGTGTGCTTGTTGGGGCCCTGCATGGTTTCCGCCGCCATCGGTGTGTGAATGAATGTGTGAATGTAAAGCACAATATATGTAAAGCGACAAAGCGCCTTGGATAAAGGTTCTATAATATAAATGCACCATTTACCATTTTTACATGTGCAAAAGATATACTAAAGTCTGAGTTGGGAAAGGCTTTGGATTTTCATCACTGTCGAAAATCACATCAATCAATATTACTAACGATTATCTTAGATTAAATTAGGTTGACTGTACTTTACTAGGATTAATTTCCTCATCAATTCTTTGTTGAAGCCATTTGACTTGTCACAATCACAACGGTTAGACACACTGTCGGAAGGCAGGTATGGTAGACAATAAAGTGGGTTTCAAGTGTGGTAATCTGAACACAATGTCTTCTTTACACTCTAGTGAAATAGTGCATTTCATACTTAAAGTAAACATACAACAGGACTGAGGCAGTCAGCAGGTCACAGCGCTGTAGGGCTTCGGACCCTATAGGCTATCCAGGCAGAAGCTTGGATAGTACTTATTAATACCAGTGATTTTTTTTGCTTTGCAACACCATGCCTTTACTGTGTGAATTATTTTGTTTTGACGGTACTCTACTGTTCTACATTTTTGTCTAATAAAATAGGCTATTCATTTAATCAATCAAACTGCATTAACTAACAGAGATACTACTAACCAAATGATCCATGTCAACATGCTCTATAGGAGTCTCAATAACAGGTATAAGTAACGTTTAATGTTTAGTAATGTTTAATGTAGCAGAAGAGGCAATTCATTGAACAGAGTTTTGCACAATTTTAACGTCCCGGATCGATTGAAATATGAATCTACTGTGCTGACTATACACCTCCATGATATATTAGGAGTAAAATAACATTCCATTGTGAATAAAAACATACTATTAACCACAGTGTGGTTGTAGTGTAATGCTAAAGGTTTAATCACAGGGATGTCTGCTTCATGTAATATAATTAAAAGTGTTTTGTGTATTGTGAATCAATCAACGAGGCATTGGAGTAGCAGCCTCTCATAGAGCTTGTAGGTGATGCAGAGGAGGGAAATGGGTCGGTAGCTCTTTGGGGATGATGGGTCTTTGCCAGATTTGGGGATTGCAACCACTTTGGCCTTTTTCTGTGCCATGCATGTGTTCAGCATCCCCACAAGCCAGGTCTTTGCGTTAGGTCCCAGGTGTTGTATCATTTCTGCCAGTATGTCATCAATCCCTGCTGCTTTTCCGGGTTTCAACTTTCCCATTGCAGTTTCGAGTTATTCTAGGTCGAAGGGTTTGGTTTGAGGGTTGGCTGATTGTGGTTGGTCTGATATCACTGTGCGATGGTATTCTCCTGTGGGTCGGCGGCGGTGTTGGTTACGACTGTTGGCCACCAGTTGTGATACAACAGAGTTTGCTGTGACCGTTGTGAATTATGGGTGGTGTAGTCTTTGCCAAGACGGTGGATTGTGGCCCATGCCGTCCTGCTGTTTTTTGTCATGTTGGTGTTCTCTATATCTTTTCATCCTAGGCATGACGTTAAACTGTTCCGTTCGAGAGGACCAGCGACCCTCGAATGTAAACAGCCACGAAAGGAAACTATGTGTGTGTGAGGTGTTCTCTATCATTTCATTCCAGACTTTCCTTCGTTCATCCCCAACTTGTGTTCTCCATTCATCTTGAGCGATACACAGTCGTCTGATGTGCGGGGGGAGGTGCCGGCTAGCGCATAAAGGCACGGGACAGGTGTTGTCTTGACGCATCCTGTGATGATGCGACAGGTGTCATTTAGGGCTGTGTCGACCAATTTGGTGTGACGTGATCGGCTCCAGCTTGATCATTTCTCTATCATTTCATTGTAGAGAAAGACAGGGCCATGGCAGTTGCACGGATTGTTTGTGGGTCTGCGTCCCACTTGGAGTTCACTAGTTTTCAAGCCAGCTTGGTCTTTAGTCAGCTTGGTGTCTATGAGTGGCATGAGTCTTTGGAGTAGCAGCCTCTCTTGTAGGTGATGCAGAGGAGGGAAATGGGTCTGGTCACAGTCATATACTGGTCACGGTCATTTATACTGGTGAAGGTCATTTATACTGGTCAAGGTCATTTGTACTTGTCAAGGTCATTTATACTAGTCAAGGTCATTTACTAGTCTTATTGAAAGTCATTTATACTGCTCAAGGTCATTGATATTGGTCAAGGTCATTAAGTGGCACGCTATAGTGCACGATTCTTCATCATTGTTGAGGATTTGAAAAAAGGTTAAATCGCAGAAAAGCGAAAGGCTAAAGTCCATGGTCAGGGAGGGCATACTATAGTATGTTGTTTTTCACGATTTGGTGGTGTGCGGGCTCCATCCAATACCTACACCAGTTGTGATGCAACAGAGTTTGCTGTGACCGTTGTGAATTATGGGTGGTGTGGTCTTTGCCAAGACGGTGGATTGTGGCCCATGCCTTCCTGCTGTTATTTGTCATGTTGGTGTTCTCTATATCTTTTCGTCCTGGGCATGACGTTAAACTGTTCCATTCGAGAGGACCGGCGACCCTCGAATGTAAACAGCCACGAAAGGAAACTATGTGTGTGAGGTGTTCTCTATCATTTCATTCCAGACTTTCCTTCGAAGGTGCCGGCTAGCGCATAAAGGCACGGACAGGTGTTGTCTTGACGCATCCCGTGATGATGCGACAGGTGTCATTTAGGGCTGTGTCAACCAATTTGGTGTGACGTGATCGGCTCCAGCTTGAGCAGGCATACTCTGCTGTAGAGAAAGACAGGGCCTTGGCAGTTGCACAGATTGTTTGTGGGTCTGCGCCCCACTTGGAGTTCAGTAGTTTTCACAGGATGTTATTGTGGGTGTTGACTTTTGTGTTCTCCAGGTGTTTTTTGAAGAAGAGTGTCCTGTCCAGTGTAACTCCAAGATACATGGGGTGGGTATGGTTGGAGAGTTTGTGACCATCCCAAGTGACGCTCAGTTCTTTTTTCGCGTCTCGGTTCCTCAGGTGGAAGCTGCATAGTTGGGTTTGTGTGTGTCTCTTTTTCTGTCTTTCTTTCTTAGGACGGAGATCAAGGTAGACGCCATTTGAAGGCTCAACACAAGCCGATGCCCCTAGAGATCCATCCCAAAGCTTCCCTCAGGGAGCCCAGCAAGCCAGCTAGCCAGCAATCTTGCCCAGTCAGCCAACGCAGCCAGTCAGCTCCGTCCGTCAGCCAGTGTAGAAAGTCAGGCTGCCAAGCCAGAGCATATCAGCCCTTGCAGCCATACCAGGCTTGCTCAGTCAGCTCAGCCAGGCCTCTCTCGAGGCCTGGCTCTCTGTCTGCCTGGCCAGGTCTGCCCTGCCCTGCCCTGCCTTGCAGCAACAGAACCAGCCTTTCTGGCAAGTCAGCCAGCTCAGAATGCGAGCTGAGCAAGCCAGTGCAGCAACAAGCCCAGACTAGGTTACTGCAGCCTTACTGTGCAGCCACAGCCACTCAGCCCAGACCAACAGGAGCAAGCCAGGCTCCAACCCTTGCAGCGCAGCCTTAGGCCGGATAGTCCCCCTGCCTGCACTTTGTTGCCTTCCTGGCCTGTCCGGGGCACCCGCTTTTTTCCCCTCACGTCTCATATTTGCCATTGACAATCAAAGGAGAAATTAGGTCATTATGTCTGTCAAATATGATGTAAATTTGTGGCAACACCAACATTAACGTCATATGTAGACGAGCAAATCAGCTAACCAATCACATCAATTCAGTTCATGAGGTGATGTATGATGATTTATAATGATAAGACCACCCCTCACTTCACACGGGTGTGATTTTTTTTAGGAATTACTATGGCCTAAAATTGTCACTTCACTGTCATCTGGGGACCCCCCCAAAACCTTGGCCGACCCACACACGTCCAGTTCTCTAGGTAGTGGTACACATGTCCTGTTCTCTAGGTAGTGGTACACATGTCCTGTTCTCTAGGTGCCCATATCGTACGGCATACTATGGCACGCCGTTTTTCATCATTTTTGAGGATTTGAAGAAAATTCAAAATTTCAAAAAACATGGGTTATAGCCCATCGTTTTTTTTATTTTTGAAAAAAATGTTATCCTCATTTTTCATCATTTTTGAACATGGGCTATAGCCCCTACCGTACGGCATACTATAGCACGCCGTTTTTCATCATTTTTGTGGATTTGAAGAAAATTCAAAATTTCAAAAAACATGGGTTATAGCCCATCGTTTTTTGAATTTTTGAAAAAAATGTTATCCTCATTTTTCATCATTTTTGAACATGGGCTATAGCCCCTACCGTACGGCATACTATAGCACGCCGTTTTTCATCATTTTTTAGGATTTGAAGAAAATTCAAAATTTCAAAAAACATGGGTTATAGCCCATCGTTTTTTGAATTTTTGAAAAAAATGTTATCCTCATTTTTCATCATTTTTGAACATGGGCTATAGCCCCTACCGTACGGCATACTATAGCACGCCGTTTTTCATCATTTTTGAGGATTTGAAGAAAATTCAAAATTTCAAAAAACATGGGTTATAGCCCATCGTTTTTTTATTTTTGAAAAAAATGTTATCCTCATTTTTCATCATTTTTGAACATGGGCTATAGCCCCTACCGTACGGCATACTATAGCACGCCGTTTTTCATCATTTTTGAGGATTTGAAGAAAATTCAAAATTTCAAAAAACATGGGTTATAGCCCATCGTTTTTTTATTTTTGAAAAAAATGTTATCCTCATTTTTCATCATTTTTGAACATGGGCTATAGCCCCTACCGTACGGCATACTATAGCACGCCGTTTTTCATCATTTTTGAGGATTTGAAGAAATTTCAAAATTTCAAAAACATGGGTTATAGCCCATCGTTTTTTTTATTTTTGAAAAAAATGTTATCCTCATTTTTCATCATTTTTGAACATGGGCTATAGCCCCTACCGTACGGCATACTATAGCACGCCGTTTTTCATCATTTTTGAGGATTTGAAGAAATTTCAATATTTCAAAAAACATGGGTTATAGCCCATCGTTTTTTTATTTTTGAAAAAAATGTTATCCTCATTTTTCATCATTTTTGAACATGGGCTATAGCCCCTACCGTACGGCATACTATAGCACGCCGTTTTTCATCATTTTTGAGGATTTGAAGAAATTTCAAAATTTCAAAAAACATGGGTTATAGCCCATCGTTTTTTTTATTTTTGAAAAAAATGTTATCCTCATTTTTCATCATTTTTGAACATGGGCTATAGCCCCTACCGTACGGCATACTATAGCACGCCGTTTTTCATCATTTTTGTGGATTTGAAGAAAATTCAAAATTTCAAAAAACATGGGTTATAGCCCATCGTTTTTTGAATTTTTGAAAAAAATGTTATCCTCATTTTTCATCATTTTTGAACATGGGCTATAGCCCCTACCGTACGGCATACTATAGCACGCCGTTTTTCATCATTTTTTAGGATTTGAAGAAAATTCAAAATTTCAAAAAACATGGGTTATAGCCCATCGTTTTTTGAATTTTTGAAAAAAATGTTATCCTCATTTTTCATCATTTTTGAACATGGGCTATAGCCCCTACCGTACGGCATACTATAGCACGCCGTTTTTCATCATTTTTGAGGATTTGAAGAAAATTCAAAATTTCAAAAAACATGGGTTATAGCCCATCGTTTTTTTATTTTTGAAAAAAATGTTATCCTCATTTTTCATCATTTTTGAACATGGGCTATAGCCCCTACCGTACGGCATACTATAGCACGCCGTTTTTCATCATTTTTGAGGATTTGAAGAAAATTCAAAATTTCAAAAAACATGGGTTATAGCCCATCGTTTTTTGAATTTTTGAAAAAAATGTTATCCTCATTTTTCATCATTTTTGAACATGGGCTATAGCCCCTACCGTACGGCATACTATAGCACGCCGTTTTTCATCATTTTTGTGGATTTGAAGAAAATTCAAAATTTCAAAAAACATGGGTTATAGCCCATCGTTTTTTGAATTTTTGAAAAAAATGTTATCCTCATTTTTCATCATTTTTGAACATGGGCTATAGCCCCTACCGTACGGCATACTATAGCACGCCGTTTTTCATCATTTTTGAGGATTTGAAGAAAATTCAAAATTTCAAAAAACATGGGTTATAGCCCATCGTTTTTTGAATTTTTGAAAAAAATGTTATCCTCATTTTTCATCATTTTTGAACATGGGCTATAGCCCGTACCGTACGGCATACTATAGCACGCCGTTTTTCATCATTTTTGAGGATTTGAAGAAAATTCAAAATTTCAAAAAACATGGGTTATAGCCCATCGTTTTTTTATTTTTGAAAAAAATGTTATCCTCATTTTTCATCATTTTTGAACATGGGCTATAGCCCCTACCGTACGGCATACTATAGCACGCCGTTTTTCATCATTTTTGAGGATTTGAAGAAAATTCAAAATTTCAAAAAACATGGGTTATAGCCCATCGTTTTTTCATTTTTGAAAAAAATGTTATCCTCATTTTTCATCATTTTTGAACATGGGCTATAGCCCCTACCGTACGGCATACTATAACACGCCGTTTTTCATCATTTTTGAGGATTTGAAGAAAATTCAAAATTTCAAAAAACATGGGTTATAGCCCATCGTTTTTTGAATTTTTGAAAAAAAATGTATCCTCATTTTTCATCATTTTTGAACATGGGCTATAGCCCGTACCGTACGGCATACTATAGCACGCAGTTTTTCATCATTTTTGAGGATTTTAAGAAATTTCAAAATTTCAAAAAACATGGGTTATAGCCCATCGTTTTTTTATTTTTGAAAAAAAATGTATCCTCATTTTTCATCATTTTTGAACATGGGCTATAGCCCCTACCGTACGGCATACTATAGCACGCCGTTTTTAATCATTTTTGTGGATTTGAAGAAAATTCAAAATTTCAAAAAACATGGGTTAGCCCATCATTTTTTTAATTTTTGAAAAAAAAATTATCCTCCTTTTTCATCATTTTTGAACATGGGCTATAGCCCCTACCGTACGGCATACTATAGCACGCCGTTTTTCATCATTTTTGAGGATTTGAAGAAAATTCAAAATTTCAAAAAACATGGGTTATAGCCCATCGTTTTTTGAATTTTTGAAAAAAATGTTATCCTAATTTTTCATCATTTTTGAACATGGGCTATAGCCCCTACCGTACGGCATACTATAGCACGCCGTTTTTCATCATTTTTGTGGATTTGAAGAAAATTCAAAATTTCAAAAAACATGGGTTATAGCCCATCGTTTTTTGAATTTTTGAAAAAAATGTTATCCTCATTTTTCATCATTTTTGAACATGGGCTATAGCCCCTACCGTACGGCATACTATAGCACGCCGTTTTTCATCATTTTTGAGGATTTGAAGAAATTTCAAAATTTAAAAAAACATGGGTTATAGCCCATCGTTTTTTTTATTTTTGAAAAAAATGTTATCCTCATTTTTCATCATTTTTGAACATGGGCTATAGCCCGTACCGTACGGCATACTATAGCACGCCGTTTTTCATCATTTTTGAGGATTTGAAGAAATTTCAAAATTTCAAAAAACATGGGTTATAGCCCATCGTTTTTTTTATTTTTGAAAAAAATGTTATCCTCATTTTTGAACATGGGCTATAGCCCCTACCGTACGGCATACTATAGCACGCCGTTTTTCATCATTTTTGAGGATTTGAAGAAATTTCAAAATTTCAAAAAACATGGGTTATAGCCCATCGTTTTTTGAATTTTTGAAAAAAACATTATCCTCATTTTTCATCATTTTTGAACATGGGCTATAGCCCCTACCGTACGGCATACTATAGCACGCCGTTTTTCATCATTTTTGAGGATTTGAAGAAAATTCAAAATTTAAAAAAACATGGGTTATAGCCCATCGTTTTTTGAATTAAAAAAAATAATGTTATCCTCATTTTTCATCATTTTTGAACATGGGCTATAGCCCCTACCGTACGGCATACTATAGCACGCCGTTTTTCATCATTTTTGAGGATTTGAAAAATAATTAAAAAAAATTAAATACGATGGGTTATAGCCCATGTTTTTTGAAATTTTGGAAAAAAATCCAGGCCCATGAATTAGAGGATAAAGCTCACATGTTACCCTGTTACATAATCGGATTATGAGTATATATTTATGAATGCAGGGGGCGTCTTGATAGGCGTGCTCCTCACTAGAGTATAGTTGCGGCTAACTCTGAATGTTGTTCAAGTTAAGGAAACGTAAACCAAGTTAATTCTGGTGTACCCTGTATTTTATGCGTTTGGGAGGTTGTGCCCAGAATGAAAATGTTGTTCAAACTGTGTTTGATTTTGGGGGTGGGGGTGTTACGGCCGCAGGCCTATATATGTCTTTGTCTGCGTGGTGCGCACAGTGCGCGCCCCGTTGCCTAACCCAGCCCTGTAGGTCCGTCAGCACAGCCGTTGGTGGGGAGCATTGCCGCCGCTCCGCTGTTGGTCGCCCGCTCCGCATCTCGCTCCTCCAACCAGCTTCTACACCTGCGCCCACCTGACGGCATAAAGGCGTCCTGAAGCCTTCACTCCGGGCCGCTGTCCAAACAGTCACTCCAGAGTGGAGCCGGCTAGAGGCAGCGCGCCCTCCGTGCAGCAAGAGAATGCACGGAGTATCACAATACAACCCCCCGTATAGCAAGAGTTGCTGTGATGAGTTTATTGTGTCACTTCTATGTTCTGAGCACCTGTCCACGGAAGCCTGCTTTTTGTACAGTTTATTAGATTAGAGTAGAGTAGGCAATAGTAGGGCACTATTGTCACCTTATTTTCGGTGGTTAGTTTAGTGTGTCTAAAACTTAAGAGGTTAGTTTTAGTATGCTTTTGATTATTTCCCTTAGTTGCTCCGTGTGTCATTTATGTTTGTAAAAGAGAACGTAATTCATATTGAATACTTATATATATTGTTCCTATCATTTGTACGCCACTGAATAAGCAATAAAACAACTTTGGCATTTTACCACCTTGCCTTCTTAACCGTCCTAGACTCGGTGAGTCGTAACATACCCAAATAGTTGAATACACAAAAGCTAAGGCACTGGTACTGGTACTTCTGGTTTACCGGAACGGGGTTCAACTCCCTGCAGTGCCTGCTCAATGTGTTGTATTTATGGTTCATTGGTCCATGGTCTCAGGTCATTGAGCGGCGTGCTATATAGACAACGCTATATACTGTTATTTTTCATGTTGGTGTTCTCTATATCTTTTCGTCCTGGGCATGACGTTAAACTGTTCCGTTCGAGAGGACCGGCGACCCTCGAATGTAAACAGCCACGAAAGGAGTTGTTATTTAGGGCTGTGTCGACCAATTTGGTGTGACGTGATCGGCTCCAGCTTGAGCAGGCATACTCTGCTGTAGAGAAAGACAGGGCCTTGGCAGTTGCACTGATTGTTTGTGGGTCTGTGCCCCACTTGGAGTTCACTAGTTTTCACAGGATGTTATTGTGGGTGTTGACCGTGGCTTTTGTGTTCTCCAGGTGTTCTTTTTTGGAGAGTTTGTGATGCTCAGATCTTTTTTTGCATACTATAGCACGCCGTTTTTCATCATTTTTGACGATTTGACAAAAATGACAAAATAAAAAAAACGATGGGTTATATCCCATGTTTTTTGAAATTTTGAAAAAAAAGGTTATCCTCGTTTCTCATCATTTTGGACCATGGGCTATAGCCCATATGGTACGGCATACTATAGCACGCCGTTTTTCATCATTTTTGACGATTTGACAAAAATGACAAAATGAAAAAAACGATGGGTTATAGCTAGGGCTGTCACGATTCGCCTAGTCCACGATTCAATTCAATTTTCGATTTGCAGCTCACGATTCGATTCGATGTTCGATTCGCTATCACGATTCGCCTAGTCCACGATTCAATTCAATTTTCGATTTGAAGCTCACGATTTGCTTCGATGTTCGATGAAATTTTTTCAATCTATTTTTTAAAAACCTCCTTTTTCAGCATTGAGGGCTATATTCATTATAATTTAGGCCAATATCTTGGTTTGTAAAGAAAAACACTTGTTTCCCAATAAGTCATATTTATTTTCTATAAATAACAAATCAGAATGAGAATAATAAAAGGTTTAACAACTTTGGGTTTTATGCCCTAACATTTTTTTAATGTTTCTTTAAGATGAGATGACTTGTAACATTCTTGTTAATCTCTAAGTAAGTAAAAGAAAGGAAAAAAAAGACAAATAGTATATAGACCCATCTGTTGTTAGTGCAATTTGATCTGCATGGCTCAGCCCTTCAGTGATTTGTGCCCTCACTTTATCATACATGCCAGGCAACACACGCGTGGTCATATGCGACCTGCATGGCATTTTGTAACGTGGTTCTGCTGTTCTGCAACTCTCATTAAATATTGAAAGCCAGCGTTTTCCACCATTGAAAGTGGTCGCATGTCTGCAGCTATGCAGACCGCAACTCCGTGCGTTAATTGTTTTGCACGGGGCGAATTAGCTGAGAGCTTTTCTCTATAAGAATCTAGAATATAGTTGGCTGTGTTGTTGTCTTTGTACAATCGTCGTTGGACAGATCGATTTCTTTGTGATGTCTGCTAAGATGCTGGCCCATATTTAACGTGTTGCCTTATTTCCGTGTATCATCGTCGTCGCTGTCTAACGGCACTGGCCATGTGAAACGCAACAGCGGTCTCGTTCTCTCACGTCAACTCCTCTCTCCTCTCTCTCTTTCTCTCTGTGTGTGTGTGTGTGTGTGTGTGTGTGTGTGTGTGTGTGACTGACTGTGTGTGTGGCACGGCTCCGATACAGCTGGCTTTCGTCTCTTTTTTTTCTCCATGCATTCCATACCGTACGGCATACTATAGCACGCCGTTTTTCATCATTTTTGAGGATTTGAAGAAAATTAAAAATTTCAAAAAACATGGGTTATAGCCCATCGTTTTTTGAATTTTTGAAAAAAATGTTATCCTCCTTTTTCATCATTTTTGAACATGGGCTATAGCCCCTACCGTACGGCATACTATAGCACGCCGTTTTTCATCATTTTTGAGGATTTGAAGAAAATTCAAAATTTCAAAAAACATGGGTTATAGCCCATCGTTTTTTGAATTTTTGAAAAAAATGTTATCCTCATTTTTCATCATTTTTGAACATGGGCTATAGCCCCTACCGTACGGCATACTATAGCACGCCGTTTTTCATCATTTTTGAGGATTTGAAGAAAATTCAAAATTTCAAAAAACATGGGTTATAGCCCATCGTTTTTTGAATTTTTGAAAAAAATGTTATCCTCATTTTTCATCATTTTTTAACATGGGCTATAGCCCCTACCGTACGGCATATTATAGCACGCCGTTTTTCTTCATTTTTGAGGATTTGAAGAAAATTCAAAATTTCAAAAAACATAGGTTATAGCCCATCGTTTTTTGAATTTTTGAAAAAAAATTATCCTCCTTTTTCATCATTTTTGAACATGGGCTATAGCCCCTACCGTACGGCATACTATAGCACGCCGTTTTTCATCATTTTTGTTGAACATGGGCTATAGCCCCTACCGTACGGCATACTATAGCACGCCGTTTTTCATCATTTTTGAGGATTTGAAGAAAATTCAAAATTTCAAAAAACATGGGTTATAGCCCATCGTTTTTTGAATTTTTGAAAAAAATGTTATCCTCATTTTTCATCATTTTTGAACATGGGCTATAGCCCCTACCGTACGGCATACTATAGCACGCCGTTTTTCATCATTTTTGAGGATTTGAAGAAAATTCAAAATTTCAAAAAACATGGGTTATAGCCCATCGTTTTTTGAATTTTTGAAAAAAATGTTATCCTCATTTTTCATCATTTTTGAACATGGGCTATAGCCCCTACCGTACGGCATACTATAGCACGCCGTTTTTCATCATTTTTGAGGATTTGAAGAAAATTCAAAATTTCAAAAAACATGGGTTATAGCCCATCGTTTTTTGAATTTTTGAAAAAAATGTTATCCTCATTTTTCATCATTTTTGAACATGGGCTATAGCCCCTACCGTACGGCATACTATAGCACGCCGTTTTTCATCATTTTTGAGGATTTGAAGAAAATTCAAAATTTCAAAAAACATGGGTTATAGCCCATCGTTTTTTGAATTTTTGAAAAAAATGTTATCCTCCTTTTTCATCATTTTTGAACATGGGCTATAGCCCCTACCGTACGGCATACTATAGCACGCCGTTTTTCATCATTTTTGAGGATTTGAAGAAAATTCAAAAGTTCAAAAAACATGGGTTATAGCCCATCGTTTTTTGTTTTTTTGAAAAAAAAAAATCCTCATTTTTCATCATTTTTGAACATGGGCTATAGCCCCTACCGTACGGCATACTATAGCACGCCGTTTTTCATCATTTTTGAGGATTTGAAGAAAATTCAAAATTTCAAAAAACATGGGTTATAGCCCATCGTTTTTTGAATTTTTGAAAAAAATGTTATCCTCATTTTTCATCATTTTTGAACATGGGCTATAGCCCCTACCGTACGGCATACTATAGCACGCCGTTTTTCATCATTTTTGAGGATTTGAAGAAAATTAGAAATTTCAAAAAACATGGGTTATAGCCCATCGTTTTTTGAATTTTTGAAAAAAATGTTATCCTCATTTTTCATCATTTTTGAACATGGGCTATAGCCCCTACCGTACGGCATACTATAGCACGCCGTTTTTCATCATTTTTGAGGATTTGAAGAAAATTCAAAATTTCAAAAAACATGGGTTATAGCCCATCGTTTTTTGAATTTTTGAAAAAAATGTTATCCTCATTTTTCATCATTTTTGAACATGGGCTATAGCCCCTACCGTACGGCATACTATAGCACGCCGTTTTTCATCATTTTTGAGGATTTGAAGAAAATTCAAAATTTCAAAAAACATGGGTTATAGCCCATCGTTTTTTGAATTTTTGAAAAAAATGTTATCCTCATTTTTCATCATTTTTGAACATGGGCTATAGCCCCTACCGTACGGCATACTATAGCACGCCGTTTTTCATCATTTTTGAGGATTTGAAGAAAATTCAAAATTTCAAAAAACATGGGTTATAGCCCATCGTTTTTTGAATTTTTGAAAAAAATGTTATCCTCCTTTTTCATCATTTTTGAACATGGGCTATAGCCCCTACCGTACGGCATACTATAGCACGCCGTTTTTCATCATTTTTGAGGATTTGAAGAAAATTCAAAATTTCAAAAAACATGGGTTATAGCCCATCGTTTTTTTGAATTTTTGAAAAAAATGTTATCCTCATTTTTCATCATTTTTGAGCATGGGCTATAGCCCCTACCGTAAGGCATACTATAGCACGCCGTTTTTCATCATTTTTGAGCATTTGAAGAAAATTCAAAATTTCAAAAAACATGGGTTATAGCCCATCGTTTTTGAATTTTTGAAAAAAATGTTATCCTCCTTTTTCATCATTTTTGAACATGGGCTATAGCCCCTACCGTACGGCATACTATAGCACGCCGTTTTTCATCATTTTTGAGGATTTGAAGAAAATTCAAAATTTCAAAAAACATGGGTTATAGCCCATCGTTTTTTTGAATTTTTGAAAAAAAAATTATCCTCATTTTTCATCATTTTTGAACATGGGCTATAGCCCCTACCGTAAGGCATACTATAGCACGCCGTTTTTCATCATTTTTGAGGATTTGAAGAAAATTCAAAATTTCAAAAAACATGGGTTATAGCCCATCGTTTTTTGAATTTTTGAAAAAAATGTTATCCTCATTTTTCATCATTTTTGAACATGGGCTATAGCCCCTACCGTACGGCATACTATAGCACGCCGTTTTTCATCATTTTTGAGGATTTGAAGAAAATTCAAAATTTCAAAAAACATGGGTTATAGCCCATCGTTTTTTGAATTTTTGAAAAAAATGTTATCCTCATTTTTCATCATTTTTGAACATGGGCTATAGCCCCTACCGTACGGCATACTATAGCACGCCGTTTTTCATCATTTTTGAGGATTTGAAGAAAATTCAAAATTTCAAAAAACATGGGTTATAGCCCATCGTTTTTTGAATTTTTGAAAAAAAATGTTATCCTCCTTTTTCATCATTTTTGAACATGGGCTATAGCCCCTACCGTACGGCATACTATAGCACGCCGTTTTTCATCATTTTTGAGGATTTGAAGAAAATTCAAAATTTCAAAAAACATGGGTTATAGCCCATCGTTTTTTTAATTTTTGAAAAAAATGTTATCCTCATTTTTCATCATTTTTGAATGTGGGCTATAGCCCCTACCGTACGGCATACTATAGCACGCCGTTTTTCATCATTTTTGAGGATTTGAAGAAAATTCAAAATTTCAAAAAACATGGGTTATAGCCCATTGTTTTTTGAATTTTTGAAAAAAATGTTATCCTCCTTTTTCATCATTTTTGAACATGGGCTATAGCCCCTACCGTACGGCATACTATAGCACGCCGTTTTTCATCATTTTTGAGGATTTGAAGAAAATTCAAAATTTCAAAAAACATGGGTTATAGCCCATCGTTTTTTTGAATTTTTGAAAAAAATGTTATCCTAATTTTTCATCATTTTTGAACATGGGCTATAGCCCCTACCGTAAGGCATACTATAGCACGCCGTTTTTCATCATTTTTGAGGATTTGAAGAAAATTCAAAATTTCAAAAAACATGGGTTATAGCCCATCGTTTTTTGAATTTTTGAAAAAAATGTTATCCTCATTTTTCATCATTTTTGAACATGGGCTATAGCCCCTACCGTACGGCATACTATAGCACGCCGTTTTTCATCATTTTTGAGGATTTGAAGAAAATTCAAAATTTCAAAAAACATGGGTTATAGCCCATCGTTGAAAAAAATGTTATCCTCATTTTTCATCATTTTTGAACATGGGCTATAGCCCCTACCGTACGGCATACTATAGCACGCCGTTTTTCATCATTTTTGAGGATTTGAAGAAAATTCAAAATTTCAAAAAACATGGGTTATAGCCCATCGTTTTTTGAATTTTTGAAAAAAATGTTATCCTCATTTTTCATCATTTTTGAACATGGGCTATAGCCCCTACCATACGGCATACTATAGCACGCCGTTTTTCATCATTTTTGAGGATTTGAAGAAAATTCAAAATTTCAAAAAACATGGGTTATAGCCCATCGTTTTTTGAATTTTTGAAAAAAATGTTATCCTCCTTTTTCATCATTTTTGAACATGGGCTATAGCCCCTACCGTACGGCATACTATAGCACGCCGTTTTTCATCATTTTTGAGGATTTGAAGAAAATTCAAAATTTCAAAAAACATGGGTTATAGCCCATCGTTTTTTGAATTTTTGAAAAAAATGTTATCCTCATTTTTCATCATTTTTGAACATGGGCTATAGCCCCTACCGTACGGCATACTATAGCACGCCGTTTTTCATCATTTTTGAGGATTTGAAGAAAATTCAAAATTTCAAAAAACATGGGTTATAGCCCATCGTTTTTTGAATTTTTGAAAAAAATGTTATCCTCATTTTTCATCATTTTTGAACATGGGCTATAGCCCCTACCGTACGGCATACTATAGCACGCCGTTTTTCATCATTTTTGAAGAAAATTCAAAATTTCAAAAAACATGGGTTATAGCCCATCGTTTTTTTTATTTTTGAAAAAAATGTTATCCTCATTTTTCATCATTTTTGAACATGGGCTATAGCCCGTACCGTACGGCATACTATAGCACGCCGTTTTTCATCATTTTTGAGGATTTGAAGAAATTTCAAAATTTCAAAAAACATGGGTTATAGCCCATCGTTTTTTTTATTTTTGAAAAAAATGTTATCCTCATTTTTGAACATGGGCTATAGCCCCTACCGTACGGCATACTATAGCACGCCGTTTTTCATCATTTTTGAGGATTTGAAGAAATTTCAAAATTTCAAAAAACATGGGTTATAGCCCATCGTTTTTTGAATTTTTGAAAAAAACATTATCCTCATTTTTCATCATTTTTGAACATGGGCTATAGCCCCTACCGTACGGCATACTATAGCACGCCGTTTTTCATCATTTTTGAGGATTTGAAGAAAATTCAAAATTTCAAAAAACATGGGTTATAGCCCATCGTTTTTTGAATTAAAAAAAATAATGTTATCCTCATTTTTCATCATTTTTGAACATGGGCTATAGCCCCTACCGTACGGCATACTATAGCACGCCGTTTTTCATCATTTTTGAGGATTTGAAAAATAATTAAAAAAAATTAAATACGATGGGTTATAGCCCATGTTTTTTGAAATTTTGGAAAAAAATCCAGGCCCATGAATTAGAGGATAAAGCTCACATGTTACCCTGTTACATAATCGGATTATGAGTATATATTTATGAATGCAGGGGGCGTCTTGATAGGCGTGCTCCTCACTAGAGTATAGTTGCGGCTAACTTCATTCGTTTTTCATCATTTTTGATGATTTGACAAAAATAAAAAAAATTAAAAAAACGATGGGTTATAGCCCATGTTTTTTGAAATTTTGAAAAAAAAAGTTAGCCTCGTTTCTCATCATTTTGGACCATGGGCTATAGCGTATATCGTACGGCATACTATAGCGCGCCGTTTTTCATCATTTTTGATGATTTGAAAAAAAAAAAAAAAAATGATGGGTTATAGCCCATGTTTTTTGAAATTTTGAAAAAAAAGTTATCCTCGTTTCTCATCATTTTGGACCATGGGCTATAGCGTATATCGTACGGCATACGCCGTTTTTCATCATTTTTGATGATTTGACAAAAATAAAAAAAATTAAAAAAACGATGGGTTATAGCCCATGTTTTTTGAAATTTTGAAAAAAAAAGTTAGCCTCGTTTCTCATCATTTTGGACCATGGGCTATAGCCTATATCGTACGGCATACTATAGCGCGCCGTTTTTCATCATTTTTGATGATTTGACAATATTGAAAAAATGAAAAAAAACGATGGGTTATATTGAAGCGTGCACCTACACACGCACAGGCGCACATGTATATGCACACCTGGACCTGTAAATGAACAACACAAAAACTAAGGCACTGGTGTCGGACTTCTGGTTTACCGGAACGGGGTTCAACTCCCTGCAGTGTCCTGCTCAATGTGTTGTATTTACCGGAAAGGATGGGAAACATTAGCAAATTGCGGAGTGTTAGAAAAAAAAGGATGGCTTATAGCCCATGTTTTTTTCATTTTCCGCAATTTCCGCAATTTCCGGATAACTTTTTTTTTCAAAATTCAAAATTCCGCAATTTCCGCAAATTTTGAAATTTTGAAAAAAAAAGTTATCCGGAAATTGCGGAAATTGCGGAAATTGTGGAAATGGTAATTGCGGAAATGGTGGAAATGGTGGAAATGGATATTGTATTTTATTTTACTCAGCCATAACAATTTATTTTCTGTTAACCAACTTGCTGGCTGGCAGGCAGGCAGACAGCTACTCATAGACAGGCAGACAGACAGACAGCTACTCATGGAGAATTGGACAATATTGAAAAAATGAAAAAAACGATGGGTTATATTGAAGCGTGCACCTACACACGCACAGGCGCACATGTATATGCACACCTGGACCTGTAAATGAACAACACAAAAACTAAGGCACTGGTGTCGGACTTCTGGTTTACCGGAACGGGGTTCAACTCCCTGCAGTGCCCTGCTCAATGTGTTGTATTTACCGGAAAGGATGGGAAACATTAGCAAATTGCGGAGTGTTAGAAAAAAAAGGATGGCTTATAGCCCATGTTTTTTTCATTTTCCGCAATTTCCGCAATTTCCGGATAACTTTTTTTTTCAAAATTCAAAATTCCGCAATTTCCGCAATTTTTGAAATTTTGAAAAAAAAAGTTATCCGGAAATTGCGGAAATTGTGGAAATGGTATTTGCGGAAATGGTGGAAATGGATATTGTATTTTATTTTACTCAGCCATAACAATTTATTTTCTGTTAACCAACTTGCTGGCTGGCAGGCAGGCAGACAGCTACTCATAGACAGGCAGACAGACAGACAGCTACTCATGGAGAATTGGACAATATTGAAAAAATGAAAAAAACGATGGGTTATATTGAAGCGTGCACCTACACACGCACAGGCGCACATGTATATGCACACCTGGACCTGTAAATGAACAACACAAAAACTAAGGCACTGGTGTCGGACTTCTGGTTTACCGGAACGGGGTTCAACTCCCTGCAGTGCCCTGCTCAATGTGTTGTATTTACCGGAAAGGATGGGAAACATTAGCAAATTGCGGAGTGTTAGAAAAAAAAGGATGGCTTATAGCCCATGTTTTTTTTCATTTTCCGCAATTTCCGCAATTTCCGGATAACTTTTTTTTTCAAAATTCAAAATTCCGCAATTTCCGCAATTTTTGAAATTTTGAAAAAAAAAGTTATCCGGAAATTGCGGAAATTGCGGAAATTGTGGAAATGGTAATTGCGGAAATGGTGGAAATGGTGGAAATGGATATTGTATTTTATTTTACTCAGCCATAACAATTTATTTTCTGTTAACCAACTTGCTGGCTGGCAGGCAGACAGCTACTCATAGACAGGCAGACAGACAGCTACTCATGGAGAATTGGACAATATTGAAAAAATTAAAAAAACGATGGGTTATATTGAAGCGTGCACCTACACACGCACAGGCGCACATGTATATGCACACCTGGACCTGTAAATGAACAACACAAAAACTAAGGCACTGGTGTCGGACTTCTGGTTTACCGGAACGGGGTTCAACTCCCTGCAGTGCCCTGCTCAATGTGTTGTATTTACCGGAAAGGATGGGAAACATTAGCAAATTGCGGAGTGTTAGAAAAAAAAGGATGGCTTATAGCCCATGTTTTTTTCATTTTCCGCAATTTCCGCAATTTCCGGATAACTTTTTTTTTCAAAATTCAAAATTCCGCAATTTCCGCAATTTTTGAAATTTTGAAAAAAAAAGTTATCCGGAAATTGCGGAAATTGCGGAAATTGTGGAAATGGTAATTGCGGAAATGGTGGAAATGGATATTGTATTTTATTTTACTCAGCCATAACAATTTATTTTCTGTTAACCAACTTGCTGGCTGGCAGGCAGGCAGACAGCTACTCATAGACAGGCAGACAGACAGACAGCTACTCATGGAGAATTGGACAATATTGAAAAAATGAAAAAAACGATGGGTTATATTGAAGCGTGCACCTACACACGCACAGGCGCACATGTATATGCACACCTGGACCTGTAAATGAACAACACAAAAACTAAGGCACTGGTGTCGGACTTCTGGTTTACCGGAACGGGGTTCAACTCCCTGCAGTGCCCTGCTCAATGTGTTGTATTTACCGGAAAGGATGGGAAACATTAGCAAATTGCGGAGTGTTAGAAAAAAAAGGATGGCTTATAGCCCATGTTTTTTTCATTTTCCGCAATTTCCGCAATTTCCGGATAACTTTTTTTTTCAAAATTTCAAAAATTGCGAAATTGCGGAAAATTGCGCAATTTCGCAATTTTTCAAAAAAATTCAAAATTCCGCAATTTCCGCAATTTTTATAATTTTGAAAAAAAAAAGTTATCCGGAAATTGCGGAAATTGCGGAAATTGTGGAAATGGTAATTGCGGAAATGGTGGAAATGGTGGAAATGGAAATTGCGGAAATTGCGGAAATGGAAATTGAGGAAATTGCGGAAATGGAAATTGCGGAAATTGCGGAAATGGTAATTGCGGAAATTGCGGAAATTGCTCTTCACTTATAGCTATCTATTTTCAGGTAGATTGTTTTATTTTACTCAGTCAGCCATATCACTACTCATTTTTTTTCATGAAAAAGGTCATAGCTGGGTAATCTATTTTCAGGCAAATTGTGTTTATTGTACTTTATTTTACTCAGCCATAACAATTTATTTTCTGTTAACCAACTTGCTGGCTGGCAGGCAGGCAGACAGCTACTCATAGACAGGCAGACAGACAGACAGACAGACAGACAGCTACTCATGGAGAATTGGACAGGCAGGCAGTCAGACAGCTACTCATAGACAGGCAGACAGACAGCTACTCATGGAGAATTGGACAGGCAGGCAGATAGCTATGAAAAAACATGGGCTATAACCCATCCTTTTTTTTCTAACACTAACACTTTTCTAATGTTTCCCATCCTTTCCGGTAAATACAACACATTGAGCAGGGCACTGCAGGGAGTTGAACCCCGTTCCGGTAAACCAGAAGTCCGACACCAGTGCCTTAGTTTTTGTGTTGTTCATTTACAGGTCCAGGTGTGCATATACATGTGCGCCTGTGCGTGTGTAGGTGCACGCTTCAATATAACCCATCGTTTTTTTCATTTTTTCAATATTGTCAAATCATCAAAAATGATGAAAAACGGCGCGCTATAGTATGCCGTACGGTAGGGGCTATAGCCCATGTTAAAAAATGATGAAAAATGAGGATAACATTTTTTTCAAAAATAAAAAAACGATGGGCTATAACCCATGTTTTTTGAAATATTGAAATTTCTTCAAATCCTCAAAAATGATGAAAAACGGCGTGCTATAGTATGCCGTACGGTAGGGGCTATAGCCCATGTTCAAAAATGATGAAAAATGAGGATAACATTTTTTTCAAAAATAAAAAAACGATGGGCTATAACCCATGTTTTTTGAAATTTTGAATTTTCTTCAAATCCTAAAAAATGATGAAAAACGGCGTGCTATAGTATGCCGTACGGTAGGGGCTATAGCCCATGTTCAAAAATGATGAAAAATGAGGATAACATTTTTTTCAAAAATTCAAAAAACGATGGGCTATAACCCATGTTTTTTGAAATTTTGAATTTTCTTCAAATCCACAAAAATGATGAAAAACGGCGTGCTATAGTATGCCGTACGGTAGGGGCTATAGCCCATGTTCAAAAATGATGAAAAATGAGGATAACATTTTTTTCAAAAATAAAAAAAACGATGGGCTATAACCCATGTTTTTTGAAATTTTGAAATTTCTTCAAATCCTCAAAAATGATGAAAAACGGCGTGCTATAGTATGCCGTACGGTAGGGGCTATAGCCCATGTTCAAAAATGATGAAAAATGAGGATAATGTTTTTTTCAAAAATTCAAAAAACGATGGGCTATAACCCATGTTTTTTGAAATTTTGAAATTTCTTCAAATCCTCAAAAATGATGAAAAACGGCGTGCTATAGTATGCCGTACGGTAGGGGCTATAGCCCATGTTCAAAAATGAGGATAACATTTTTTTCAAAAATAAAAAAAACGATGGGCTATAACCCATGTTTTTTGAAATTTTGAAATTTCTTCAAATCATCAAAAATGATGAAAAACGGCGCGCTATAGTATGCCGTACGGTAGGGGCTATAGCCCATGTTAAAAAATGATGAAAAATGAGGATAACATTTTTTTCAAAAATAAAAAAACGATGGGCTATAACCCATGTTTTTTGAAATATTGAAATTTCTTCAAATCCTCAAAAATGATGAAAAACGGCGTGCTATAGTATGCCGTACGGTAGGGGCTATAGCCCATGTTCAAAAATGATGAAAAATGAGGATAACATTTTTTTCAAAAATAAAAAAACGATGGGCTATAACCCATGTTTTTTGAAATTTTGAATTTTCTTCAAATCCTCAAAAATGATGAAAAACGGCGTGCTATAGTATGCCGTACGGTAGGGGCTATAGCCCATGTTCAAAAATAATGAAAAATGAGGATAATTTTTTTTTCAAAAATTCAAAAAACGATGGGCTATAACCCATGTTTTTTGAAATTTTGAATTTTCTTCAAATCCTAAAAAATGATGAAAAACGGCGTGCTATAGTATGCCGTACGGTAGGGGCTATAGCCCATGTTCAAAAATGATGAAAAATGAGGATAACATTTTTTTCAAAAATTCAAAAAACGATGGGCTATAACCCATGTTTTTTGAAATTTTGAATTTTCTTCAAATCCACAAAAATGATGAAAAACGGCGTGCTATAGTATGCCGTACGGTAGGGGCTATAGCCCATGTTCAAAAATGATGAAAAATGAGGATAACATTTTTTTCAAAAATAAAAAAAACGATGGGCTATAACCCATGTTTTTTGAAATTTTGAAATTTCTTCAAATCCTCAAAAATGATGAAAAACGGCGTGCTATAGTATGCCGTACGGTAGGGGCTATAGCCCATGTTCAAAAATGATGAAAAATGAGGATAATGTTTTTTTCAAAAATTCAAAAAACGATGGGCTATAACCCATGTTTTTTGAAATTTTGAAATTTCTTCAAATCCTCAAAAATGATGAAAAACGGCGTGCTATAGTATGCCGTACGGTAGGGGCTATAGCCCATGTTCAAAAATGAGGATAACATTTTTTTCAAAAATAAAAAAAACGATGGGCTATAACCCATGTTTTTTGAAATTTTGAAATTTCTTCAAATCCTCAAAAATGATGAAAAACGGCGTGCTATAGTATGCCGTACGGTACGGGCTATAGCCCATGTTCAAAAATGATGAAAAATGAGGATAACATTTTTTTCAAAAATAAAAAAAACGATGGGCTATAACCCATGTTTTTTGAAATTTTGAAATTTCTTCAAATCCTCAAAAATGATGAAAAACGGCGTGCTATAGTATGCCGTACGGTAGGGGCTATAGCCCATGTTCAAAAATGATGAAAAATGAGGATAACATTTTTTTCAAAAAACGATGGGCTATAACCCATGTTTTTTGAAATTTTGAATTTTCTTCAAATCCACAAAAATGATGAAAAACGGCGTGCTATAGTATGCCGTACGGTAGGGGCTATAGCCCATGTTCAAAAATGATGAAAAATTAGGATAACATTTTTTTCAAAAATTCAAAAAACGATGGGCTATAACCCATGTTTTTTGAAATTTTGAATTTTCTTCAAATCCTCAAAAATGATGAAAAACGGCGTGCTATAGTATGCCGTACGGTAGGGGCTATAGCCCATGTTCAAAAATGATGAAAAAGGAGGATAATTTTTTTTTCAAAAATTAAAAAAATGATGGGCTATAACCCATGTTTTTTGAAATTTTGAATTTTCTTCAAATCCTCAAAAATGATGAAAAACGGCGTGCTATAGTATGCCGTACGGTACGGGCTATAGCCCATGTTCAAAAATGATGAAAAATGAGGATAACATTTTTTTCAAAAATAAAAAAACGATGGGCTATAACCCATGTTTTTTGAAATTTTGAATTTTCTTCAAATCCTCAAAAATGATGAAAAACGGCGTGCTATAGTATGCCGTACGGTACGGGCTATAGCCCATGTTCAAAAATGATGAAAAATGAGGATAACATTTTTTTCAAAAATTCAAAAAACGATGGGCTATAACCCATGTTTTTTGAAATTTTGAATTTTCTTCAAATCCTCAAAAATGAAGAAAAACGGCGTGCTATAGTATGCCGTACGGTAGGGGCTATAGCCCATGTTCAAAAATGATGAAAAATGAGGATAACATTTTTTTCAAAAATTCAAAAAACGATGGGCTATAACCCATGTTTTTTGAAATTTTGAATTTTCTTCAAATCCACAAAAATGATGAAAAACGGCGTGCTATAGTATGCCGTACGGTAGGGGCTATAGCCCATGTTCAAAAATGATGAAAAATGAGGATAACATTTTTTTCAAAAATAAAAAAACGATGGGCTATAACCCATGTTTTTTGAAATTTTGAATTTTCTTCAAATCCTCAAAAATGATGAAAAACGGCGTGCTATAGTATGCCGTACGGTAGGGGCTATAGCCCATGTTCAAAAATGATGAAAAATGAGGATAATGTTTTTTTCAAAAATTCAAAAAACGATGGGCTATAACCCATGTTTTTTGAAATTTTGAAATTTCTTCAAATCCTCAAAAATGATGAAAAACGGCGTGCTATAGTATGCCGTACGGTAGGGGCTATAGCCCATGTTCAAAAATGAGGATAACATTTTTTTCAAAAATAAAAAAAACGATGGGCTATAACCCATGTTTTTTGAAATTTTGAAATTTCTTCAAATCCTCAAAAATGATGAAAAACGGCGTGCTATAGTATGCCGTACGGTACGGGCTATAGCCCATGTTCAAAAATGATGAAAAATGAGGATAATGTTTTTTTCAAAAATTCAAAAAACGATGGGCTATAACCCATGTTTTTTGAAATTTTGAAATTTCTTCAAATCCTCAAAAATGATGAAAAACGGCGTGCTATAGTATGCCGTACGGTAGGGGCTATAGCCCATGTTCAAAAATGAGGATAACATTTTTTTCAAAAATAAAAAAAACGATGGGCTATAACCCATGTTTTTTGAAATTTTGAAATTTCTTCAAATCCTCAAAAATGATGAAAAACGGCGTGCTATAGTATGCCGTACGGTACGGGCTATAGCCCATGTTCAAAAATGATGAAAAATGAGGATAACATTTTTTTCAAAAATAAAAAAAACGATGGGCTATAACCCATGTTTTTTGAAATTTTGAAATTTCTTCAAATCCTCAAAAATGATGAAAAACGGCGTGCTATAGTATGCCGTACGGTAGGGGCTATAGCCCATGTTCAAAAATGATGAAAAATGAGGATAACATTTTTTTCAAAAAACGATGGGCTATAACCCATGTTTTTTGAAATTTTGAATTTTCTTCAAATCCACAAAAATGATGAAAAACGGCGTGCTATAGTATGCCGTACGGTAGGGGCTATAGCCCATGTTCAAAAATGATGAAAAATTAGGATAACATTTTTTTCAAAAATTCAAAAAACGATGGGCTATAACCCATGTTTTTTGAAATTTTGAATTTTCTTCAAATCCTCAAAAATGATGAAAAACGGCGTGCTATAGTATGCCGTACGGTAGGGGCTATAGCCCATGTTCAAAAATGATGAAAAAGGAGGATAATTTTTTTTTCAAAAATTAAAAAAATGATGGGCTAACCCATGTTTTTTGAAATTTTGAATTTTCTTCAAATCCACAAAAATGATTAAAAACGGCGTGCTATAGTATGCCGTACGGTAGGGGCTATAGCCCATGTTCAAAAATGATGAAAAATGAGGATAACATTTTTTTCAAAAATAAAAAAAACGATGGGCTATAACCCATGTTTTTTGAAATTTTGAAATTTCTTCAAATCCTCAAAAATGATGAAAAACTGCGTGCTATAGTATGCCGTACGGTACGGGCTATAGCCCATGTTCAAAAATGATGAAAAATGAGGATACATTTTTTTTCAAAAATTCAAAAAACGATGGGCTATAACCCATGTTTTTTGAAATTTTGAAATTTCTTCAAATCCTCAAAAATGATGAAAAACGGCGTGCTATAGTATGCCGTACGGTACGGGCTATAGCCCATGTTCAAAAATGATGAAAAATGAGGATAACATTTTTTTCAAAAATAAAAAAAACGATGGGCTATAACCCATGTTTTTTGAAATTTTGAAATTTCTTCAAATCCTCAAAAATGATGAAAAACGGCGTGCTATAGTATGCCGTACGGTAGGGGCTATAGCCCATGTTCAAAAATGATGAAAAATGAGGATAACATTTTTTTCAAAAAACGATGGGCTATAACCCATGTTTTTTGAAATTTTGAATTTTCTTCAAATCCACAAAAATGATGAAAAACGGCGTGCTATAGTATGCCGTACGGTAGGGGCTATAGCCCATGTTCAAAAATGATGAAAAATTAGGATAACATTTTTTTCAAAAATTCAAAAAACGATGGGCTATAACCCATGTTTTTTGAAATTTTGAATTTTCTTCAAATCCTCAAAAATGATGAAAAACGGCGTGCTATAGTATGCCGTACGGTAGGGGCTATAGCCCATGTTCAAAAATGATGAAAAAGGAGGATAATTTTTTTTTCAAAAATTAAAAAAATGATGGGCTAACCCATGTTTTTTGAAATTTTGAATTTTCTTCAAATCCACAAAAATGATTAAAAACGGCGTGCTATAGTATGCCGTACGGTAGGGGCTATAGCCCATGTTCAAAAATGATGAAAAATGAGGATAACATTTTTTTCAAAAATAAAAAAAACGATGGGCTATAACCCATGTTTTTTGAAATTTTGAAATTTCTTCAAATCCTCAAAAATGATGAAAAACTGCGTGCTATAGTATGCCGTACGGTACGGGCTATAGCCCATGTTCAAAAATGATGAAAAATGAGGATACATTTTTTTTCAAAAATTCAAAAAACGATGGGCTATAACCCATGTTTTTTGAAATTTTGAATTTTCTTCAAATCCTCAAAAATGATGAAAAACGGCGTGTTATAGTATGCCGTACGGTAGGGGCTATAGCCCATGTTCAAAAATGATGAAAAATGAGGATAACATTTTTTTCAAAAATAAAAAAACGATGGGCTATAACCCATGTTTTTTGAAATTTTGAATTTTCTTCAAATCCTCAAAAATGATGAAAAACGGCGTGCTATAGTATGCCGTACGGTAGGGGCTATAGCCCATGTTCAAAAATGATGAAAAATGAGGATAACATTTTTTTCAAAAATAAAAAAACGATGGGCTATAACCCATGTTTTTTGAAATTTTGAATTTTCTTCAAATCCTCAAAAATGATGAAAAACGGCGTGCTATAGTATGCCGTACGGTACGGGCTATAGCCCATGTTCAAAAATGATGAAAAATGAGGATAACATTTTTTTCAAAAATTCAAAAAACGATGGGCTATAACCCATGTTTTTTGAAATTTTGAAATTTCTTCAAATCCTCAAAAATGATGAAAAACGGCGTGCTATAGTATGCCGTACGGTAGGGGCTATAGCCCATGTTCAAAAATGATGAAAAATGAGGATAACATTTTTTTCAAAAAACGATGGGCTATAACCCATGTTTTTTGAAATTTTGAATTTTCTTCAAATCCACAAAAATGATGAAAAACGGCGTGCTATAGTATGCCGTACGGTAGGGGCTATAGCCCATGTTCAAAAATGATGAAAAATTAGGATAACATTTTTTTCAAAAATTCAAAAAACGATGGGCTATAACCCATGTTTTTTGAAATTTTGAATTTTCTTCAAATCCTCAAAAATGATGAAAAACGGCGTGCTATAGTATGCCGTACGGTAGGGGCTATAGCCCATGTTCAAAAATGATGAAAAAGGAGGATAATTTTTTTTTCAAAAATTAAAAAAATGATGGGCTAACCCATGTTTTTTGAAATTTTGAATTTTCTTCAAATCCACAAAAATGATTAAAAACGGCGTGCTATAGTATGCCGTACGGTAGGGGCTATAGCCCATGTTCAAAAATGATGAAAAATGAGGATAACATTTTTTTCAAAAATAAAAAAAACGATGGGCTATAACCCATGTTTTTTGAAATTTTGAAATTTCTTCAAATCCTCAAAAATGATGAAAAACTGCGTGCTATAGTATGCCGTACGGTACGGGCTATAGCCCATGTTCAAAAATGATGAAAAATGAGGATACATTTTTTTTCAAAAATTCAAAAAACGATGGGCTATAACCCATGTTTTTTGAAATTTTGAAATTTCTTCAAATCCTCAAAAATGATGAAAAACGGCGTGCTATAGTATGCCGTACGGTACGGGCTATAGCCCATGTTCAAAAATGATGAAAAATGAGGATAACATTTTTTTCAAAAATAAAAAAAACGATGGGCTATAACCCATGTTTTTTGAAATTTTGAAATTTCTTCAAATCCTCAAAAATGATGAAAAACGGCGTGCTATAGTATGCCGTACGGTAGGGGCTATAGCCCATGTTCAAAAATGATGAAAAATGAGGATAACATTTTTTTCAAAAAACGATGGGCTATAACCCATGTTTTTTGAAATTTTGAATTTTCTTCAAATCCACAAAAATGATGAAAAACGGCGTGCTATAGTATGCCGTACGGTAGGGGCTATAGCCCATGTTCAAAAATGATGAAAAATTAGGATAACATTTTTTTCAAAAATTCAAAAAACGATGGGCTATAACCCATGTTTTTTGAAATTTTGAATTTTCTTCAAATCCTCAAAAATGATGAAAAACGGCGTGCTATAGTATGCCGTACGGTAGGGGCTATAGCCCATGTTCAAAAATGATGAAAAAGGAGGATAATTTTTTTTTCAAAAATTAAAAAAATGATGGGCTAACCCATGTTTTTTGAAATTTTGAATTTTCTTCAAATCCACAAAAATGATTAAAAACGGCGTGCTATAGTATGCCGTACGGTAGGGGCTATAGCCCATGTTCAAAAATGATGAAAAATGAGGATAACATTTTTTTCAAAAATAAAAAAAACGATGGGCTATAACCCATGTTTTTTGAAATTTTGAAATTTCTTCAAATCCTCAAAAATGATGAAAAACTGCGTGCTATAGTATGCCGTACGGTACGGGCTATAGCCCATGTTCAAAAATGATGAAAAATGAGGATACATTTTTTTTCAAAAATTCAAAAAACGATGGGCTATAACCCATGTTTTTTGAAATTTTGAATTTTCTTCAAATCCTCAAAAATGATGAAAAACGGCGTGTTATAGTATGCCGTACGGTAGGGGCTATAGCCCATGTTCAAAAATGATGAAAAATGAGGATAACATTTTTTTCAAAAATAAAAAAACGATGGGCTATAACCCATGTTTTTTGAAATTTTGAATTTTCTTCAAATCCTCAAAAATGATGAAAAACGGCGTGCTATAGTATGCCGTACGGTAGGGGCTATAGCCCATGTTCAAAAATGATGAAAAATGAGGATAACATTTTTTTCAAAAATAAAAAAACGATGGGCTATAACCCATGTTTTTTGAAATTTTGAATTTTCTTCAAATCCTCAAAAATGATGAAAAACGGCGTGCTATAGTATGCCGTACGGTACGGGCTATAGCCCATGTTCAAAAATGATGAAAAATGAGGATAACATTTTTTTCAAAAATTCAAAAAACGATGGGCTATAACCCATGTTTTTTGAAATTTTGAATTTTCTTCAAATCCTCAAAAATGATGAAAAACGGCGTGCTATAGTATGCCGTACGGTAGGGGCTATAGCCCATGTTCAAAAATGATGAAAAATGAGGATAACATTTTTTTCAAAAATTCAAAAAACGATGGGCTATAACCCATGTTTTTTGAAATTTTGAATTTTCTTCAAATCCACAAAAATGATGAAAAACGGCGTGCTATAGTATGCCGTACGGTAGGGGCTATAGCCCATGTTCAAAAATGATGAAAAATGAGGATAACATTTTTTTCAAAAATTCAAAAAACGATGGGCTATAACCCATGTTTTTTGAAATTTTGAATTTTCTTCAAATCCTCAAAAATGATGAAAAACGGCGTGCTATAGTATGCCGTACGGTAGGGGCTATAGCCCATGTTCAAAAATGATGAAAAATGAGGATAACATTTTTTTCAAAAATTCAAAAAACGATGGGCTATAACCCATGTTTTTTGAAATTTTGAATTTTCTTCAAATCCACAAAAATGATGAAAAACGGCGTGCTATAGTATGCCGTACGGTAGGGGCTATAGCCCATGTTCAAAAATGATGAAAAATGAGGATAACATTTTTTTCAAAAATTCAAAAAACGATGGGCTATAACCCATGTTTTTTGAAATTTTGAATTTTCTTCAAATCCTCAAAAATGATGAAAAACGGCGTGCTATAGTATGCCGTACGGTAGGGGCTATAGCCCATGTTCAAAAATGATGAAAAATGAGGATAACATTTTTTTCAAAAATAAAAAAACGATGGGCTATAACCCATGTTTTTTGAAATTTTGAATTTTCTTCAAATCCTCAAAAATGATGAAAAACGGCGTGCTATAGTATGCCGTACGGTAGGGGCTATAGCCCATGTTCAAAAATGATGAAAAATGAGGATAATGTTTTTTTCAAAAATTCAAAAAACGATGGGCTATAACCCATGTTTTTTGAAATTTTGAAATTTCTTCAAATCCTCAAAAATGATGAAAAACGGCGTGCTATAGTATGCCGTACGGTAGGGGCTATAGCCCATGTTCAAAAATGAGGATAACATTTTTTTCAAAAATAAAAAAAACGATGGGCTATAACCCATGTTTTTTGAAATTTTGAAATTTCTTCAAATCCTCAAAAATGATGAAAAACGGCGTGCTATAGTATGCCGTACGGTACGGGCTATAGCCCATGTTCAAAAATGATGAAAAATGAGGATAACATTTTTTTCAAAAATAAAAAAAACGATGGGCTATAACCCATGTTTTTTGAAATTTTGAAATTTCTTCAAATCCTCAAAAATGATGAAAAACTGCGTGCTATAGTATGCCGTACGGTACGGGCTATAGCCCATGTTCAAAAATGATGAAAAATGAGGATACATTTTTTTTCAAAAATTCAAAAAACGATGGGCTATAACCCATGTTTTTTGAAATTTTGAATTTTCTTCAAATCCTCAAAAATGATGAAAAACGGCGTGTTATAGTATGCCGTACGGTAGGGGCTATAGCCCATGTTCAAAAATGATGAAAAATGAGGATAACATTTTTTTCAAAAATAAAAAAACGATGGGCTATAACCCATGTTTTTTGAAATTTTGAATTTTCTTCAAATCCTCAAAAATGATGAAAAACGGCGTGCTATAGTATGCCGTACGGTAGGGGCTATAGCCCATGTTCAAAAATGATGAAAAATGAGGATAACATTTTTTTCAAAAATAAAAAAACGATGGGCTATAACCCATGTTTTTTGAAATTTTGAATTTTCTTCAAATCCTCAAAAATGATGAAAAACGGCGTGCTATAGTATGCCGTACGGTACGGGCTATAGCCCATGTTCAAAAATGATGAAAAATGAGGATAACATTTTTTTCAAAAATTCAAAAAACGATGGGCTATAACCCATGTTTTTTGAAATTTTGAATTTTCTTCAAATCCTCAAAAATGATGAAAAACGGCGTGCTATAGTATGCCGTACGGTAGGGGCTATAGCCCATGTTCAAAAATGATGAAAAATGAGGATAACATTTTTTTCAAAAATTCAAAAAACGATGGGCTATAACCCATGTTTTTTGAAATTTTGAATTTTCTTCAAATCCACAAAAATGATGAAAAACGGCGTGCTATAGTATGCCGTACGGTAGGGGCTATAGCCCATGTTCAAAAATGATGAAAAATGAGGATAACATTTTTTTCAAAAATTCAAAAAACGATGGGCTATAACCCATGTTTTTTGAAATTTTGAATTTTCTTCAAATCCTCAAAAATGATGAAAAACGGCGTGCTATAGTATGCCGTACGGTAGGGGCTATAGCCCATGTTCAAAAATGATGAAAAATGAGGATAACATTTTTTTCAAAAATTCAAAAAACGATGGGCTATAACCCATGTTTTTTGAAATTTTGAATTTTCTTCAAATCCACAAAAATGATGAAAAACGGCGTGCTATAGTATGCCGTACGGTAGGGGCTATAGCCCATGTTCAAAAATGATGAAAAATGAGGATAACATTTTTTTCAAAAATTCAAAAAACGATGGGCTATAACCCATGTTTTTTGAAATTTTGAATTTTCTTCAAATCCTCAAAAATGATGAAAAACGGCGTGCTATAGTATGCCGTACGGTAGGGGCTATAGCCCATGTTCAAAAATGATGAAAAATGAGGATAAAATTTTTTTCAAAAATAAAAAAACGATGGGCTATAACCCATGTTTTTTGAAATTTTGAATTTTCTTCAAATCCTCAAAAATGATGAAAAACGGCGTGCTATAGTATGCCGTACGGTAGGGGCTATAGCCCATGTTCAAAAATGATGAAAAATGAGGATAATGTTTTTTTCAAAAATTCAAAAAACGATGGGCTATAACCCATGTTTTTTGAAATTTTGAAATTTCTTCAAATCCTCAAAAATGATGAAAAACGGCGTGCTATAGTATGCCGTACGGTAGGGGCTATAGCCCATGTTCAAAAATGAGGATAACATTTTTTTCAAAAATAAAAAAAACGATGGGCTATAACCCATGTTTTTTGAAATTTTGAAATTTCTTCAAATCCTCAAAAATGATGAAAAACGGCGTGCTATAGTATGCCGTACGGTACGGGCTATAGCCCATGTTCAAAAATGATGAAAAATGAGGATAACATTTTTTTCAAAAATAAAAAAAACGATGGGCTATAACCCATGTTTTTTGAAATTTTGAAATGTCTTCAAATCCTCAAAAATGATGAAAAACGGCGTGCTATAGTATGCCGTACGGTAGGGGCTATAGCCCATGTTCAAAAATGATGAAAAATGAGGATAACATTTTTTTCAAAAATTCAAAAAACGATGGGCTATAACCCATGTTTTTTGAAATTTTGAATTTTCTTCAAATCCACAAAAATGATGAAAAACGGCGTGCTATAGTATGCCGTACGGTAGGGGCTATAGCCCATGTTCAAAAATGATGAAAAATTAGGATAACATTTTTTTCAAAAATTCAAAAAACGATGGGCTATAACCCATGTTTTTTGAAATTTTGAATTTTCTTCAAATCCTCAAAAATGATGAAAAACGGCGTGCTATAGTATGCCGTACGGTAGGGGCTATAGCCCATGTTCAAAAATGATGAAAAAGGAGGATAATTTTTTTTTCAAAAATTAAAAAAATGATGGGCTAACCCATGTTTTTTGAAATTTTGAATTTTCTTCAAATCCACAAAAATGATTAAAAACGGCGTGCTATAGTATGCCGTACGGTAGGGGCTATAGCCCATGTTCAAAAATGATGAAAAATGAGGATAACATTTTTTTCAAAAATAAAAAAAACGATGGGCTATAACCCATGTTTTTTGAAATTTTGAAATTTCTTCAAATCCTCAAAAATGATGAAAAACTGCGTGCTATAGTATGCCGTACGGTACGGGCTATAGCCCATGTTCAAAAATGATGAAAAATGAGGATACATTTTTTTTCAAAAATTCAAAAAACGATGGGCTATAACCCATGTTTTTTGAAATTTTGAATTTTCTTCAAATCCTCAAAAATGATGAAAAACGGCGTGTTATAGTATGCCGTACGGTAGGGGCTATAGCCCATGTTCAAAAATGATGAAAAATGAGGATAACATTTTTTTCAAAAATAAAAAAACGATGGGCTATAACCCATGTTTTTTGAAATTTTGAATTTTCTTCAAATCCTCAAAAATGATGAAAAACGGCGTGCTATAGTATGCCGTACGGTAGGGGCTATAGCCCATGTTCAAAAATGATGAAAAATGAGGATAACATTTTTTTCAAAAATAAAAAAACGATGGGCTATAACCCATGTTTTTTGAAATTTTGAATTTTCTTCAAATCCTCAAAAATGATGAAAAACGGCGTGCTATAGTATGCCGTACGGTACGGGCTATAGCCCATGTTCAAAAATGATGAAAAATGAGGATAACATTTTTTTCAAAAATTCAAAAAACGATGGGCTATAACCCATGTTTTTTGAAATTTTGAATTTTCTTCAAATCCTCAAAAATGATGAAAAACGGCGTGCTATAGTATGCCGTACGGTAGGGGCTATAGCCCATGTTCAAAAATGATGAAAAATGAGGATAACATTTTTTTCAAAAATTCAAAAAACGATGGGCTATAACCCATGTTTTTTGAAATTTTGAATTTTCTTCAAATCCACAAAAATGATGAAAAACGGCGTGCTATAGTATGCCGTACGGTAGGGGCTATAGCCCATGTTCAAAAATGATGAAAAATGAGGATAACATTTTTTTCAAAAATTCAAAAAACGATGGGCTATAACCCATGTTTTTTGAAATTTTGAATTTTCTTCAAATCCTCAAAAATGATGAAAAACGGCGTGCTATAGTATGCCGTACGGTAGGGGCTATAGCCCATGTTCAAAAATGATGAAAAATGAGGATAACATTTTTTTCAAAAATAAAAAAACGATGGGCTATAACCCATGTTTTTTGAAATTTTGAATTTTCTTCAAATCCTCAAAAATGATGAAAAACGGCGTGCTATAGTATGCCGTACGGTAGGGGCTATAGCCCATGTTCAAAAATAATGAAAAATGAGGATAACATTTTTTTCAAAAATTCAAAAAACGATGGGCTATAACCCATGTTTTTTGAAATTTTGAATTTTCTTCAAATCCTAAAAAATGATGAAAAACGGCGTGCTATAGTATGCCGTACGGTAGGGGCTATAGCCCATGTTCAAAAATGATGAAAAATGAGGATAACATTTTTTTCAAAAATTCAAAAAACGATGGGCTATAACCCATGTTTTTTGAAATTTTGAATTTTCTTCAAATCCACAAAAATGATGAAAAACGGCGTGCTATAGTATGCCGTACGGTAGGGGCTATAGCCCATGTTCAAAAATGATGAAAAATGAGGATAACATTTTTTTCAAAAATAAAAAAAACGATGGGCTATAACCCATGTTTTTTGAAATTTTGAAATTTCTTCAAATCCTCAAAAATGATGAAAAACGGCGTGCTATAGTATGCCGTACGGTAGGGGCTATAGCCCATGTTCAAAAATTATGAAAAATGAGGATAACATTTTTTTCAAAAATAAAAAAACGATGGGCTATAACCCATGTTTTTTGAAATATTGAAATTTCTTCAAATCCTCAAAAATGATGAAAAACGGCGTGCTATAGTATGCCGTACGGTAGGGGCTATAGCCCATGTTCAAAAATGATGAAAAATGAGGATAACATTTTTTTCAAAAATAAAAAAAACGATGGGCTATAACCCATGTTTTTTGAAATTTTGAATTTTCTTCAAATCCTCAAAAATGATGAAAAACGGCGTGCTATAGTATGCCGTACGGTAGGGGCTATAGCCCATGTTCAAAAATGATGAAAAATGAGGATAACATTTTTTTCAAAAATAAAAAAACGATGGGCTATAACCCATGTTTTTTGAAATTTTGAATTTTCTTCAAATCCTCAAAAATGATGAAAAACGGCGTGCTATAGTATGCCGTACGGTAGGGGCTATAGCCCATGTTCAAAAATGATGAAAAATGAGGATAACATTTTTTTCAAAAATTCAAAAAACGATGGGCTATAACCCATGTTTTTTGAAATTTTGAATTTTCTTCAAATCCTAAAAAATGATGAAAAACGGCGTGCTATAGTATGCCGTACGGTAGGGGCTATAGCCCATGTTCAAAAATGATGAAAAATGAGGATAACATTTTTTTCAAAAATTCAAAAAACGATGGGCTATAACCCATGTTTTTTGAAATTTTGAATTTTCTTCAAATCCACAAAAATGATGAAAAACGGCGTGCTATAGTATGCCGTACGGTAGGGGCTATAGCCCATGTTCAAAAATGATGAAAAATGAGGATAACATTTTTTTCAAAAATAAAAAAAACGATGGGCTATAACCCATGTTTTTTGAAATTTTGAATTTTCTTCAAATCCTCAAAAATGATGAAAAACGGCGTGCCATAGTATGCCGTACGATATGGGCACCTAGAGAACAGGACATGTGTACCACTACCTAGAGAACAGGACATGTGTACCACTACCTAGAGAACTGGACGTGTGTGGGTCGGCCAAGGTTTTGGGGGGGTCCCCAGATGACAGTGAAGTGACAATTTTAGGCCATAGTAATTCCTAAAAAAAATCACACCCGTGTGAAGTGAGGGGTGGTCTTATCATTATAAATCATCATACATCACCTCATGAACTGAATTGATGTGATTGGTTAGCTGATTTGCTCGTCTACATATGACGTTAATGTTGGTGTTGCCACAAATTTACATCATATTTGACAGACATAATGACCTAATTTCTCCTTTGATTGTCAATGGCAAATATGAGACGTGAGGGGAAAAAAGCGGGTGCCCCGGACAGGCCAGGAAGGCAACAAAGTGCAGGCAGGGGGACTATCCGGCCTAAGGCTGCGCTGCAAGGGTTGGAGCCTGGCTTGCTCCTGTTGGTCTGGGCTGAGTGGCTGTGGCTGCACAGTAAGGCTGCAGTAACCTAGTCTGGGCTTGTTGCTGCACTGGCTTGCTCAGCTCGCATTCTGAGCTGGCTGACTTGCCAGAAAGGCTGGTTCTGTTGCTGCAAGGCAGGGCAGGGCAGGGCAGACCTGGCCAGGCAGACAGAGAGCCAGGCCTCGAGAGAGGCCTGGCTGAGCTGACTGAGCAAGCCTGGTATGGCTGCAATGGCTGACTGCAAGGGCTGATATGCTCTGGCTTGGCAGCCTGACTTTCTACACTGGCTGACGGACGGAGCTGACTGGCTGCGTTGGCTGACTGGGCAGGATTGCTGGCTAGCTGGCTTGCTGGGCTCCCTGAGGGAAGCTTTGGGATGGATCTCTAGGGGCATCGGCTTGTGTTGAGCCTTCAAATGGCGTCTACCTTGATCTCCGTCCTAAGAAAGAAAGACAGAAAAAGAGACACACACAAACCCAACTATGCAGCTTCCACCTGAGGAACCGAGACGCGAAAAAAGAACTGAGCGTCACTTGGGATGGTCACAAACTCTCCAACCATACCCACCCCATGTATCTTGGAGTTACACTGGACAGGACACTCTTCTTCAAAAAACACCTGGAGAACACAAAAGTCAACACCCACAATAACATCCTGTGAAAACTACTGAACTCCAAGTGGGGCGCAGACCCACAAACAATCTGTGCAACTGCCAAGGCCCTGTCTTTCTCTACAGCAGAGTATGCCTGCTCAAGCTGGAGCCGATCACGTCACACCAAATTGGTTGACACAGCCCTAAATGACACCTGTCGCATCATCACGGGATGCGTCAAGACAACACCTGTCCGTGCCTTTATGCGCTAGCCGGCACCTTCGAAGGAAAGTCTGGAATGAAATGATAGAGAACACCTCACACACATAGTTTCCTTTCGTGGCTGTTTACATTCGAGGGTCGCCGGTCCTCTCGAATGGAACAGTTTAACATCATGCCCAGGACGAAAAGATATAGAGAACACCAACATGACAAATAACAGCAGGAAGGCATGGGCCACAATCCACCGTCTTGGCAAAGACCACACCACCCATAATTCACAACGGTCACAGCAAACTCTGTTGCATCACAACTGGTGTAGGTATTGGATGGAGCCCGCACACCACCAAATCGTGAAAAACAACATACTATAGTATGCCCTCCCTGACCATGGACTTTAGCCTTTCGCTTTTCTGCGATTTAACCTTTTTTCAAATCCTCAACAATGATGAAGAATCGTGCACTATAGCGTGCCACTTAATGACCTTGACCAATATCAATGACCTTGAGCAGTATAAATGACTTTCAATAAGACTAGTAAATGACCTTGACTAGTATAAATGACCTTGACAAGTACAAATGACCTTGACCAGTATAAATGACCTTCACCAGTATAAATGACCGTGACCAGTATATGACTGTGACCAGACCCATTTCCCTCCTCTGCATCACCTACAAGAGAGGCTGCTACTCCAAAGACTCATGCCACTCATAGACACCAAGCTGACTAAAGACCAAGCTGGCTTGAAAACTAGTGAACTCCAAGTGGGACGCAGACCCACAAACAATCCGTGCAACTGCCATGGCCCTGTCTTTCTCTACAATGAAATGATAGAGAAATGATCAAGCTGGAGCCGATCACGTCACACCAAATTGGTCGACACAGCCCTAAATGACACCTGTCGCATCATCACAGGATGCGTCAAGACAACACCTGTCCCGTGCCTTTATGCGCTAGCCGGCACCTCCCCCCGCACATCAGACGACTGTGTATCGCTCAAGATGAATGGAGAACACAAGTTGGGGATGAACGAAGGAAAGTCTGGAATTAAATGATAGAGAACACCTCACACACACATAGTTTCCTTTCGTGGCTGTTTACATTCGAGGGTCGCTGGTCCTCTCGAACGGAACAGTTTAACGTCATGCCTAGGATGAAAAGATATAGAGAACACCAACATGACAAAAAACAGCAGGACGGCATGGGCCACAATCCACCGTCTTGGCAAAGACTACACCACCCATAATTCACAACGGTCACAGCAAACTCTGTTGTATCACAACTGGTGGCCAACAGTCGTAACCAACACCGCCGCCGACCCACAGGAGAATACCATCGCACAGTGATATCAGACCAACCACAATCAGCCAGCCCTCAAACCAAACCCTTCGACCTAGAATAACTCGAAACTGCAATGGGAAAGTTGAAACCCGGAAAAGCAGCAGGGATTGATGACATACTGGCAGAAATGATACAACACCTGGGACCTAACGCAAAGACCTGGCTTGTGGGGATGCTGAACACATGCATGGCACAGAAAAAGGCCAAAGTGGTTGCAATCCCCAAATCTGGCAAAGACCCATCATCCCCAAAGAGCTACCGACCCATTTCCCTCCTCTGCATCACCTACAAGCTCTATGAGAGGCTGCTACTCCAATGCCTCGTTGATTGATTCACAATACACAAAACACTTTTAATTATATTACATGAAGCAGACATCCCTGTGATTAAACCTTTAGCATTACACTACAACCACACTGTGGTTAATAGTATGTTTTTATTCACAATGGAATGTTATTTTACTCCTAATATATCATGGAGGTGTATAGTCAGCACAGTAGATTCATATTTCAATCGATCCGGGACGTTAAAATTGTGCAAAACTCTGTTCAATGAATTGCCTCTTCTGCTACATTAAACATTACTAAACATTAAACGTTACTTATACCTGTTATTGAGACTCCTATAGAGCATGTTGACATGGATCATTTGGTTAGTAGTATCTCTGTTAGTTAATGCAGTTTGATTGATTAAATGAATAGCCTATTTTATTAGACAAAAATGTAGAACAGTAGAGTACCGTCAAAACAAAATAATTCACACAGTAAAGGCATGGTGTTGCAAAGCAAAAAAAATCACTGGTATTAATAAGTACTATCCAAGCTTCTGCCTGGATAGCCTATAGGGTCCGAAGCCCTACAGCGCTGTGACCTGCTGACTGCCTCAGTCCTGTTGTTTACTTTAAGTATGAAATGCACTATTTCACTAGAGTGTAAAGAAGACATTGTGTTCAGATTACCACACTTGAAACCCACTTTATTGTCTACCATACCTGCCTTCCGACAGTGTGTCTAACCGTTGTGATTGTGACAAGTCAAATGGCTTCAACAAAGAATTGATGAGGAAATTAATCCTAGTAAAGTACAGTCAACCTAATTTAATCTAAGATAATCGTTAGTAATATTGATTGATGTGATTTTCGACAGTGATGAAAATCCAAAGCCTTTCCCAACTCAGACTTTAGTATATCTTTTGCACATGTAAAAATGGTAAATGGTGCATTTATATTATAGATCCTTTATCCAAGGCGCTTTGTCGCTTTACATATATTGTGCTTTACATTCACACATTCATTCACACACCGATGGCGGCGGAAACCATGCAGGGCCCCAACAAGCACACCAGGAGCAATGTGGGGTGTCTTGGGCACTTTGACACTAACTCTGGTGGTGCCCGGTTTCGAACTGGCAACCTTGTGGACCATCCAGCCACTCTACCCCTGACTGAGACACCGCCGCAAATCTATTGGAAATTTCAGCACTTGTTCAATCTTGTTGCTATTTTGCCCGTTCCACAAACAACATAGTAAGAGAAACGTATGAACATCTGGGAACTAAATCGTTAACAAGAAATTACCTCACCAATAATGTTTCTAAAGGTGTCTAATAACATTGTATTAAAAGTTTGAAATTCAACTCCCGTGGGAAATTTGAGTTATTAGCATAATATGTGACCATACCATTAACATTCATCATTCACATAAAAATGTCATCATTCTTTAAGTAGCATGTTGACATATGAAACTAGGGGGTTTTCATGATTCTGAATCCATTCCAAGCATTAGTTTTGCACAAAAAAACACTCCTTGGGAGGAAAACAGCCATAGCCATTTTGATTTGTGTATGATGTCTATGAATATCAGTGTTAATACAGTCGAGATATACTTCAGATAAATTAATACACCAGGATCATTAGAGCCACATGATGTGACACCTGACATTCCCCAGGAGACCACCAGTGGACCACAGGAGTAGGACCCAAGTGGAATAGTAAGAGTGGGGTGACACGTCGCTTTGATCTCGCCGTAAAGCGGGGTGCTATGGTGGGCTATAGTTCCAAACATTGGAACTATCCCATTGGTTTGCTATAAGTTATTCATGCATCCCTCTGAGTACTAGACCAAGTAACTCCTCCAGGTGCTCCTCTGAGTACTAGACCAAGTAACTCCTCCAGGTGCTCCTCTGAGTACTAGACCAAGTAACTCCTCCAGGTGCTCCTCTGAGTACTAGACCAAGTAACTCCTCCAGGTGCTCCTCTGAGTACTAGACCAAGTAACTCCTCCAGGTGCTCCTCTGAGTACTAGACCAAGTAACTCCTCCAGGTGCTCCTCTGAGTTCTAGACCAAGTAACTCCTCCAGGTGCTCCTCTGAGTACTAGACCAAAAAAGTTGTGTGCAGCCCTGACTATATTATATTTCCACACTCACTCCAGAGGGCCATTATATTTCCACTCTCACACCAGAGGGCCACTATATTATATTTCCACACTCACTCCAGAGGGCCACTATATTTCCACACTCACTCCAGAGGGCCACTATATTTCCACACTCACTCCAGAGGACCACTATATTTCCACACTCACTCCAGAGGGCCACTATATTTCCACACTCACTCCAGAGGGCCACAATATTTCCACACTCACTCCAGAGGGCCACTATATTATATTTCCACACTCACTCCAGAGGGCCATATTGCATGTATTACTGTCATAGCAAAAAGAAAAAGCCGATCTTGTAGATCAGCTATTTTTCATGGTCCTAAAGAATTAGTCTCTCGGCCGAATTTATGAGATATATGACCCTGCACACTGGGAAGTTTTAAAGTTCGTTCTCACAGCATAGCAGAAGAAAAGTCGAGTGAGGGATGACTTAGCCACGTCCGTCTTATACGGCGTGGGCGCAGCTTCCTATGTCACCCGTAAGAGCCCAGGACAGCAAAATTCTGTCCTGGGAGCACATAAAATAATGTTCTGCAGCTACGTTTTGAAGGAAACCTACCCATAAACGAAAGGTATTTCGTTCAATTTATTTATACAACCGTGGTTACTAAAGTAACCTTTAACGTTCACAATGACGCACAGATCAAGTGCCCTGGGTATTAGGAATAGAGTTTTAAATTTGTACAGTATATATACCTTTCTGAACAGTCTGAGATCACTTGGAATATGTGCATATTAAAACAAACTAATTGCTTTGAGTTCTGCCAAAAGACTGTGTGAAAACACCTTGAATTTGGTAGACCTAAGGTGAAACAGTATACTGTATATACTAGGGATGCACGATAATTATCGTCCCGATAAATTGCGACCCGATATTAGCAATTATGACGTCATCCCGATAAATTCGATAACGTTATAATAGCGCCGATAATATACTTTATATGGGCTCGAAATTGCGATCATTTTGGACGCAAATGCGCCTGAAATTTTATCTGTGAGACATAAAAATATAGTTGGTAGCAACTATGGGACTACCAATCATTTCTGTGGTGCGCCCAAACGCTCCCCGAGTCGCCAATCTCTCCGGAGGAACGGCTGAGACGAGCGAGAGAGAGACGCTTCTCCACTCTGTCTGTTGCAGTGTGTAGTTCCATAGCAGGCTAATAGCCCCGCCTGCTTCTCCTCTCTCTCTCCCCTCTCTCATTTCACTCACTGACTCGCATTCATACGAACGGTGACAGCAGCTGACGAGCGCGTATTGGTGCTCGTTCATTCATCGCGCTGTTGAATGCGTGTCACTCGTTACCGGTTGTAGTTTATTAATTTGCTCCAGTTGTGTAGCATTGTGAAACGCGACGCGACCGTTTTGGTTGAGAAATGTAGAAGTAGTAGCTGTTTGGCTACATGATGCTACAGACCATGCTAATGACTTATATGCTAACAACAACGTCTATCACTGGAACTTGGGTAGTGTTGTATTTGTGTTTACACACGCACACACACAGACAATAGTGGTTCTCAAAGTGGGATCCGGGGAGTCAGAGTTTACAAATGGAACGAAATTGACCCTTACAGGTCCATTTGGTTCCATTTGTACCCTCTCAGAGTTGACATTGATTTTACGATATAAATAAAAAATTATAAATTGAGGTCCCTTATGTAAATGGCATTAAATGGGGGGTCAGTAGCCTAATGCATGTCAAACTGGGTGTCCTTGAAATAAAAATGATGAGAATCACTGCTAGAGCCCTGGCATATATTTTCAAATGGGTGTCTGTGGGCTAACAATTTGGGGTCCTTGCTCCTTGACATGGAAAAGTTTTGAGGCCAACTGACCGGACACACACAGACATTCACAGACATTATATTGTTGTTTTTATTCATTTAAAAAAATTCACACCTGTGTGAAGTGAGGGGCACTCTTATCATCATACGTCATCTGGCCAATCACAATTTGCTCTGGGACTCCCAATTTATATTGTAAAATCAATGTTATTTTTACTCTGAGAGTATGCAACTGGAAATGTTCCATTTGTACACTCAGAGTTACAGACCCATAAGGGTCCATTTGGTTCCTAACTATATAATTTAGCTGGGGACCCCCTGGAACTCCCTCAGGTACCCCTGGGGCCGGGGGTCCCCGAACCCCACTTTGGGAACCACTGATATAGCCTACTATACTGTAATTGCTTAGGTCAAAGCTGTGTTACATGTACCGTTACTCACTAGTATGTATTTTTTATTCATGTCTAGATATATTTTTATTATCGGTTATCGTATCGGTATCGGTCTTGAGGAGCTGTAAATTATCGGTTATCGTATCGGTTTCAAAAAATCAATATCGTGCACCACTAGTATATACATGTCTGCCCAACAAGGCTCATTTCTTTTGTAGGACAGCCAAGCACACATCGTAAAATCATTTATTTTTTTACTACCTCTGAGCAGTTTTTCTAGCAATTTGTCTAATTACTTAATTGCACAGCAATTACCTGAAAATAATATGGACTTTTAGTCATACTACAAGTGCAAAGCTAAGTGTGTTTCTGCAGTATGGCTACTTTTAAATATTATCTCTCCATAGATTTCTTAAAGTACATTGGAGACGTGAAGTAAATGTTTGCATATTATTATTTTATCCTTAATATTGTAGTTGTGCTACTTCTGCTGAGTTTAATGTCAGATATCAACCACCACAGAGTTGGATTTCATGAGCACATACTGAGGACAAAGCTGTGTTAAAGGGATTTACCTTAAAGGTAGAGTAAGTGATTTCACTCAAAAAACATTAGGTTTCGTTTTTGGCTGTGGGACCTAAGCCTTCGTCCAATCAGGATAGAGAGTCAAAAACGAAACCTAAGGTTTTTTGACCCCCAGGGGTTAACTGGGGACAGGGAGGAACTCCTTATATGGTCAGCACACTCTATAGTAGAGAGGATTATCACAACAAAACAAAAAAATAAGTGATATTTGAATTAAGTTAAATCACTTACTCTACCTTTAAGTTAAAAGGATTTGTATCACCCAACGGAGCTGTTGACAAAATATAGCATGCTTTTGTGTGAAAACGAAATGGAATAAAAGTGAATTTATTAAAGGGCATTATTTATTAAATATCAATCAGCAATCAGGATGTTATGGTTTTATGACAGACTATAAATCAACTTGGAAACAGAAATGCCACGAGGCACCTGTGACTCAGAGTTAAGCCTGTATAGCGACTGACTTGCAACTAAAATGGCTTCTACTTCAGCGTGCTAACTTTCCAAAAGAGAAAGGCTGTGGCTTGAAATCCCCGTCCATGATTTCATTGGTATAGGCGGCAGGTTTCTGAACTGTCCACAGCCCACCTCTGAGACTGAATAGACGTGGCATCTTAAAACAAGTGTTAGTGAGGACCAAATAGCCTAGATATTTCATTATTCTTGGTTCACTGCCAAAATTAAATGACAAGAACGTGCACAAAGCATGTCTGAACGCTCATTGATTTTCCTTTTGTCCCATCTGACAGGCGTGTGACTTTGTGTCGGACAACTCTGAATTGCAGTCTGTGAAAGGATAATTTATATGACCAATGTACCGGTGTCTATTTGAAGAATTCATTCACTCACTGCCAAGCAAAGTAAAGACGAGCGAAAGAAAACCAATGCTTAGGGTAGATTCAATAAAAGTTTAAAATGTTTATTTTTTTATGTATATATGTGTTTCTGTCTCCAGACATAATGCATTAAAAAAAGACCATGTTTCTAGGAAAGTTTTAATCCATTAATTATGAAAACAAATACTTGCATTGTACCTACCCTATAGTACTATTGATTCTAGGTGTTGTGTGACATTTGTTCAATATGCGTTGGAGTGTGGAAGAATTTGTGGATGTGAACTTTGGTTAGACATGGAAAATCTAACTTTTGCCTGGAATAACAGCGGATATCATCATAGCAGATGCATGAAGTAGTCTCATGATCTGTTTGAATTTTATTTTGAAGGATCAGCATTCATTCTGCCCTTTGCCTAGTTGCAAGTTCACAAGGCTCTTCTTTTATTCTGGATTATTCCAAAGTGGAGGGAAGATACTGTTCTATTCAACTCCCTGCAATGTAAAGGATTGTTGGTACATGTGTATTTTCTTTATGAAAAGTGTGTGCTCATATTTAAGACTGACGATAATAAAATGTTGTATCTTAACATCATGTCTTTGAATCTTCTAAAATCGGGAGCCAAGTAGAGGGCTACCATATTTCCAAGTTTCGCGCACAGTTTTTAGCACAGTTCAGCCAGAACTGCCATTTGTGGTGGAAAAAAGCGACCAAGAGTCCCTTCAGGCTTGGTTTGTAACCCAACTGTAGGGAAAACAAACGCAGTAAAGAACCTGGGGGTTATCATCTATGAAAAGGAAACACAATGAGCATAAAATTCCGTACTGGTCTGTGGCAGTTCTCCATCAGATACAGGGGGGCCCAGCTATGGAACACCTATACAGCAATCTCATCAAATTCCTCTTCATTAAAAACATAAGTTTAGGACCCACTTAATTGACCAGATCACTTAATTATTATTTCTTTGTATCATCTATTCTTTTCTCTAATCATGTAGATAACCAAAAATTCTAATCATGTTCTTGTTGTGTTTTTGTTTTGTTGTTTTGATCATGTTTTATATACTGCAATCATGTTTTCTGGATATTCTATATCTATATATGTACAATGTTTTATAATTTATATAGGTAGAGGCCTCGTATAAGCCCCTTGGGTTTTTTTGCCTCAGCCTAGCACTTTACCCTTCTTATATTTATATGTTCCCTGTGTTGTTTTTATACTGTGCTGAATAAATAAATACAAAATACAATACAAATACAAAATGAACCATGTAACAACAAATTGAGCAGGGCACCGCAGAGAGTTGAACCCCGTTCTGGTAAACCAGAAGTACCACAACCAGTGCCTTAGTTTTTTTTTTAGAATTTACAGGTCCAAATCACAGTTGCCTGTGTGTCTTGCCGACCTCCTACGGCAAGATCATTTGATGATTAAAAACAAAGAGAAAAAAAAACCCATCGCCCAGGATGAAGTTCTTTGTCCTTTCTATTAGTAACGCCCGACGACAAAGTATTGTCCAAAAGACGAAGTTTATCGATATGAAAACGGATCGCATCGCTCCACATCGAGGATTGTGCAATCCTCGATGTTGCGCAAAAGTGAGACGTCATCGAAAATCTCCCTCCCCCGTTCAATCAACATCCGGTCCGTCGGTAAAAGTAGTCCGTGTTTATAAATCGACTGGGCGCTACTGTATAATGTAATGGATTAAATAACCCCGGGCAATTAAGGTGTTGTGGCCTACACTCAATTTGAATCATACCAGACTAGCCATGATTTGGTCTTTATACAATTGAAAACCGGAAGACTCTCTCCACAAATTTACAGGCCAGGCTCCAACCCTTGCAGCGCAGCCTTAGGCCGGATAGTCCCCCTGCCTGCACTTTGTTGCCTTCCTGGCCTGTCCGGGGCACCCGCTTTTTTCCCCTCACGTCTCATATTTGCCATTGACAATCAAAGGAGAAATTAGGTCATTATGTCCGTCAAATATGATGTAAATTTGTGGCAACACCAACATTAACGTCATATGTAGACGAGCAAATCAGCTAACCAATCACATAAATTCAGTTCATGAGGTGATGTATGATGATTTATAATGATAAGACCACCCCTCACTTCACATGGGTGTGATTTTTTTTAGGAATTACTATGGCCTAAAATTGTCACTTCACTGTCATCTGGGGACCCCCCCCAAAACCTTGGCCGACCCACACACATGTCCTGTTCTCTAGGTAGTGGTACACATGTCCTGTTCTCTAGGTAGTGAAACATGTCCTGTTCTCTAGGTGCCCATATCGTACGGCATACTATGGCACGCCGTTTTTCATCATTTTTGAGGATTTGAAAAAAATGAAAAAATGAAAAAAACGATGGGTTATAGCCCATGTTTTTTGAAATTTTGAAAAAAAAAGTTAGCCTCGTTTCTCATCATTTTGGACTGTGGGCTATAGCCCATATCGTACGGCATACTATGGCACGCCGTTTTTCATCATTTTTGAGGATTTGAAAAAAATGAAAAAAACGATGGGTTATAGCCCATGTTTTTTGAAATGTTGAAAAAAGAAGTTAGCCTCGTTTCTCATCATTTTGGACCGTGGGCTATAGCCCATATCGTACGGCATACTATGGCACGCCGTTTTTCATCATTTTTGAGCATTTGAAAAAAATGAAAAAAACAATGGGTTATAGCCCATGTTTTTTGAAATTTTGAAAAAAAAAGTTAGCCTCGTTTCTCATCATTTTGGACCGTGGGCTATAGCCCATATCGTACGGCATACTATAGCACGCCGTTTTTCATCATTTTTGAGGATTTGGAAAAAATGAAAAGATGAAAAAAACGATGGGTTATAGCCCATGTTTTTTGAGATTTTGAAAAAAAAAGTTAGCCTCGTTTCTCATCATTTTGGACCGTGGGCTATAGCCCATATCGTACGGCATACTATGGCACGCCGTTTTTCATCATTTTTGAGGATTTGGAAAAAATGAAAAAATGAAAAAAACGATGGGTTATAGCCCATGTTTTTTGAAATTTTGAAAAAAAAAGTTAGCCTCGTTTCTCATAATTTTGGACCGTGGGCTATAGCCCATATCGTACGGCATACTATGGCACGCCGTTTTTCATCATTTTTGAGGATTTGAAAAAAATGAAAAAATGAAAAAAACGATGGGTTATAGCCCATGTTTTTTGAAATGTTGAAAAAAGAAGTTAGCCTCGTTTCTCATAATTTTGGACCGTGGGCTATAGCCCATATCGTACGGCATACTATGGCACGCCGTTTTTCATCATTTTTGAGGATTTGAAAAAAATGAAAAAATGAAAAAAAACGATGGGTTATAGCCCATGTTTTTTGAAATTTTGAAAAAAAAAGTTAGCCTCGTTTCTCATCATTTTGGACCGTGGGCTATAGCCCATATCGTACGGCATACTATGGCACGCCGTTTTTCATCATTTTTGAGGATTTGAAGAGTTACCTTGCCATGATGGGAGTCCAATGAATGATGGGAAATTATATGAAATTCATAGATTGTCTTGAAGAAATGAAATTCGTCAATTGTTTCATTGAATGAAACACACGCACACACTCGCGTATACACGCATGCATTAACATCCACACCACCACAACGTCCTAATAGCTATAGGGTAATACGGTACGGAGCTGCACTACGGTAATTAATATGTTCATTTATGTCACTAGAAAAGTGACACAAATTCAACGTTTGCCACCTGGAAAGTACTACAAAAGGGGGTTAATCAAACAGAAACTACAACATTTGGCCAACCTGGCGGGAAGGAAAGTACAGGATAGGGAAAACATTTGGCCAACCTGGCGGGAAGGAAACAAGATATTCAACAGTTGGTACTTTGAAGAGATGTGAAGAGATGAAATCTGAACCTGAATCTAGAGAAGAGAATAAGAAACTAGACTAAAGACCTTGGTACGGGAGGCCGGGTAGCAGAGCACAATGGACGGGGGTCGCACGAGGGACCGCTGGGTACGACCCGGTTCCTGCACAACCCAGTTCCTGCACGACCCGCCTGCCCATTATGCCTGATTATCCCAGATTCAACCCATACCCCGGGGAGAACTACACTATAACTGACGTAGATCCAGCGTCGTCCAGCTCGTAGATTCAATGTTGTCAACGTCGGGCCCCAAATTCAACATGCTCGTAGATTACACGTCGCGTCGGGCCAATCAAAAACAGATTCAACACACACACGGCAAACACATGCACGCACACACAGACACAGACAACCCCCCCCACACACACACACACACCCCCCCCCACACACACCCTTAGGCCCATCACAATTACTACATAATAAGTATTTGTGATAATCGCAATACTTTTGGGATAATAGTCATAATCGCTCCCATGTTAGAAAGTAGTGGAAGTAGCAGATCTAGGAGCTCAAAACTGTTTTGATCTCATAGATCTGCTACTTTCACAATTCATGTATTTGTTTTTGTAATTTAAATAATGTATTAATACTTGTGACGGGCCTAATGTACCTCAATGTACCAGCTTGAGCGGTACATTTGCATGGGGATTCCAGACAACATAGCGCGCCCACTATCGTTGACCGGGCGGGGAGACCCCCCAGGCATCTCGACCCTATCCCCGGCGTTCGGAGGTCACTCCCCTGGCGTTCCCAAGGAGCATTCCAGACATCAAGGGCAGCTGGCATAATTTTCCTTAATAAATAATGCCTATAAATAAATAATAATAATAAACAAAAAAAAAGGTGTTAAAAACAAGTGTTAGAAATGACTACACCTGTACGTGCCCATCGGCCTACTTGAGAACGATGCAACTAGGGAACCTGATAATACCCGTTGTCAACTTGTCATAGCACCCGTTTTAACGGGTCCCTTTTGTGCCCATACTGTATATGGAGGTCTCTACTGTATCCGTCTGTCTGTGCCTGAAGAGTGCAAACTGACTGTGACAGGCTCATTAGGTCCACTGGCAGAGCCTGACCAGAGCCTTTTGTGGCGTTTCTGGACAACGGTGTTTGCCACCGACCCCTAATTGCTACTCCACTACATCTCAGAGGCAAATATTATGCTTTTACTCCACTACATTTATTATTATTTTAAATCTCTGAAATGACAAATAAACATAAACTAATAAGACCATTGCTGCGTCTAAAGCAACCAACTATACCAAAGATTATCAAACATTAGCCAAATTGGTAATTACATCAGAAAGGCAAAGATTTTGAAAATAACAGCTCGCAGTGCAAGGTATTGCCACTGCAATGCTGAAAAATACTGTTTTATTTCTAACAGCAATGATGAATACTATTAAAAAGTATAAGCAACCAAGGTTCATGTTTTAGGTTGTTATTAGAGAAAGCAAAAGATGAGTGTTTATTGGTTTATTTTCATTTGCTGCTTTCTTTCGTTTTAACGATTTGAGCTATCGGGGCGGGGGCATTCGAACATGGGGCTAAATACATTTATTTTACAAAGTGTAGGAGGATACTGTTCACATTCAACAGATCCTGTGATCTTTTGTGGCCATGTGTAATTTCCTGGGGTCTAGTAGGACTACAGTAAAAAAAAAGAAATCGCTATAACATTTTGTAAAAGATAAATAATAATAAACATATTTAGCCTCATGTTGGAATGCAATGTAAAAAATGGGTAAAATCGCTAACAAAAGAAAGCAGCAAATGAAAGAAAATGTGCTCATCTTTTACTTTCTCTAATAACCTAAAACATGAATCTAACGTTGTCCTTTAAGTAAAAGTATCAATAGTGCTGTATAGAAATACTGTTTCTGTAAAAGTCCAGAATTTAAAATGTACTTCAACAAAAGTACAACAGTATTAGTTTTAAAAATGTACATAAAGTACCAAAAGTAGAAAGTAGTCATTCTGCAAAATGTCCCTTTACAAGTTTTCAAATGTGAGCTTGTAGATCTGCTATTTTTGAAAAATCCTGAAAATGTGGCACAAATCTTTTAGAGCGAACATTTAACTAAAATCTTTGCTTCTATTTATTTTTTGTAATAAATATAAAAAATAATCTGTAAAGTAACTAGTAACTAATGTTTTCAAATAAATGCAGTGGCGGTAAAAGTAGAATATTTGGATCCGAGATGTAGTGGTTCGTAGAAGTTAAAAATATTGGGGAAAAACTCAAGTGCAAATGCCTCAAAATGTTAACGAATTACCAAAACCTACTCAAATTCCCTCAAATGGTTTTTAACATTGTAACATTGTAACATTTTAACATTATTGTAGTAACCTTGCGATAACAGTGTAAGGCTAATGGCATTGAAACACTGCAATACATTGTAATATTGAAAATTACAATATTAATATAATATGCTATTACTATTTGTAATAGCATTGTAACACTATGTAACTAAATAAATAAATTCCAACTCACCAGTCTGCCAGGTCCACAGGCCGGGGAGAGGCAGGGAGCCAAATCTGTACCTCTCCCCCACGCTGTTCTGAGGAGGAGAGGCAGGGAGCCAAATCTGTACCTCTTCCCACGCTGTTCTGAGGAGGGTTCCAGACAAGAGCACCAGGCATCATTCTCCTTTAGAAATAAACAAGAAAAAGGATATATATTAAAAAGAAAAACATTCTGGGCACAACCTCCCAAACGCATAAAATACAGGGTACACCAGAATTAACTTGGTTTACGTTTCCTTAACTTGAACAACATTCAGAGTTAGCCGCAACTATACTCTAGTGAGGAGCACGCCTATCAAGACACCCCCTGCACTCTATAGTGAAGTTCTACATAATATTCAACCATATATCGCAGTTAGGTTAAGTTATCGGAACAAATCTCATAGCGAGATAATACAACCTGCAAACTGGGCATACTAACGAATCACTTCATGAAAAATAACAAAGAGGGAAGATTGAATAATGACTCTCACAACCAATCTCAAGCTAGAGTAGCTATTCTGTAACAACCACCTCATGAAACTATCCAGTCGTTCCCACGGCAGGTTCCCACGCAAGCGCTGCACGTCTGCCAGAACAGAACCAACCTGAAGTAACATACAAGGTCAGGGACCTATACGAGTAAGTTTGCATTTTTATCTTACACGAATGCATAAAGTTAGATGACACAAAACAAACCATGTTTTCAAAAATTCAAAAAACGATGGGCTATAACCCATGTTTTTTGAAAATTTGAATTTTCTTCAAATCCTCAAAAATGATGAAAAACGGCGTCCTATAGTATGCCGTACGGTAGGGGCTATAGCCCATGTTCAAAAATGATGAAAAATGAGGATAACATTTTTTTCAAAAATTCAAAAAACGATGGGCTATAACCCATGTTTTTTGAAATTTTGAATTTTCTTCAAATCCTCAAAAATGTTGAAAAACGGCGTGCTATAGTATGCCGTACGGTAGGGGCTATAGCCCATGTTCGAAAATGATGAAAAATGAGGATAACATTTTTTTCAAAAATTCAAAAAACGATGGGCTATAACCCATGTTTTTTGAAATTTTGAATTTTCTTCAAATCCTCAAAAATGATGAAAAACGGCGTGCTATAGTATGCCGTACGGTAGGGGCTATAGCCCATGTTCAAAAATGATGAAAAAGGAGGATAACATTTTTTTCAAATTTTCAAAAAACGATGGGCTATAACCCATGTTTTTTGAAATTTTGAATTTTCTTCAAATCCTCAAAAATGATGAAAAACGGCGTGCTATAGTATGCCGTACGGTAGGGGCTATAGCCCATGTTCAAAAATGATGAAAAATGAGGATCATTTTTTTTCCAAAAATTCAAAAACCGATGGGCTATAACCAATGTTTTTTGAAATTTTGAATTTTCTTCAAATCCTCAAAAATGATGAAAAACAGCGTGCTATAGTATGCCGTACGGTAGGGGCTATAGCCCATGTTCAAAAATGATGAAAAATGAGGATAACATTTTTTTCAAAAATTCAAAAAACGATGGGCTATAACCCATGTTTTTTGAAATTTTGAATTTTCTTCAAATCCTCAAAAATGATGAAAAACGGCGTGCTATAGTATGCCGTACGGTAGGGGCTATAGCCCATGTTCAAAAATGATGAAAAATGAGGATAACATTTTTTTCAAAAATTCAAAAAACGATGGGCTATAACCCATGTTTTTTGAAATTTTGAATTTTCTTCAAATCCTCAAAAATGATGAAAAACAGCGTGCTATAGTATGCCGTACGGTAGGGGCTATAGCCCATGTTCAAAAATGATGAAAAATGAGGATAACATTTTTTTCAAAAATTCAAAAAACGATGGGCTATAACCCATGTTTTTTGAAATTTTGAATTTTCTTAAAATCCTCAAAAATCATGAAAAACGGCGTGCTATAGTATGCCGTACGGTAGGGGCTATAGCCCATGTTCAAAAATGATGAAAAATGAGGATAACATTTTTTTCAAAAATTCAAAAAACGATGGGCTATAACCCATGTTTTTTGAAATTTTGAATTTTCTTCAAATCCTCAAAAATGATGAAAAACAGCGTGCTATAGTATGCCGTACGGTAGGGGCTATAGCCCATGTTCAAAAATGATGAAAAATGAGGATAACATTTTTTTCAAAAATTCAAAAAACGATAGGCTATAACCCATGTTTTTTGAAATTTTGAATTTTCTTCAAATCCTCAAAAATGATGAAAAACGGCGTGCTATAGTATGCCGTACGGTAGGGGCTATAGCCCATGTTCAAAAATGATGTAAAATGAGGATAACATTTTTTTCAAAAATTCAAAAAACGATGGGCTATAACCCATGTTTTTTGAAATTTTGAATTTTCTTCAAATCCTCAAAAATGATGGAAAAACGGCGTGCTATAGTATGCCGTACGGTAGGGGCCATAGCCCATGTTCAAAAATGATGAAAAATGAGGATAACATTTTTTTCAAAATTTCAAAACATGGGCTATAACCCATCGTTTTTGTTCATTTTTTTCACCTCAAAGGTGTTTTCACTTAAGTCTCTTCATTCAGACTATATTCATTGTTCCTTTTCTCTCAATTCAATTGCCAAGAAGAAAATGTCTGCACTGTTGCTTTAAGGAGATACACAGACTCAACTTTGGTGCGATAGAAACTTAAAAGTCAGTGAACCCTTGTGCTAATTTCTTCAACGAGCTTGCTTGTTTAGCACTGTCCACTTGGCTTGTACTAATCGCAAACCAGTCCAAACAGTACCTCCTCGTTCACAGCGTGTGCTGTGTAGCTTTGTCTTCTAGGTGTTCTGTCGACGTCAAGGAGCCTTCACCATCGTAGTGTTGTGTTCTACTGTGCCGCCCATCCATCGCACGAGACTCGGAGTTCTTTTTTACTGCTGTTTATTAACACCACTGTGCTGTAAAACACCGTAGAACTGACGTACAAAACAAAAGACACAAAACATTTACTTAGGACATATTGTTACATTCAGATAATACATACACCTTCACAAACAAATACAATACTGACCACTTTGCCTGCTTGCACATGAATGGGGGGGGTCGACTTGGATCCTTCAGTCTTTTCTCTTCTTTTCTCTATTTTACTTTACTTCATTTCTTGTACTTAACTTAACTTTCTTCTGCTTTACATTTTACAGTTCACTTTACTTCGTTCACTTCACTTCTCTTAGTTTACTTTACTTATTTTGGTCTACTTTGCTTTCTTCCTTCTGCACAGAGCTCTCTCTCTCTCTCTCTCAGTGATCTGCACAGTGCACTCTCCTTCAATGTAATGAGACTTCTGCCCGCTCTCACTCACAAACGGGTGTAACCAACAAGCTTAATTACCCAAACACAGATGCAACCAAGACACATAATGGGAAACCCACAACATATTGAACACACTTAGAGCGCCCCAAGAGGACAAAATACAGAAATAAAACCACCATGACATGGCAGCAGTAACACCATCGCACAGTGGTATCAGACCAACCACAATCAGCCAGCCCTCAAACCAAACCCTTCGACCTAGAAGAACTCAAAACTGCAGCACCTGGGACCTAACGCAAAGACCTGGCTTGTGGGGATGCTGAACACATGCATGGCACAGAAAACCATCCCTTCTGTCTGGAAAAAGGCCAAAGTGGTTGCAATCCCCAAACCTGGCAAAGACCCATCATCCCCAAAGAGCTACCGACCCATTTCACTCCTCTGCATCAAGCTTTATGAGAGGCTGCTACTCCAACGCCTCATGCCACTCAGACATTGTGGCAGTGATCATTGCTATTGAGTGTGTGTCCAGTAAGTGTTAAATAACTATAGGCCTATTGTGACAGTAATCATTGCTATAGACTCTAATCATTGCTAAATAGTAACAGGAATATTCCTGTCTCTCCAGCTCTTTAATAAATAGAAAAGTTTTTTTTTTAAATCAGGTAGGTGACAAAATCTCTGCCAATCAGGAGCAAGTAGCTATTTATGAGCTTAATGTTCCATAATGTTCATAATTTGGTGACAGTGAACATTCAAGCCTTGTTTCTTGGTGGTGCTGTAGAGGGAAAATGGAGGGGGCCTAGTACAGACCTTGTGGAACATAGTCCACAAAGTAGAGTTTAAATGGTTATTAAAACACATTAAAAGCCGGGGACGTACCAAGCAGATGAGGGAGATTTTACTCTGAAAAGCCAGCAAAATATCCCCCCAAAACTATTTCCAAACTATGAACTCCCATTCAGTCCCATAGTATCAGTCCCATAGTAACAGTACCTCCCATTCAGTCCCATAGTAACAGTACATCCCATTCAGTCGCATTCACTCCAAATTCACTCCCATTCACTCCCCTTCAGTGTCAAATGTCTTTGTGCTCTGATATTATTTTAAACACTCTGTGGCTGACCCTAAACCATGGTCTATTAAAAATAATTGGAATAAAACATTTTGCCTAAGTCACTTACTGCAGAAGTAATTTGGCCTAAATAACGTTTATAATTGCCTAAGTTAAAATGGCATGTTCAGCTATTGGCCCAAGTCATTTTATCCTTGCATGTTACATGATTGACATACACCTTTAGTTGTATGTCAATAGTCATATTTTTTGGAATTGAAATAATTAAGAAATATAATATATTCTACATTTGGCACAGTTTTGTGTTTCCTGAAAACCTTGAAAAAATGACTTAGGCAATTAGTTTAATAAGGTGACGATATTTAAATTAAAAAAAATCAGGTAGGTGACATATTTTCAGCCAATCAGGAGAAAGTAGCTATTTATGAGCTTAATGTTCCAGTTCTAATTTTGTCTGTTACATTACAATTCCTATAGAGCTATTTAACACTGTTACTGAACACACACTCTATACTCTACAATACACAATGTCACAATACAGAGCAATTTAATTTAGGTAACCAAATGGACCCCAATAGTAGATCTTTACACTCTCAATAGTACAATTGTTGTTAAGCATCTGCTTAATTTCCAAAAAACTACACAATTAGAGAATGTAGAAGATTGCTACTCTGATCCTTTGATTGGGGGTACTGTCGATGGTTAGTAAACATTAAGGCCCGGGTTCTACTCCCCGTCCTCCCAGTGTGTTCTCTTCTTTCAAAACAAAATTGTTTTTGCATCTAGTCGAGGTCCATTCAGTATCTGAGCCACTGACCACTATTGTGAGTCTATAAATGTAACATGGTGGTCCGTGGCTCAAATACTGAATGAATAATGGACCTCGACTAGATGCAAAAACAGTTTTGTTTTTTTTGGTAAGAAGGAAAAACACTCGGAACTCGGGCACAGTTGTTCAGCTACTGGAACAATGTTTATCAGTTTTTGTAGTAACATCATATATATAAACATCATAACAAGTAACTTCACAGACGATAACACGTTTGAACAAAAACAACAACAGCGTTATGTATTAAATAAGGGCCGATTCATACTCCTATTTTAGAGCCGAATAAAAGTCGGTTCGGCGCTGTAGAGCCTACAATTTGACGTCATTTGAGGTTCGGGGGGGGGGCGGGTACCGTCCTAAAGTCGGCTCTTCGGTGCTACTGAAATTTTCTGACGAGCCGAAATCATTTCGGCCCTACAGCGCCGAAACAGGAGTATGAATCGGCCCTTACATTTACTTATTTACTTTCTGCCTTCAGACGACGGACCGGAAGAATGACGTGGAACTTCCAAACAAACACTGACCAAACCCACTTCATCGCGTCTGCGCCGTATTTGAGGGGAGCATCACTTTCTTCCGGTGTGATGCCAAACTTTCTTAGAACACGGAAGTGGCTGACGTCACAGTTCAAATAAACAATACAGAGCCGTCTAGTGCTAGTGGACTAGTCATCTGACTTTGGGTCCTAACGTTGTAACTTTGCCTGTTCAAACCCCGTTGGTAAATTTCTAACAACACGGACTACTTATTTTTGTGAGGCGGGGCCAGGGTTGTTACAGTCAAAACCTTCACTTTTCTATAGCCTCCGCCGGAACCCTTTGTAAAGGCTGTATTACAGCCAACACATTTCAATTGAAGTGCCTGTGGCATCTTTGTGTGTGTGGGGGTTAATTGCTGTGATATCCGGCCAGCAATACAAACAAATAAAATGACAATAACATTAACAACATAACCCTCGGGTATAAGGTCTTATACAAAACAAATAACAGCAACTACAGTGTCCTACATAGCCTACAAAAAAAATCAAAATAACTAAGTAAGCCTATAAAAGTATTAAATGGATCAAACTATTGTAGAAAATAAAGAGTAGGCCTACTAACTTATCATTACTTAAGCCTACAACCGTAATCAATAATAACTTCAAGTAGGTTGGCAGAAATTCACACTGGAGGCTGCTTTTAGAGCCTACTGTATTTATCCCAGGAAATGGAGTTGGAGAAGGTGACGAGTCGACCCTAAACTCAAAGTGTGCATTACCGCAATATTGTACAAAAACAAATAATTATACTATTGCTCTGGTCCCTCAGTAGGGCTATGGACCATACTGTCATGTTAAATGAGTCTACTCTAGCCAAGTAAAGTTTGATTTGAAGTGCATTAATGTGTAATTTCTGTTGGTGCTTGTGATATTGTTGCCGTTTATATATTGTAAGATGCAATTTGATGTGTATCTAATTAGTTTAACAAGGTTTGCCAGGTGTAACTTGTAGGTATACCATCTTCTCTTCACAATCAATCCATCATAGCATACTCTGTCCGTCACTCATTCACTGAAATGGTTTGGAGGTCTATATGTTTTGTCGGACCAGGCCCGTTACAAAGGCGAAGGTGTCAATGTCCATGGCCGAGAGGGAGTTTGAGAGACATTCGAGGCAGACCTTTCCAGCAATGAGAAACGACGCCTTTGAGATCTGCAGGGTGAGATCCTGCCTTAGCCGCAATTTGCAACTCTAGATTTTTTTTACAATTGGTTGAATCTAGAGTTGCAATAACCTCCATCGACTTCCTATGCATGGTTTTGGTTTTGCATTGGTTTGTGATCTCCTGGTCTTAAATTACGTTAAACTCACCAACATTGCAGCTGTAGTCCAAGCTTGAATTATCCTCTTTCAATCTGGTGTCGCTTGTTTATCATAAAAGTCCCCGTAAAGATGTTATGAGCTACTTTCTGTCCAAAATATTCCAAGAGTGACAATATCGAGCCGCCATTTTGATTTTTGCAACGTGCCATAAAACAAGATGTGAGGGGGAGCGCTTGTTTAATAGAATCTTACCTGCGCAGGTAAGACACCCAAAGAAGAGGCCGACGCCCTAGGGAGGGAGGGACGCTATTAAACAAGCACTCCCCCTCACATCTTGTTTTATGGCACGTTGCAAAAATCAAAATGGCGGCTCGATATTGTCACTCTTGGAATATTTTGGACAGAAAGTAGCTCATAACATCTTTACGGGGGACTTTTATGATAAACAAGCGACACCAGATTGAAAGAGGATAATTCACAAACCAATGCAAAACCAAAACCATGCATAGGAAGTCGATGGAGGTTATTGCAACTCTAGATTCAACCAATTGTAAAAAAAAATCTAGAGTTGCAAATTGCGGCTAATCCTGCCTGTCCATCTGAAGGCTGTGACACCAGCTGCCATTAAATCAAGCCCACAGTGTTCAATCGCTCAGCGATTTACATCAGAAGGAAGGTACATACATTCAAATCCATATTAACAATACATTTGTATTGTAGTTGTTGTTGCATTGATAAAACATTTGAGTACTTTTTTTTCTCTCGAAATAATTCACCTTTCATGACTGTTCATGCGACTACCTTTTAAAATGTTGTCCCCATCGACAACTGAGAATGTTTCTTTATTTCTTTCAAACAAAATTGTTTTTGCATCTAGTCGAGGTCCATTCAGTATCTGAGCCACGGACCACCATTTGAGGCCATTTAGCCTCTCGGACCCATTTGAGCCACGGACCACCATTGTGAGAGTCTATAAATGTCAACTGGTGGTCCATGGCTCAAATACTGAATGAATAATGTGTTGTGATATGCGAGTATAACAGCCACTACATGGCAATGATGATGACTGTGCCACACCTATATCATGGCAACACCTAGCCCCTCTCGGAACCCTACATAAAGCTTTTATGAAATTTGATTGTCGCTTTACGTAGGGTCCCTGGTCATGCTAAGATTTTCCAATGCGATTGTTGGAACGCGGATATAAACAAACTCAACCTTTCTTCGATCATCATCACCTTACATACCTCTGATAAAATCTCCTGTGTCGCGGAAGCCGTTAAGTATTTTTAATCCATGTTTGATTAAAAATGCGCTTTGATTTCTTCTTGTTTATTTACCGTTTATTGTACCGCCTCCCGATGTGCGGTTGGCTTTGCGGGCTACGTCCCTGCCACTGATCTGCTCCGTCATAGCTGTAGCACCACTAGCTAGCCAGATAGGCGGTACAATGAGGTGTCAATAAACAAGGTAGGAAGAAGCGACATTTTTAATCAATCATGGATTAAAAATACTTAACGGCTTCCGCGACACAGGAGATGTGTCGGTATGGTATGTAAGGTACTTATAGTTCGCACATTTGTAAACCAACACAGGTAAAAATGGCGTAAAACCACGCCGATCGACTACTCCTTACGTGTTTACATTGTATTTGTGTGTGCGTAACTGGCGGCAGCCCAGCGTGAAACAGGACCCAATGGGTAAAGTAATCAAAGTGTCAGAAACTTTACTACATTCGGGTTCTGCTTGCGGGGCTAGGCAACACTAGCCCCATATGTGCCCTCTCCCTACGCTCATTCTGTAGCTCCGAGATGAGGTCACAGAATGGGCCCCTCCCACGCGTTTCAGGAACGGCCTTCAACGGCGCAAGCTTCCGCAGGGAACATTTCTTATCCTTACCACACCATTAATCCAAAACGTGTATGGACAATGCACCTTTACACTAATTCATACATAGGAGCGGCGCAGAAAATCCCGCCGCTCCTATGTATGAAAGCCTTTACGTCCCGTCTTTTGTCAGTCGCTTCCATGTTTATCAAGGAAGTTGAAAAGCTTTAGCGCCTCCCCGGCGCCTCCCCTGGTCGAAATTTCCAACTGACTTCAGTTCACTCGACATGCACGCGCACACGCACACTTCCTTGATAAACATGGAAGCGACTGACAAAAGACGGGACGTAAAGGCTTTCATACATAGGAGCGGCGGGATTTTCTGCGCCGCTCCTATGTATGAATTAGTGTAAAGGTGCATTGTCCATACACGTTTTGGATTAATGGTGTGGTAAGGATAAGAAATGTTCCCTGCGGAAGCTTGCGCCGTTGAAGGCCGTTCCTGAAACGCGTGGGAGGGGCCCATTCTGTGACCTCATCTCGGAGCTACAGAATGAGCGTAGGGAGAGGGCACATATGGGGCTAAGGCAACACCTACAAACATTTCTAGATGTATGACCTGTATGCTACCAAACCCTATCAGTTCAAATAAAGAATCATATCAAGAACCAAGTTTCTTCATTGAGATACAGAAACATTACATAATGGACCTCGACTAAATTGTGTTTGTTAAGAATGAAAGATTCTCAGTCATCGACGGGGAGGTGAACCCAGGCCTCAACATCCACAAACCGCGACAGTAACCATAACCACTCCACTACTGAAACACGGTTTAAAACTGTACTACTGACGTAAGTCATAACAGATGTTTGACAAAAACAACAACATTAAATATTAAATAACATTTCATTGTTTACCTGCTGCCTGCAGACGACGGACGAGACACGATGCGTGCGTGTTGTGGCATTCTCAAACAAACACTGGCCAAACCCCGCTTCAACGCGTCTGCGCCGTATTTAAGGGGGGCCGTCACTTCCTTCCGGTGTGAGGCCACGCCCGCGAGCTTTTCCCCGAGATCTTGTAGTCATATTGTAGTCCTCCTACGTTACATCCGGGTCCCGTTCGCTTCGATCAAAGACATACAATAATGAAATAGTAATGTAATGTCTGGTGTTTTAAAAGATTAACTGTCGTTAATAATAGGTCCAGTTAAAATGTGGTTTTGAGGGTAAATTCAGGACTGAAATGTTTTGATGACTGTTCTGTTGGTAGGGCGGCATTCCTTCCACATTACTATCATTATCTGAGCCCATATAAAACAGTGTTCCCATACCGGGAGTCGAACCCGGGCCGCCTGGGTCAAAACCTCTTGGGACGGGTGGGGAAGGATCAACATATGGAATGTCAGAACAGGTCAGCTCCATATATGGCGAACTAAGGGTTTGAGGTCAGATGTAGAGTTGCTGGCCGGCTCAGCTCCATATATGGAGATCTAGGTGATGATCCAGTCTTTTCCATGTATGGCTATATCCAGGGTTTGATGAGGTCAGTGTCGTGATCTTATATCATATATGGAAACGGCCATATATGGTGGCGTGACGTGTCACGAGGCGTGATGTCATGAGGCGTGACCATATATGGAGGCATGACACGAGGCGTGACATGACACACTTACTGACTGACTGACGGGAAATGCAGGTTTTCATAGTAAACACTGGCCTACAGTCGCAACAACACATTCTTAAGAACTTTGTCCCCCGATGCATATGGTCCTGTGTCTAACTTTACATTACTTAAATGCCTTGATATCATGTCATATTCGACCATTAGATTTGCATTTCTTCAAATATGCACAATTACCAACTATATAAGCTTTCAATTAAACTATTACCTACAACAAACTACATCAAACTTTTCCAGCGCACACACACACACGTACGAACGCACACACACACACACACACACACACACACAGACAGAGACACATGTGGCATCATCTGAAACAATCGGTGGTTGTCCGTTTGTCGTTGTTGGGAACTTAATTTGGGTTTTGTAGTCTCTAAATGTTTTGAAACTGGCTTCTGTAAAATCTGAATCCCCCCCACCGCCCCCTTATCCCCTCACTGTATATGTATCCTTTCCATTTTTGCTTCCTATATGATGAATTCCTGTTCTGTTCTTTAACTACATAGAAGTGTCTATTTGTACGTCTCTAAATGTTTTGATGAATTGAACAATATTGTGGACCCTGTTGTAAACAAGTGTAATGCTTAATTGGGTCGTCCACTCACAGTTAACAGTCTTTGTATTAAGTTGTGCTTGAAATGTACTGTAATTCTGCAAACTGTTAATAAATATTTCAATCTATCAATCCATCCTGAGCTTGCTGCATTCACCTTGAATGCACACAGTTGGCATACTGTGTGGCACCACACCGCCCTCTGCTGGTACAGAGGTGTATTTGTGGTTATAGGAATAGAAGGAGGACAAGTCCTTTTCTACTGATGTGAAAAGGAAATCAACCTTCTGGATTTTATCAAGACAGTTGAAAATAACAACAACTCTCTCACCATTACCAACCTTTATTACAAGAATATACAGACAGAAACACTCTCCTAAAGTTGTGATTCCTGTCATCCCAGTGACCTGAAGAGCCTACAGTACAGCAGTGGTTCACAAAGATTATTATTATTAATGTGTATACAGTGTAATTATACAGTATAAGTTTATAGAGAGGATCTTAATGTGTATACAGTGTAATTATACAGTATAAGTTTATAGAGGATCTTAATGTGTATACAGTGTAATTATACAGTATACATCTGCATATTTATAAAATTACAATTTAATGTCTTTTAACTTTTTAAGACCTCTTTATTTACCAAATTGTCATATAAAGAAAGGGGTAAACGTTGTGAAAATAGACGATCTACAAGCCCACAACGCCTCGCAGTGCAAGGCAGTATTTTTTTTTTTATTCACACATTTGTTTGCCCGTTTCTTTACGTATTAAATTTGACAATTTGTTATCTTTTCTTTATGTGAAAATAAACAATCAAAGCATATCTACCATCTACCAATTAACCCACTAAGTAGTTCAATATATATATATATACACAATATGATCTCCCCTTTCTCTACAGAACACTGGTGAGATTTTCAACTGAATACGAGGATCAGGTGTCTTTAAACATGCCTACCATATCTTACACACCTCTGCTGTATGAGTTACATCCTTGTAACCGTTCTTACCAAGACTATAAAGTCCTGTAGAATCAGAGGGGCCGTGAAGCCCTATCCCTGCGTAGAGGGGTTGTGTGAAGGTGGTGTGAACTGTGTGGAGGAGGGTTGTCGTGTTGTCACAAACACTGTAGAAGGACAGAGTCCCTGCCTGGTGGTCCAGGAACACCCCCACCCTGGTGGAAGTTAAACTATACGTATACTGCCCATCTGTATCAACTAGGCCTTTGGGTTTGGTATTAACATCTCTGGTGGAACTAGTAGGCTTCGTCACTTTGGTATCGATGGCGTTGTGTGTGAACCAGCAGTCGTCACCTACGCATCTTAAACACCAGGACTTTGAATTGAATCCAAGGCCCGACTGAAAACGCTCATGTTTGTTGACGTCTTCATAAGCGACTGCTATATAAAACCATTCAGTCTCATTCCATTCTACTTCCAGGTAACAGCGTTCAGTCAGAGCCTCCCTACACAACACCTGGCGGTAAAATGAAAATCTCCTTGGATGATCATGGTAGTGTCGGGGGCTTTGCACTCTGGTCACCTTCCTGTTCTCCTCTGACAGGACGAGGTTTTCTTGTATCGTGTTCTTATCCAGTGAGAGCGGACAGGAATCTGTGAGAACACACGACAAAGCATGATGAACAGTCAGTGTCATCAAGCCGTTTGTCAGAAAACACTCGGCCTGAACATGGACTCACGTTGTAAGAGTTCCTCTCTGGTCTGAGGCTCTGCTGGATGTGAAACATCAGCCGGAGACTCTGGAGACACAAGACACAGATTATCACATTATGCATGCTGGAACTGCTTGTTTGCTTTTGTTTCGTTTTTGCCTAATAACATGGTCTTATTGCAAAGGGTATATATATATATATATATATTATTTTTTTTCCCCCCATATGAACTCTGCTATTTAGAGTTGAAACAGTGGGGTGGGAGCTATCTTTGGGAGAGCTTTTGTTCTGTCTTGTTTGTTTTGTCCTGTCTGTGTGTATGGTTGTACTGTTGCATTGCTTTGTGAACTGTATTGTACAATGTATCTGTGTTGAGGACCCCCTCTAAAATGAGATGGGACATCTCAAGGGGCTTATCCTTTCAATAAAAAAAAAGGTATATTATTATTAAGACATGAGTCAGATGAAGAACACTCTGAAGAATGACCTCAACTAAAGCGTTGGTTCTGAAGGTGTGGATTGTCGGTGCATCGAGTATATGTAAGTGTATCGAGAATGACAGCCTTAAAATCAACTGTCTTCTGACTTTAACAAACTGTTTACTAAGATGGCTGGTTGACCATTCATGTGTGTGTGTGTGTGTGTGTGCATGTGTGTAACCTGTGTGTGTGTAACCTGTGTGTGTGTGTGTGTGTGTGTGTGTGTGTGTGTGTGTGTGTGTAACCTGTGTGTGTCCAGGGTGTGTCGAGGACCAGGTCCAGGTCGTCTCTCAGAGCAGACACGTCTTCTCTCAGCTGAGTGAAGGAGCTCAGAGTGGACACGACATCACTGGGTAAGACTGGAGGTTCACTGGAGCTGGACGCTCTCTGGACGCTCTGGAGAGAACACATTAATAATAGTATTCATTATTATTATTATTATTATAATATTGCTTCGTAATCCTTTTCATACCAAGGGCCATTACATTAATATGTATTTGGCCACAGACCCCCATCAGAAGAAAAATGTCAAGTGACCCTCATAGCTCATACGAGGTTTGTGTTATTAAAAATAATGTTTCAAAGATATTACACTTTTTTTTAAAAACTCTTTCAGCGCCACCTGGTGGTCACCAGTTTAGGCTCTGAGTGCCAATTCTCCCATTATAAAGAAAGAAATAATTTGTAATTCTATTATGCATGTACTGTAATGTGCATGATGTCATCACCTGTACACCAGATTAGAGGATTTTTTTTAAAATATGGAATTCCCAAGGGATCACGTCTTGTCGTCCGTGGCATCCGGTACATAATTGACAATTAGACGTCTTGACGTTTATAGCTCTTAAACTTAATAGCACAACACAACATGTACAGTACACGGTCAAACGTGTCAATTGGTGGCGCGCTATGAGCTTGTAGATCTGCTATTTTCAAATAGCCAACATAGTTTTTGACATATGTAAGAAATAGCAGAACTACAAGCTCGTAGCGCGCCACTCGCTGAATGAAATGCGTGATGTCATCGGTGTGGGACAGAACCTGAATGAAATGCGTGATGTCATCGGTGTGGGCCAGCTGGTCCATCTCAGCGCGTGTCCTCTCCAGCTGAGCGATGTCTTCCTCCAGCCGTCTCAGCACGTCCTCAGCCTGGGACACGGCTGTCTTCTCCTGCTGTCTGATCAGGTCTTTAACCTGGCTGTGTCTTCTGTCCACGCTCGCCTTCATCTCCGAGAACATCTGCTCACTGGCCTCCAGGGCTGCTGCTGCGGAGCTCTGATTAACACACATGCACACACAGACAGACAGACAGACAGACAGACAGACAGACAGACAATTTTTAATTAACTTTTAATTTCAAGGGTGATATTTGTCACTGTACATAATATTCTATGGTCTACAGAATATCAGGAACTACCGAGTAGTCACAGCAAGGAACAGAACCTCAGGAACTACAGTATAGACCGATTCAGAAACGGGTCTCATGGTCGCAGCCAGGCAACGCATTTCCTGAAGGCGGAGACGACGTCTTACGACGTCTTACCCAATACCCAATCGTTTTATGAACACAAGGCTGCTGTGCTTTATACCTCGTATATGAGGTATAAAGTACAGCAGCCTTGTGTTCATCAATGTAGTGGAAGAGGTGCAGGTTTAAACCACAGCTTTCTGAATCGTTCTATTATCTAGCCTGATGTGAACTCTGACCTTCAGGGTCTCCATGACCTCTCTCAGCTCTTTCACTTCCTTCTTTCTCTCCTGGATCTTCTGCTGGAGGTTTTGCTGACTCGTCCCCAACTGTTTCTGCAAGAGAAAGATTGGATTCACACACACACAACGAGAAGACACAGTTGACACAATACGTTCATTTATACACCGATAGAGAAAGATTGGATTCACACACACAACGAGAAGACACAGTTGACACAATACCTTCATTTATACACCGATAGAGAAAGATTCGATTCACACACACAACGAGAAGACACAGTTGACACAATACCTTCATTTATACACCGATAGAGAAAGATTGGATTCACACACACAACGAGAAGACACAGTTGACACAATACCTTCATTTATACACCGATAGAGAAAGATTCGATTCACACACACAACGAGAAGACACAGTTGACACAATACCTTCATTTATACACCGATAGAGAAAGATTGGATTCACACACAACGAGAAGACACAGTTGACACAATACCTTCATTTATACACCGATAGAGAAAGATTGGATACACACACACAACGAGAAGACACAGTTGACACAATACCTTCATTTATACACCGATAGAGAAAGATTGGATTCACACACACACAACGAGAAGACACAGTTGACACAATACCTTCATTTACACACCGATAGAGAAAGATTGGATTCACACACATAACGAGAAGACACAGTTGACACAATACCTTCATTTATACACCGATAGAGAAAGATTGGATTCACACACACAACGAGAAGACACAGTTGACACAATACCTTCATTTATACACCGATAGAGAAAGATTGGATTCACACACACAACGAGAAGACACAGTTGACACAATACCTTCATTTATACACCGATAGAGAAAGATTGGATTCACAGTTCACACACAACGAGAAGACACAGTTGACACAATACCTTCATTTATACACCGATAGCTGTGCTACTCTCCCTTTGATGTGTGATAGTGCTGCTCAATTAATCAAAAAGATTGAGATGGAGATCTGGATTCAGACACCTACTGTATGCGTAGGAGCCGATCTATAATAGGCCATCACATCATGTATGTGCCACCATGCCATGTCTAACATTCCTGTTAGTGTGCTTTGTCACCCCCTACAGACATGGCAGAGAGGACATAAATTGCCTGGCCATCAGAGGGCCAGGTGTTGTTGATTGGAGGTTCACAGTTTTTTACGTCTGGTTTTTGTTCTACACCTCCTTCTATTCTCAGTTACAGTTATATGCTAAAAGTATCTTATTTTTTTGTTTTCAACTTGGATCAAATAAACCTTTTGAGTTCAACTTCAACATTCCTCATTTCCCTTTTTTGGTTTAAGTTTGCTGCACAAAGCCAGTCAGTTGGAAAAAGGTACTCTCAGTCAACCACCACAAGGACAAAAGGTCTCTACAGTATGCAATCTCCTTTTGTGAAGAATGGTGCAGCACTAGATGGCTGTCCAATTCATTTTAGATTACTCTCTTGTTTTTGTTTATGCTTTTTGAATAAATATTTTCATGGAAAAAATGACACATTTTCGTGACCTCAATTCTTGTGGAGGAAACTCGAGATTCACAGTTGAGCAAGAATCGTGCAGCACCGGGAGGTCTGCCTTCTAAATAGCAGATCTACAAACTCACACCTCCTCGCGTTGAGAGGCCGCTGTGAGCTTGTAGATCGGCTATTTTCACAAATTGTATCTGTGGAAACGAGTCAACCTTAAACTGAATGCCTGAACTCCTGCATTTCCTTGCGGTACCTGTCTGTGGCTCCTATATATGGTACCTGTCTGTGTCTCCTCTCTACGGTACCTGTCTGTGTCTCCTCTCTACGGTACCTGTCTGTGTCTCCTCTCTACGGTACCTGTCTGTGGCTCTCCTCTCTACGGTACCCGTCTGTGGCTCTCCTCTCTACGGTACCTGTCTGTGGCTCTCCTCTCTATGGTACCCGTCTGTGGTTCTCCTCTCTACGGTACCTGTCTGTGTCTCCTCTCTACGGTACCCGTCTGTGGCTCTCCTCTCTACGGTACCTGTCTGTATCTCCTCTCTACGGTACCTGTCTGTGTCTCCTCTCTACGGTACCCGTCTGTGTCTCCTCTCTACGGTACCTGTCTGTGGCTCTCCTCTCTACGGTACCTGTCTGTGGCTCTCCTCTCTACGGTACCTGTCTGTATCTCCTCTCTACGGTACCCGTCTGTGGCTCCTCTCGGCGGCCGCTGACACCGTGTCGTGGCCCTTGTGTTCGTCCAGGGCACACAGGTAGCAGATGAACTGCTGGTCCGTGCGACAGAACACCTCCATGGGCTTGTGGTGAAGGTCACAGGCTACGCCCGCAGGGCCGGCATAGAGCGGAGCGGCAGAGACAGAAGAAGACCGCTGAACATCTGGAGTCCTCAGTTTCTCCACAAGCTGCGAGTAGATTCAGATTAACTTTATTGTCACGAAGTCTCTCTGCATTCTATGATCCCATAGTTTACTGAGACACTACACTGTCCCTCTGCATTCTATGATCCCATAGTTTACTGAGACACTACACTGTCCCTCTGCATTCTATGATCCTATAGTTTACTGAGACGCTACACTGTCTCTCTGCATTCTATGATCCTATAGTTTACTGAGACGCTACACTGTCTCTCTGCATTCTATGATCCTATAGTTTACTGAGACGCTACACTGTCTCTCTGCATTCTGTGATCCTATAGTTTACTGTCTCTGCATTCTATGATCCTAGTTTACTGAGACACTACACTGTCCCTCTGCATTCTATGATCCCATAGTTTACTGAGACACTACACTGTCCCTCTGCATTCTATGATCCTATAGTTTACTGAGACGCTACACTGTCTCTCTGCATTCTATGATCCTATAGTTTACTGAGACGCTACACTGTCTCTCTGCATTCTATGATCCTATAGTTTACTGAGACGCTACACTGTCTCTCTGCATTCTGTGATCCTATAGTTTACTGTCTAGGTACCTATGCCTGAGCCACTGCCACCACTGTGTCTGTCTGTCTGTCTGTCTGTCTGTGTGTGTGTGTGTGTGTGTGTGTGTGTGTGCGCGCCTCGTTGTAACTACCACCGTTAATGTAGTGTAGACACTGATAAAGAAATGATAAGACAGACACGTCACGTGACAGACACAGGATCATAATGTTATCTGAACACTGTGTCTGCTCTGACCTCTGCTCACGTTGTTTTACAACATCTTGCATAAGTATTCAGAGTTCTTTAAAAATATATATATATATCAGTTATTTCTGCAGTGTAAATGATGTTATACATTCTTTCCAACGTGTAAACAGTACAGAGCCTTACGTCTTCAGAGCCAAAAGCCAAAAATATGAACTATTAAAGTGATTATTGAAGCAGGCAGCTTGGTACAAGTTCACTTCCTGAACATGACACTGGTACAGAATAGTACTGATTTCAGATCAGCCTGTAGCACTTCACCTAGTTTTGACAACCATTAGTGATTTTTCCTCATCTTTGGAGTTAGGTTAGCTAGCATGACATTAAACAGACGCTAGCCCCATATGTGCCCTCTCCCTACGCTCATTCTGTAGCTCCGAGATGAGGTCACAGAATGGGCCCCTCCCACGCGTTTCAGGAACGGCCTTCAACGGCGCAAGCTTCCGCAGGGAACATTTCTTATCCTTACCACACCATTAATCCAAAACGTGTATGGACAATGCACCTTTACACTAATTCATACATAGGAGCGGCGCAGAAAATCCCGCCGCTCCTATGTATGAAAGCCTTTACGTCCCGTCTTTTGTCAGTCGCTTCCATGTTTATCAAGGAAGTTGAAAAGCTTTAGCGCCTCCCCGGCGCCTCCCCTGGTCGAAATTTCCAACTGACTTCAGTTCACTCGACATGCACGCGCACACGCACACTTCCTTGATAAACATGGAAGCGACTGACAAAAGACGGGACGTAAAGGCTTTCATACATAGGAGCGGCGGGATTTTCTGCGCCGCTCCTATGTATGAATTAGTGTAAAGGTGCATTGTCCATACACGTTTTGGATTAATGGTGTGGTAAGGATAAGAAATGTTCCCTGCGGAAGCTTGCGCCGTTGAAGGCCGTTCCTGAAACGCGTGGGAGGGGCCCATTCTGTGACCTCATCTCGGAGCTACAGAATGAGCGTAGGGAGAGGGCACATATGGGGCTAAACAGACGCTAGATTCATTGTTTACAATAGACTGACAGCTTAAAGATAAATAAATAAAAAATTCCAAGTGATAAGTAAAGTCATGTTATTATTCAGCTCTAGCATTATTACAAGACTTATAATAGCTTTCATATAATATACTAAAGTCTCACTTTGCCTGTTGCTTTGCCACTCGATGTGCCATTCACTTTAAGCATGCGCATACCCTCTATTTTCAATTTAAAGTCTTTGGAGTTTAGTTCAAAATAGCCTTTGTACTTTCGCACTTGGGCTACGTACACATCTACAAAACGCTCATATTTAAATTCTAAAAAGATTACCCAATGGCCACGGATGTTACAATGGTGTACGGCTGATCAGAAGTACCCGTATAGTCCGTATTGTTCAATAAAAAGCATTTTAATCCCATCGGTGGCTATTTTTCCTCAAAGAGTTATAACATATCAGAGTGCAATACACCTCCCAACCGATAGGGTGGCGCAGTTGAAAGTATATACAGAGAAAATGGCCAGCGATCGGATTAAAAGGCTTGTTGTTGAACAATAAATAATATACAGGTACTTCTGATGGACCGTACATAATTAAGACATCCGTGGCCATAGGTTAAGCACTTTACAATTGAAATATGAACATTTATGTAGATATACGGACCTCAAGTGCGAAAGTGCAAAGATTATTTTAACCAAACTCCAAGTCTAAAGCCTGGTGTGCGAAATTAATCCAAGTCTACTTCGTGTCTCTGATGTTCATCAGAATGGTCACCTCAGCCAGCATGTGGTTCCTCCTCAGAGCAGGCCGTGGACAGAAGCTCTCCCCACACTGGGGACAGCTGGACAGTCTCTTCTCCTCGGCCTCCTGGTCCCAGGCTCCTTCGATGCAGCCAAAGCAGTAGTTGTGTCCGCAGGGCAGAGTCACTGGCTCCTTCAGCACCTCCACGCACAGAGAACAACTGAACTGGTCCTGGTCCACGACTAGAGACATTTTACTGACTGATGGTCAACCTCTCTGTGGAGAATGACTGATGACTGAGACTAACCGAACGTGAGTTCCCAGAACTAGAAGTTCTCTCATAAAAACAGGAGGTCTGACTCTGGGCGAGGCTGAAACAGAAACAAAGTAAACACATTTAGGTTTCGTTTCCTCTGAACTCCTAACCAGTGTGTCGTCAGATCGGATGTCACGGGTCTTCTTCTTTGGGTTCACTGGCGGGTTGCAGCCACCTATTGTACCGGAGTGTACAGTTCGACTCCATGCACTTTATTCCTTACATGTTATGTTATGTTATGTTATTGTCATTGAGTAAGCGCTCAGGTCTATGAAAACAAACCCAAAAGAAGGCTGGGTTGCTTATTTTTTTTGTAATGAGAGCGTCGTTATTTTTTCAACTATCTTATCTATAATATCCAGAAAAGTTCATTTCCTTTTCATATCAGCAGAAAATGACTTCTTCCTCCTCCTCTTCCATTAAAGCTGTAGAACCACAACAACTCCTCTGTGCCACCACTAGAGGGCGGTGTGGTGCCACACAGATCAGCATGTTAGCCGTGTGCATGAATGGTGACTTTTGATTGAGCATTGAGCATAACAGGCACATTTCAAGCACAACTCAATACAAATACTGTTAACTGTGGACGACAGCATAAAGCATTACACTGGTTTACAACAGGGTCCACCATTTTCAATTCATCATAACATTTAGAGATGTACAAATATACACCTAATAATAACTACTGATGATGGCAGCAATAATTCAAGGTGCTCTTTATTGTTACATCTGTGTCCACAAGACCTTCTCAGACACTGTGTAGCACTATGAGTAATAGTCATTCTACAAGATAAAATGGTAATAATAATAATAATAATAATAATAATAATAATATGTTGACGACAGAGTACAGCATCTTGCAATGGGTCTGGTCCACAAGATTCGATACACCACCAAGATACCCATGTACCTGCCTAAATACTTCCTTAATGTAAACGAAGTCCACACCCACAACACCAGAGGGAGTGCAAGCAACAAACCATGTACAACCCAGATTCGGCACAAACAAGGGACTAAATTATTTTCGCTCCTATGCCACCAAAATGTGGAACGCCCTACCAACAGTCATTAAGACATGTGAATCCCTTGACTCCTTCAAAACCGCTCTCAAAGGGCACCTACGGACGGCTGCAATTCGAAACTGGCTTCTGTAAAATCTGAATATATTTTTTTATTATTATAAATGTTGTTCTTTGGTATCGGTATTTGGTATCTGTATTGCATGGCTAACACAGAAATGGTGGTAATCGGATCGGAAATGAAAATTAGGGACATCCCTAAACTGTTTTGTGTCATTATAATATTTGCCTGAAGACCTGTCCTACAGTCTTATATGCCATAATGTATATAATAAATAGCAATACATTTAATCATATTTCATGTCAACAGCCTAAACATGGATGTACTTTTCATATAAATTAAACTAAACATTGCAATATGAAATAACAACCCGGGTAGTCTTGAAGTTTTTTTCTTCTTCTTTTCCTTTCAAAGTTGGTTTATTTACTTCAATATTTCTCAAGCAAAGTTTTTTTTCTTTTTTTTTCATTATTATTAATTTTATATTAATGTAATTAAAAAAAGATAAAACTTGGAATTTTTCTGTCTTTTATATACAAGCAAAACAAACCCATATGAAATAAAAACGATAAAAACGATAAAAACGAGAACTTTAAAACAATCCCTGCAACAATACATGGAATAGGAGGATCTAGAAGCTTCTGAATGGGATTCATAGCGTAGCTCCGCCATGAACTCACAAGCACGGTAGGAGCCAAGAATCACGCACGCACGCACGCACGCCCGCACACACACACACACACACACACACACACACACACACACACACACACACACACACACACACACACACACACACACGGAGATGCCAAAAGGTTCAGGTTGTGTAGCTGAGAGATGGTACACAGTACACTAGTGATGCACCGAATATTCGGCCGCAGAAAATCTTTGGCAGAAAATGGCTAGTAAAAATGCAATTTTCGGCCTATTCTGTTTCGTCCCAGAATAGGCAGAAAATATATCACCGAATAGTGTACATGTACATGCAATTCAATGCATTCGAAAAGAGCTGAATAAAATGTTTTATGGACCCATAATGGTGATTATTATTATTTAAGTTACGTTTTGCCATAACCATTTATTTTGCCATAAATCAGGTATAGCTTTAAAGGACCACTTCACCACTTTTCAACCTATCTTCATATAATAGGTCCTCACTAAAAATCATGAAAAATATATCGCAATTTCTTTCTACTCGGTCTGTGTCTCATAGGAGGGCTTATGTGGGCAGTTCAGAAACCGTCTTCCAGTGACATCATCGATGGGGAATACAAGCTAATAAAAAACTGCAGGCTTTCTATAGTCCTGAAAAGTTGCAACGCGAAAATGGAAGCCATATTGTTCTCACGATAATGAAAATCAAAACATTTTTTATAAACAAATCTGGTTTGGAAAAAAATAATCTGCCTAATGATGATGTCACTGGAAGACGGTTTCTAAACTGCCCACAGCCCTCCTATATGAGACACAGACTGAGTAGAAAAAAATCGTGTCATTTTATCATGATTATTATTAGTGAGGACCTATTATATGAAGATAGGTTGAGAAGTGGTGAAGTGGTGCAACGGAGCCAAAAGCACCACATATAATCAATTACACATTGTGTCACGCACGCACGCACGCACACGCACACACACACACACACACACACACACACACACACACACACACACACACACACACACACACACACACGCGCACACACGCATGCACACACGCATGCACACACGCAGACACAGACGCACGGCGAAAATAAAAAAATTAAAACAGAGAACTTGTGACGACGGTTCTTTGTGCCAACAAACACTCCATGATCTATTTGACTATTTGCTAAAACACTGTTGTCCTTTTTTCTCTCTCTCTCTCTTTTTTAAATACTTCATTATTGTCCACTTTCAGAGGCTTTCATTTTTGCCCCCACAGTCACACACTATACCTACCATAGACTATACTGCTATTAGTGTATAGTTCTGTACCTCGCTCTCTCTCTCTTTAATACACACGCACACGCACGCGCACACGCACGCACACACACGTGCGCGCACACACACACACACACCCCACACACACACACACACACACCCCCCCCACACAAGAGGCCGGGGCAATATATAGATAGTATATTGACTTAAGTGATATGAGGCTAAAAGGTACATCGTCTGGGACTTTTTTTTACACGTCGTAATACGATATGGCTGATTTGGCAAAAAAAATAAAAAAAGAAAAGAAATCCGCTATTTTTTTTTGAAGAAAAAAAATAAAACGCAAAAAGAAAAATTGACATAATCATCAGAATATCGACATTGAGGTATTTGGTCAAGAATGTTTGTTGATATTTGATTTTTGTCCGTGTCGCCCAGCCCTGCCACCGCCCCCCCCCCCCAACCCCACAAACACCCACACACGCACGCACACACACACACACACGCACACACACACACACACACACACACACACACGCACGCACAAGCTGAGCATTCTTTATTCTCATTCGAGGACAGTGCGTTGGCGTCGTTGGTGTTTAGTCGCAGCAGCTCATCGCGACGTGGAATGGGAGGAGCCGGCGCTATACGGCATACGGTGGTGGTAGCAGGCGCTGGGAGGGGGAGGGGCTAGCTCAGCTGCAGCCAATCACTCATTAGTATTTATGTGGCGTTTTTTGTGGAGATAGGGTTTAAGAGGAGCTCAAACTGCCTCCGTCCGTCCGTCCGTCCGTCCGTCCGTCCGTCCGCACACTCCCACTCTGCTCCCTTTCATGTTTGATTGGCTGTTCTGGAAGGTTATAGCTTCTTTTCCTTTGTCCAATCAGGAGTAGATGGTGATGACTTCACTGCCTCCTCCTCTGACCAATAGGACGCGCTCCAGGCCCTCCGTCAGGACTTCCAGGAACTCCATATCTGGACGGCGGTTATTAAGGGCCCACGGCGGTAATTATAAGGACCCGCGCGGCTTTGGGGAAAGATTATCTCATGCACCATTTAGACCTGAGGGGTCTAATGAAGTACTGTCACCTCATAAACACAAAGTTCATTAAAGATGGAGTGCCACAATTCTTTTTATCTTTCCAGTTTTTCATGTGTCTCCATGAGGTGACAGTACTTCATTAGACACCCTGGAGTCGTTTTTATGTGCAATGGTGTATTCCCTTTGTATTTAGGGGTTTCTTCCTGGAGGCACCCCATCTTTAACCCATTCTGACCTGAGATCAGATTCATACGAGGTTTCCACTGGACACACACTGGTCTGATCAACCCATTCTGACCTGAGATCAGATTCTAAAAATGTCAGTCGCTCTTCGATTTTTCAAAAAATAGCAGACCTACAAGCTCGTAGCGCGCCACTCGGTGGCGCGCTATGAGCTTGTAGATCTGCTATTTTTCAATAGCTAAAGCATAACATGATGCCGACACCAAAATGGGTTCCCGGTCAGAATGGGTTAAATATATTTAGAGGCTAAATGCCATCAGATGGTGGTTCCGTGGCTCAAATGCAGAATAAATAAATTATGGACCTTATGGACGTGAAAAGGGTTGACATTAAACCCCCTGTCGTTAAAAGGATACAGTTCTCGTCTCCCTCCTGGTTCCGCGGCGGTCCGGGCATGTTGAGCAGGACCAGGCGAGCGTCGTGGGACTTGTTAACGATGACCTCGTTGAGGCGCACGGCCGTGTGCATCCGCCTCACGTTGGAGTGGTCCCTGAGCGAGGCAGGAGATAATTAATTAGGACAGTTGTTAACGAGCCGTTAACTCAATTAACTCATACGCAGGAGGCCAGCAGGGGGAGCAGATTGTCACCATTCTATTTGGCTGTAGAAGAAGAAGACGGCCTCCTGTTAATCCGGCCCGAATGACCCGGAAGTGCTTGTCCTCCATTGTGGTGACAGCAGGGTGGCAGTCAGACGGATATTTTGTGAAGCCACTAAGGAAATGAAAGTTCATATAATGGCCTGTTGTGGCGCTCTCACTGGGCTCAGAAAAACCCATAGCCCCATAGAAGTCCATGTATTTGGGCCCAACTTCACCTAGACTGTATTACCTTAATAAACATGGTCATGAATACTTTTCGCTTCCAGTCACTAGTTTAAAGTCTCATTTCTAATGTCATAATATTCCTTTTTGGAAAATGATGGTCCCATGTATAAAAAAAATGACCATAAAGTCGCGCATGTTCTGAGGGGCGTGGCTACCGTTACAGTCTATGAACGGGATCCCCCACCCACTCGAGTCAAAATAAAAACCAACGAAGAAGAAGGGGGGAAGTCCCGCCTCGTTGTCTGCGCCAGCCAATGGGCCAGCTGGGCCTGGGCCCGGATATAGAAAGATGGCTGCCTCCATGGCAAGGACTGACACATAGAGACAGGCTTCATTTTTTGTTCACGTTAGACCCGCGGAACGCTTTGTCCATATTTTTTACAGTCTATGGGTGACAGACAGGGTTGCGAGCGGCAGCGGTTCTATAGCGATCGGAACTAGTATTATGGTTAGCGTGACCTCGAATTAACGTTTTATTAAACAACGTACTTTATCCCATTCTGAGCACTAAAACCACTAAATGACCGACTAATCATCGAGGATTGGAACGGGGGAACTTTTTTTCCACCGCTGCTGTTGGCGGACAATTATGTGTCTCCGAGGTTTGGGGATGTCGATATGCATTACTACAGTGTTCATGTCTTCATGTACAAACTTCTCTTCAACTGGGATTTCAGATAATGAGTGTAGAACGACATCATCATCATCATACCCGGGAAGTTATGCGTGACTGCCGGCCTACTGAGTGGCAAAAAAATACCTTCTGGCCTCGAGAGCCCATACATTCTACCAGAAAAGTCCGATCTGATCGTATTAAACAACGTTAAATGACATTAAACTCACTTTGCCACTCCATTTGCCATTCACTTTATGCATGCGCATACCCTCTATTGCTCAAAAAATCCACGCAGAAAATCAGGTATATGCATTTTTCAAACTGCTCAAAATGGAATATATGAGGGGGCGGAGCTTACTGTACACAAAGTGACAGATGTGTTCCCCACGCCACGAGTCAAGGAAACATGTGGAAACAACTGCCATGACTTTTGGCCAAAACGAGATATGAGTTATGTCTGTTCAAAGGTTTCAGTTTAAAAAAATTGCTATACACACAATGGAGGACCAACGACGGACGTACGTACGGACGTACGTCCGTCCGTACGGTGCTCCTGTACTCACGGCCGGATGCTCAGCATGTCCCTGAAGCCCTCGGGCGTCGAGCAGCCGGAGTGCGCCGCCGCCGCGGCGGCCGCCGCTGCCGCCGCGCGATGCTGCAGCGTCTTGTCCCTCGTCCACGTCATCTGGACCCGCCGCTGATGCTCCGTCGAGGCGGACCCTCCCCCTCCACCCCCTCCTCCTCCCCCTCCCCCTCCTCCACCGCCTCCACCTCCCCCTCCTCCTCCTCCTCCCCCTCCCCCTCCCCCCCCTCCTCCTCCCAGGCTTGACGTCTTTTCCCGGTCGCCGTCAGTGTCGTCGTCGTCGTCTGAGCCGATGCTCGTCAGACGCAGCATGGAGTTGCGATCCTTCACCAGCTGGGCCTGAACGGAGCCACAAGAGTGAGACAGAGTTAAGGTACCTATTCATAGTCTGGATTTTCGGTGGTGAGGTGACCACCGCTCCGGTGGTGAGGTGACCACCGCTCCGGTGGTGAGGTGACCACACCGCTCCGGTGGTGAGGTGACCACACCGCTCCGGTGGTGAGGTGACCACACCGCTCCGGTGGTGAGGTGACCACCACCGCTCCGGTGGTGAGGTGACCACCACCGCTCCGGTGGTGAGGTGACCACCACCGCTCCGGTGGTGAGGTGATCATGTCGATTTGCTCGGCCACATCATGACGTAAATTCTCCATTAATTGTCAAATGGGAATTTTGTGTAAGACATACATTTTGTGTAAGACATAAAATGTGCTCGTCGTCCACAGATGATTTTCCATTCATTGTCAATCGGAATGTAATGTTTGTGTACGACGAATATCTACACTAATATCTGCATATAGGAGGGGCTCAAATCTACACTAATATCTGCATATAGGAGGGGCTCAAATCTACACTAATAGCTGCATATAGGAGGGGCTCAAATCTACTCTAATATCTGCATATAGGAGGGGCTCAAATCTACACTAATAGCTGCATATAGGAGGGGCTCAAATCTACACTAATATCTGCATATAGGAGGGGCTCAAATCTACACTAATAGCTGCATATAGGAGGGGCTCAAATCTACTCTAATATCTGCATATAGGAGGGGCTCAAATCTACACTAATATCTGCATATAGGAGGGGCTCAAATCTACACTAATAGCTGCATATAGGAGGGGCTCAAATCTACACTAACAGCTGCATATAGGAGGGGCTCAAAACGGGACTTCTAGTGGTTTTTACTAGTTGCCTAGTTTACTAGTCGACTAGTTGTTTAAAGGTATATTCAGTGATTTCACTTAATTCAAATATCACTTTTTTTTTTTTCTTTTGTTGCGATAATCCTCTCTACTATAGAGTGTGCTGACCATATAAGGAGTTCCTCCCTGTCCCCAGTTAACCCCTGCAGGGGGGTCAAAAAACCGTAGGTTTCGTTTTTTGGCTCTCTATCCTGATTGGATGAAAGGCTTTGTCTCCTAGCCAAAAACGAAACCTAAGGTTTTTTTGAGTGAAATCACTGAATATACCTTTAACTACCTATTATGTAAAAACATTTTAAAACTGTGTACATTGGTGACTATGATCTAGCATTATAGCTGATCTCGAGGCCTACAAAAACGAAAAAAGCCTTTTTTCCCCTTTCTTATCAACTAGTCAAGTAAGTCAACCAATACCAGCAAGGTCGACTAGTGGATTTACTAGGTGGACTAGTTGAATAGTCTAGACTAGTTGCTTAAAGCGCTAAGATACACACAATACCACATCAGTGTCTATCTGGAGACTGGACGGGTGCTACTGCTAGTGCTAACGCCTACGGTGTTCTACTCAACAACGCTTGACGTGTCGTCGTGGACTCACTTCGTCAAAACTCCAGCGCTCTCGGAGGTGCACTTGCTATATAGGAACCAAAGGTATAGAGCAGGGTAAGAAGGTCAGAGTTATGAGAGAGCTGCGACATTGAGGGGGCAGAAAAACTGAGCGCTGTTCCTGCAGCCTGGATGGAGAGGGACAAGCTGGAGTTGGAAATACATTGTTTTTACGACGATGGGCGGGCGGCACAAATATCAGCAATTTTAGGCATGTGTGCAACATGACAACTGTTTTAAAGTATTGCACAGTGACAACTAAAGTCTCTGTAATGTTTGTGTTGTACTATTACTACAAAAGACTAAAGACTCTAAAAATGGGACCCAGTGCCTCCCTGCTTGACACTCAGCATCAAGGGTTGGATTGGGGGTGTAAGTCCCTGTGACATACTAACTAGCGTCATGTCCAGGGGGTGTACTTGTACATCAAGCTGCCTTACGCTACAGAAACAGGAGATAGGCTCCTGCCCTATGGGCCTCATGGCTACAGAAACAGGAGATAGGCTCCTGCCCCCTATGGGCCTCATGGCTCGGCAAGGCTACTTACTATTACTAAAAACGATCTAAAATAAAAGATTTAAAGATTTAAGATCATTAAAGCTGGGCTGTTGCCCTGAGTCCAGTGCATTCTGCCAACTTCCGGTCCAGGACTTTGTCACTATTCGCCTTGTAGTAGGAGTCTATGTAGGAGTGTCTCCATTGGACTGAAACCCTGTGAAGTGAACTGAGTTGTCGCAACTCTGTCGTATTTCAATGGCTCTGGGTATAATAAGGTGCACTTGAACGGCGAGGTGATGAATGGTCATAGACACGATATACGTACAAGCCACAGTGTCGCGCACGCACACACGCACGCACGCACGCACGCACGCACGCACGCCTTTCAGGCTCACCTCTTTCTCTCGGTCTGACTTGGAGAGTCTCATCTGACGAAGCATCTGAGACCTCTGTTCCATCATCAGGGTCCTCTCGTAGGTGTAGGCACTGATGTCACTGTCGTGCTGCCCGGGAGAGGAGAGGAGAGAATGGTAAACAGTACACCAACCTAGCCCCGCAAAACAATATATTAATCAACAACCCGCCCGCCCCGCAAAACAATATATTAATCAACAACCCGCCCGCCCCGCAAAACAATATATTAATCAACAACCCGCCTTCCCCGCTGCCCGCAAAAAACCAAAAGAAAAACGACCGGCTTTTCAACAGAAAGTTCAGTTGCTTTTCGAGAGAGAGAGAGGAGAGGAGGCGGGGGGGTATCTACTTTTAAACACTAGGAAATGAAACCAACCAGTCTGCCCTGCTGCAGCCCTCATTACTGGTTATCAAAGTAAAATGAGCAGTTGCTTGCTTTGCCGCTATTTAGTATCGCATCATTTGCATGCATAGAAGTGACAGACAGAGAGAGAGAGAGAGAGAGAGAGAGAGAGAGAGAGAGCAGGCGACGCGTTGTGATCTTGTAGATCCTATAATTCTGTGTGTGCGTATACTTTCCACGTCTGCACGGCACCGTTTTAACGAAGGCAAGGATTTAATGCAGATGCACTCATTGCGCTGATGACGGCCAGGTTCAGACTCAGAGCCTCAGAGGGGCGAGAGGGGAATTGTTTTAACATGCAGTTCAGACACTTTTCTCCGACGGTTCAAAAAGCAGGGGCTAAGACCCCTTTCATAAGCATAAGATGAACAACAGAACGAGATAGTGATTTGCGCTGAAAACCTTGACCCGTCCGCCCGCCCCGCGGGCAACGGGCCGGCCCGCGCATCGCTAGTAAACACTCTTCTCTTGTCGTTTTATGTTCAGGTTCAGGTTCATTTATTTTAGTTTGTCCTCAAAAGCAGACATTGAATATGAACGGCTGACTAAAAGCAGCGGCCATGCAGCGTACAGTACAGCGTACAGTAAAGTACAGTAAGTACAGTACCATCTCCACCACCTCCACGTCTGCCTCGATACGCAGGTGGTAGAGGAAGGTTGCCAGGTCCTTCTTCATCTGGATGGAGTTGTCCTCCAGCTGGGCCACGGTGAAGATACGCATGCTGCACTTACGCCACACCTGAGGAGGAGGGAGGAGGATACAGTCAACACATTCT